>NW_027142278.1:1056928-1409238 GCF_036365525.1 Heterodontus francisci
TGCCATGTGTGTATGGGGATTTCACAGTGAATCAGGATCCTGCCAGGTGTGTATGGTGTTTTCACAGTGTATCAGGAAACTGCCAGGTCTGTATGGGGGTTTCACAGTGTATCAGGATAATGCCAGGTTTTTATGGGGTTTTCACAGTGTATCATGATCCTGCCAGGTGTGTATGGGGTTTTCACTGTGCATCAGGATCCTGCCAGGTGTGTATGGGGGTTTCACAGTTTATCAGAATCCTGCCTGGTGTGTGTGGGGTTTTTGCAGTGGATCAGTATCCTGCCAGGTGTATATGGGTTTTTCACAGTTTATCAGGATCCTGCCAGGTGTGTTTGGGGTTTTCACTGTGCATCAGCATCCTGCCAGGTGTGCATGGGGTTTTCACAGTGTATCAGGATCCTGCCAGGTGTGTATGGGGTTTTCACAGTGTATCAGGATCCTGCCAGGTGTGTATGGTGTTTACACAGTTTATCAGGATCCTACCACGTGTGTATGGGGGTTTCACAGTGGATCAGGATCCTGCCAGGTGTGTATGGGGGTTTCACAGTGGATCAGGATCCTGCCAGGTGTATATGGGTTTTTCACAGTGTATCAGTGTCCTGCCAGGTGTGTATGGGGGTTTCACAGTGGATCAGGATCCTGCCAGGTGTGTATGGGGTTTTCACAGGGGATCAGGATCCTGCCAGGTGTGTATGGGGGTTTCACAGTGAATCAGGATCCTGCCAGGTGTGTATGGGGTTTTCACAGTGTATCACGATCCTGCCAGGTCTGTATGGGGGTTTCCACAGTGTATCAGGTTCCTGCCAGGTGTGTATGGGGTTTTCACAGTGTATCAGTATCCTGCCAGGTGCATATGGGGATTTCACAGTTTATCAGAATCCAGCCTGGTGTGTATGGGGTTTTCACAGTGTATCTGGATCCTGACAGGTGTGTATGGGAGTTTTCACAGTGGATCAGGATCCTGCCAGGTGTGTATGGGGGTTTCACAGTGAATCAGGATAATGCCAGGTGTGTATGGGGTTTTCACGGTGTATCAGGATCCTGCCAGGTGTGTATGGGGTTTTCACTGTGCATCAGGATCCTGCCAGGTGTGTATGGGGGTTTCACAGTTTATCAGAATCCTGCCTGGTGTGTATGGGGTTTACACAGTGGATCAGTATCCTGCCAGGTGTATATGGGGTTTTCACAGTTTATCAGGATCCTGCCAGGTGTGTTTGGGGTTTTCACAGTGCATCAGGATCCTGCTAGGTGTGTATGGTATTTTCACAGTGTATCAGGAAACTGCCAGGTCTGTATGGGGGTTTCACAGTGTATCAGGATAATGCCAGGTTTTTATGGGGTTTTCACAGTGTATCATGATCCTGCCAGGTGTGTATGGGGTTTTCACTGTGCATCAGGATCCTGCCAGGTGTGTACGGGGGTTTCACAGTTTATCAGAATCCTGCCATGTGTGTATGGTGTTTTCACAGTTTATCAGGATCCTACCACGTGTGCAAGGGGTTTTCACAGTGTATCAGGATCCTGCCTGGTGTGTATGGGGGTTCCACAGTTTATCAGGATACTGCCACGTGTGTATGGGGTTTCACAGTGGATCAGGATCCTGTCACGTGTGTATGGGGATTTCACAGTGCATCAAGATCCTGCCAGATGTGTATGGGGTTTCACAGTGTATCAGGATCCTGCCACGTGTTTATGGGGTTTTCACAGTGCATCAGGATACTTCCAGATTTGTGTGGCGTTTTCACAGTGCATCAGGATCCTTCCAGATGTGTATGGGGGTTACACAGGGTATCAGGATCCTGCCACGTGTGTATGGGGTTTCACAGTGGATGAGGATCGTGTCACGTGTGTATGGGGTTTTCACTGTGAATCAGGATCCTGCCAGCTGTGTATGGGGTTTCACAGTGTATCAGGATACTGCCAGGAGTGTATGGGGTTTTCACAGTGTATAAGGATCCTGCCAGGTGTGTATGTGTTTTCACATTGGATCAGGATCCTGCCAGGGGTGCATGGGCTTTCGCAGTGTATCAGGAACCTGCCAGGTGTGCATGGGGTTTTCACAGTGTATCAGGATCCTGCCAGGTGTGTATGGGGTTTCACAGTGGATCAGGATCCTGTCACGTGTGTATGGGGATTTCACAGTGCATCAAGATCCTGCCAGATGTGTATGGGGTTTCACAGTGTATCAGGATCCTGCCACGTGTTTATGGGGTTTTCACAGTGCATCAGGATACTTCCAGATTTGTGTGGCGTTTTCACAGTGCATCAGGATACTTCCAGATTTGTGAGGCGTTTTCACAGTGGATCAGGATCCTGAAAGGTGTGTATGGGGTTTTCACAGTGTATCATGATCCTGCCAGGTGTGTATGGGGTTTTCACTGTGCATCAGGATCCTGCCAGGTGTGTCTGGGGGTTTCACAGTTTATCAGAATCCTGCCTGGTGTGTGTGGGGTTTTTACAGTGGATCAGTATCCTGCCAGGTGTATATGGGGTTTTCACAGTTTATCAGGATCCTGCCAGGTGTGTTTGGGGTTTTCACTGTGCATCAGCATCCTGCCAGGTGTGCATGGGGTTTTCACAGTGTATCAGGAACCTGCTAGGTGTGCATGGTGTTTTCACAGTGTATCAGGATCCTGCCAGGTGTGTATGGTGTTTACACAGTTTATCAGGATCCTACCACGTGTGTATGGGGGTTTCACAGTGGATCAGGATCCTGCCAGGTGTGTATGGGGGTTTCACAGTGGATCAGGATCCAGCCAGGTGTATATGGGTTTTTCACAGTGTATCAGTGTCCTGCCAGGTGTGTATGGGGGTTTCACAGTGGATCAGGATCCTGCCAGGTGTGTATGGGGTTTTCACAGGGGATCAGGATCCTGCCAGGTGTGTATGGGGGTTTCACAGTGAATCAGGATCCTGCCAGGTGTGTATGGGGTTTTCACAGTGTATCACGATCCTGCCAGGTCTGTATGGGGGTTTCCACAGTGTATCAGGTTCCTGCCAGGTGTGTATGGGTTTTCACAGTGTATCAGTATCCTGCCAGGTGCGTATGGGGATTTCACAGTTTATCAGAATCCTGACTGGTGTGTATGGGGTTTTCACAGTGTATCAGGATCCTGACAGGTGTGTATGGGAGTTTTCACAGTGGATCAGGATCCTGCCAGGTGTCTATGGGGGTTTCACAGTGAATCAGGATAATGCCAGGTGTGTATGGGCTTTTCACAGTGTATCAGGATCCTGCCAGGTGTGTATGGGGTTTTCACTGTGCATCAGGATCCTTCCAGGTGTGTATGGGGGTTTCACAGTTTATCAGAATCCTGCCTGGTGTGTATGGGGTTTTCACAGTGGATCAGTATCCTGCCAGATGTAGATGGGGTTTTCACAGTTTATCAGGATCCTGCCAGGTGTGTTTGGGATTTTCACTGTGCATCAGCATCCTGCCAGGTGTGTATGGGGTTTTCACAGTGGATCAGGATCCTGCTAGGTGTGTATGGTATTTTCACAGTGTATCAGGATCCTGCCAGGTGTGTATGGTGTTTTCACAGTTTATCAGGATCCTACCACGTGTGCAAGGGGTTTTCACAGTGTATCAGGATCCTGCCTGGTGTGTATGGGAGTTCCACAGTTTATCAGGATACTGCCACGTGTGTATGGGGTTTCACAGTGGATCAGGATCCTGTCACGTGTGTATGGGGATTTCACAGTGCATCAAGATCCTGCCAGATGTGTATGGGGTTTCACAGTGGATCAGGATCCTGCCACGTGTTTATGGGGTTTTCACAGTGCATCAGGATACTTCCAGATTTGTGTGGCGTTTTCACAGTGCATCAGGATCCTTCCAGATGTGTATGGGGGTTACACAGGGTATCAGGATCCTGCCACATGTGTATGGGGTTTCACAGTGGATGAGGATCCTGTCACGTGTGTATGGGGTTTTCACTGTGCATCAGGATCCTGCCAGGTGTGTATGGGGTTTCACAGTGTATCAGGATACTGCCAGGAGTGTATGGGGTATTCACAGTGTATAAGGATCCTGCCAGGTGTGTATGTGTTTTCACATTGGATCAGGATCCTGCCAGGGGTGCATGGGTTTTCGCAGTGTATCAGGAACCTGCCAGGTGTGTATGGGATTTTCACAGTCTATCAGAATCCTGCCAGGTGTGTGTAGGGTTTTCACAGTATATCAGGATCCTGCCAGTTGTGCATGGTGTTTCACAGTGGATCAGGATCCTGCCAGGTGTGAATGGGGTTTTCACAGTGGATCAGGATCCTGCCAGGTGTGTATGGGGGTTTCACAGTGGATCAGGATCCTGCCAGGTATGTATGGGTTTTTCACAGTGTATCAGGGTCTTGCCAGGTGTGTATCGGGGTTTCACAGTGGATCAGGATCCTGCCAGGTGTGTATGGGTTTTTCACAGTGTATCAGGATCCTGCCAGGTGTGTATGGGGTTTTCACAGTGTATCAGGATCCAACCAGGTCTGGTTGGGGTACACAGTGTATCAGGATCCTGCCAGGTGTGTAAGGGGTTTTCACAGTGTATCAGGATCCTGCCAGTTGTGATGGGGTTTTCACTGTGCATCATGATCCTGCCAGGTGTGTATGGGGGTTTCACAGTTTATCAGTATCCTGCCAGGTGCGTATGGGAATTTCACTGTGCATCAGGATCCTGCCAGGTGTGTATGGGGGTTTCACAGTTTATCAGAATCCTGCCAGGTGTGTTTGGGCTTTTCACAGTGTATCAGGATCCTGACAGGTGTGTATGGGAGTTTTCACAGTGGATCAGGATCCTGCCAGGCGTGTATGTGGTTTTCACAGTGTATCAGGATCCTGCCAGGTGTGTATGGGGGTTTCACAGTGAATCAGGATCCTGCAGGTGTGTATGGGGTTTTCACAGTGTATCACGATCCTGCCAGGTCTGTATGGGGGTTTCACAGTGTATCAGGATAATGCCAGGTTTTTATGGGGTTTTCACAGTGTATCATGATCCTGCCAGGTGTGTCTGGGGTTTTCACTGTGCATCAGGATCCTGCCAGGTGTGTATGGGGGTTTCACAGTTTATCAGAATCCTGCCTGGTGTGTGTGGGGTTTTTACAGTGGATCAGTATCCTGCCAGGTGCATATGGGGTTTTCACAGTTTATCAGGATCCTGCCAGGTGTGTTTGGGGTTTTCACTGTGCATCAGCATCCTGCCAGGTGTGCATGGGGTTTTCACAGTGTATCAGGAACCTGCCATGTGTGTATGGGGATTTCACAGTGAATCAGGATCCTGCCAGGTGTGTATGGTGTTTTCACAGTGTATCAGGAAACTGCCAGGTCTGTATGGGGGTTTCACAGTGTATCAGGATAATGCCAGGTTTTTATGGGGTTTTCACAGTGTATCATGATGCTGCCAGGTGTGTATGGGGTTTTCACTGTGCATCAGGATCCTGCCAGGTGTGTATGGGGGTTTCACAGTTTATCAGAATCCTGCCTGGTGTGTGTGGGGTTTTTGCAGTGGATCAGTATCCTGCCAGGTGTATATGGGTTTTTCACAGTTTATCAGGATCCTGCCAGGTGTGTTTGGGGTTTTCACTGTGCATCAGCATCCTGCCAGGTGTGTATGGGGGTTTCACAGTGGATCAGGATCCTGCCAGGTATGTATGGGTTTTTCACAGTGTATCAGGGTCTTGCCAGGTGTGTATCGGGGTTTCACAGTGGATCAGGATCCTGCCAGGTGTGTATGGGTTTTTCACAGTGTATCAGGATCCTGCCAGGTGTGTATGGGGTTTTCACAGTGTATCAGGATCCAACCAGGTCTGGTTGGGGTACACAGTGTATCAGGATCCTGCCAGGTGTGTAAGGGGTTTTCACAGTGTATCAGGATCCTGCCAGTTGTGATGGGGTTTTCACTGTGCATCATGATCCTGCCAGGTGTGTATGGGGTTTTCACAGTTTATCAGTATCCTGCCAGGTGCGTATGGGAATTTCACTGTGCATCAGGATCCTGCCAGGTGTGTATGGGGGTTTCACAGTTTATCAGAATCCTGCCAGGTGTGTTTGGGCTTTTCACAGTGTATCAGGATCCTGACAGGTGTGTATGGGAGTTTTCACAGTGGATCAGGATCCTGCCAGGCGTGTATGTGGTTTTCACAGTGTATCAGGATCCTGCCAGGTGTGTATGGGGGTTTCACAGTGAATCAGGATCCTGCAGGTGTGTATGGGGTTTTCACAGTGTATCACGATCCTGCCAGGTCTGTATGGGGGTTTCACAGTGTATCAGGATAATGCCAGGTTTTTATCGGTTTTTCACAGTGTATCATGATCCTGCCAGGTGTGTCTGGGGTTTTCACTGTGCATCAGGATCCTGCCAGGTGTGTATGGGGGTTTCACAGTTTATCAGAATCCTGCCTGGTGTGTGTGGGGTTTTTACAGTGGATCAGTATCCTGCCAGGTGTATATGGGGTTTTCACAGTTTATCAGGATCCTGCCAGGTGTGTTTGGGGTTTTCACTGTGCATCAGCATCCTGCCAGGTGTGCATGGGGTTTTCACAGTGTATCAGGAACCTGCCATGTGTGTATGGGGATTTCACAGTGAATCAGGATCCTGCCAGGTGTGTATGGTGTTTTCACAGTGTATCAGGAAACTGCCAGGTCTGTATGGGGGTTTCACAGTGTATCAGGATAATGCCAGGTTTTTATGGGGTTTTCACAGTGTATCATGATCCTGCCAGGTGTGTATGGGGTTTTCACTGTGCATCAGGATCCTGCCAGGTGTGTATGGGGGTTTCACAGTTTATCAGAATCCTGCCTGGTGTGTGTGGGGTTTTTGCAGTGGATCAGTATCCTGCCAGGTGTATATGGGTTTTTCACAGTTTATCAGGATCCTGCCAGGTGTGTTTGGGGTTTTCACTGTGCATCAGCATCCTGCCAGGTGTGCATGGGGTTTTCACAGTGTATCAGGATCCTGCCAGGTGTGTATGGGGTTTTCACAGTGTATCAGGATCCTGCCAGGTGTGTATGGTGTTTACACAGTTTATCAGGATCCTACCACGTGTGTATGGGGGTTTCACAGTGGATCAGGATCCTGCCAGGTGTGTATGGGGGTTTCACAGTGGATCAGGATCCTGCCAGGTGTATATGGGTTTTTCACAGTGTATCAGTGTCCTGCCAGGTGTGTATGGGGGTTTCACAGTGGATCAGGATCCTGCCAGGTGTGTATGGGGTTTTCACAGGGGATCAGGATCCTGCCAGGTGTGTATGGGGGTTTCACAGTGAATCAGGATCCTGCCAGGTGTGTATGGGGTTTTCACAGTGTATCACGATCCTGCCAGGTCTGTATGGGGGTTTCCACAGTGTATCAGGTTCCTGCCAGGTGTGTATGGGGTTTTCACAGTGTATCAGTATCCTGCCAGGTGCATATGGGGATTTCACAGTTTATCAGAATCCAGCCTGGTGTGTATGGGGTTTTCACAGTGTATCTGGATCCTGACAGGTGTGTATGGGAGTTTTCACAGTGGATCAGGATCCTGCCAGGTGTGTATGGGGGTTTCACAGTGAATCAGGATAATGCCAGGTGTGTATGGGGTTTTCACAGTGTATCAAGATCCTGCCAGTTGTGTATGGGGTTTTCACTGTGCATCAGGATCCTTCCAGGTGTGTCTGGGGGTTTCACAGTTTATCAGAATCCTGCCTGGTGTGTATGGGGTTTACACAGTGGATCAGTATCCTGCCAGGTGTATATGGGGTTTTCACAGTTTATCAGGATCCTGCCAGGTGTGTTTGGGGTTTTCACAGTGCATCAGGATACTGCTAGGTGTGTATGGTATTTTCACAGTGTATCAGGAAACTGCCAGGTCTGTATGGGGGTTTCACAGTGTATCAGGATAATGCCAGGTTTTTATGGGGTTTTCACAGTGTATCATGATCCTGCCAGGTGTGTATGGGGTTTTCACTGTGCATCAGGATCCTGCCAGGTGTGTACGGGGGTTTCACAGTTTATCAGAATCCTGCCTGGTGCGTGTGGGGTTTTTGCAGTGGATCAGTATCCTGCCAGGTGTATATGGGTTTTTCACAGTGTATCAGGATCCTGCCAGGTGTGTTTGGGGTTTTCACTGTGCATCAGCATCCTGCCAGGTGTGCATGGGGTTTTCACAGTGTATCAGGATCCTGCCAGGTGTGTATGGGGTTTTCACAGTGTATCAGGATCCTGCCAGGTGTGTATGGTGTTTACACAGTTTATCAGGATCCTGCCATGTGTGTATGGTGTTTTCACAGTTTATCAGGATCCTACCACGTGTGCAAGGGGTTTTCACAGTGTATCAGGATCCTGCCTGGTGTGTATGGGGGTTCCACAGTTTATCAGGATACTGCCACGTGTGTATGGGGTTTCACAGTGGATCAGGATCCTGTCACGTGTGTATGGGGATTTCACAGTGCATCAAGATCCTGCCAGATGTGTATGGGGTTTCACAGTGTATCAGGATCCTGCCACGTGTTTATGGGGTTTTCACAGTGCATCAGGATACTTCCAGATTTGTGTGGCGTTTTCACAGTGCATCAGGATCCTTCCAGATGTGTATGGGGGTTGCACAGGGTATCAGGATCCTGCCACGTGTGTATGGGGTTTCACAGTGGATGAGGATCGTGTCACGTGTGTATGGGGTTTTCACTGTGAATCAGGATCCTGCCAGGTGTGTATGGGGTTTCACAGTGTATCAGGATACTGCCAGGAGTGTATGGGGTTTTCACAGTGTATAAGGATCCTGCCAGGTGTGTATGTGTTTTCACATTGGATCAGGATCCTGCCAGGGGTGCATGGGCTTTCGCAGTGTATCAGGAACCTGCCAGGTGTGCATGGGGTTTTCACAGTGTATCAGGATCCTGCCAGGTGTGTATGGGGTTTCACAGTGGATCAGGATCCTGCAAGGAGTGTATGGGGGTTTCACAGTGTATCAGGTTCCTGCCAGGTGTGTATGGGACTTTCACAGTCTATCAGAATCCTGCCAGGTGTGTGTGGGGTTTTCACAGTATATCAGGAACCTGCCAGTTGTGCATGGTGTTTCACAGTGGATCAGGATCCTGCCAGGTGTGTACGGGGTTTTCACAGTGGATCAGGATCCTGCCAGGTATGTATGGGTTTTTCACAGTGTATCAGGGTCTTGCCAGGTGTGTATCGGGGTTTCACAGTGGATCAGGATCCTGCCAGGTGTGTATGGGTTTTTCACAGTGTATCAGGATCCTGCCAGGTGTGTATGGGATTTTGACAGTGTATCAGGATCCTACCAGGTCTGGATGGGGGTTTCACAGTGTATCAGGATCCTGCCAGGTGTGTAAGGGGTTTTCACAGTGTATCAGGATCCTGCCAGGTGTGATGGGGTTTTCACTGTGCATCATGATCCTGCCAGGTGTGTATGGTGGTTTCACAGTTTATCAGTATCCTGCCAGGTGCGTATGGGGATTTCACTGTGCATCAGGATCCTGCCAGGTGTGTATGGGGGTTTTCACAGTGGATCAGGATCCTGCCAGGCGTGTATGTGGTTTTCACAGTGTATCAGGATCCTGCCAGGTGTGTATGTGGGTTTCACAGTGAATCAGGATCCTGCCAGGTGTGTATGGGGTTTTCACAGTGTATCAGGATTCTGCCAGGTCTGTATGGGGCTTTCACAGTGTATCAGGATAATGCCAGGTTTTTATGGGGTTTCCACAGTGTATCATGATCCTGCCAGGTGTGTATGGGGTTTTCACTGTGCATCAGGATCCTGCCAGGTGTGTATGTGGGTTTCACAGTTTATCAGAACCCTGCCTGGTGTGTGTGGGGTTTTTACAGTGGATCAGTGTCCTGCCAGGTGTATATGGGGTTTTCACAGTTGATCAGGATCCTGCCAGGTGTGTTTGGGGTTTTCACTGTGCATCAGCATCCTGCCAGGTGTGCATGGGGTTTTCACAGTGTATCAGGAACCTGCTAGGTGTGTATGGTGTTTTCACAGTGTATCAGGATCCTGCCAGGTGTGTATGGTGTTTACACAGTTTATCAGGATCCTACCACGTGTGCATGGGGTTTTCACAGTGTATCAGGATCTGCCAGGTGTGTATGTGGGTTTCACAGTTTATCAGGATCCTGCCTGGTGTGTATGGGGGTTTCACAGTGTATCAGGATACTGCCACGTGTTTATGGGGTTTCACAGTGGATCAGGATCCTGTCACGTGTGTATGGGGATTTCACAGTGCATCAGGATCCTTGCAGATGTGTATGGGGGTTACACAGGGTATCAGGATCCTGCCACGTGCGTATGGGGTTTCACAGTGGATGAGGATCCTGTCACGTGTGTATGGGGATTTCACAGTGCATCAGAATCCTGCCAGGTGTGTATGGGGTTTTCACAGTGTATCAGTGTCCTCCCAGGTGTGTATGGGTTTTTCACAGTATATCGGGGTCCTGCCAGGTGTGTAAGGGGTTTTCACAGTGTATCAGGATCCTGCCAGTTGTGTATGGGGTTTTCACAGTGTATCAGGATCCTGCCAGGTGTGTATGGGGTTTCACAGTGTATCAGGATGCTGCCAGGTGTGTATGGGGTTTCACAGTGGATCAGGATCCTGCCAGGTGTGTATGGGGGTTTCACAGTGGATCAGGATCCTGCCAGGTGTGTATGAGGATTTCACAGTGTTCAGGATACTGCCAGGTGTGTTTGGGGTTTTCACTGGGCATCAGGATATAGCCAGGTGAATTTGGGGTTTTCACTGTGCATCAGGATCCTGCCTGGTGTGTATGGGGTTTCACAGTGTATCAGGATACTGCCAGGAGTGTATGGGGTTTTCACAGTGTATCAGGATCCTGCCAGGTGTGTATGTGTTTTCACATTGGATCAGGATCCTGCCAGGGGTGTATGGGTTTTCGCAGTGCATCAGGGTCCTGCCAGGTGTGCATGGGGTTTTCACAGTGTATCAGGATCCTGCCAGGTGTGTATGGGTTTTTCACAGTGCACCAGAAACCTGCCAGGTGTGTATGGGGTTTCACAGTGGATCAGGATCCTGCAAGGAGTGTATGGGGGTTTCACAGTGTATCAGGTTCCTGACAGGTGTGTATGGGGTTTTCACAGTCTATCAGAATCCTGCCAGGTGTCTGTGGGGTTTTCACAGTGTATCAGGATCCTGCCAGTTGTGTATGGTGTTTCACAGTGGATCAGGATCCTGCCAGGTGTGTATGGGGTTTTCACAGTGGATCAGGATCCTGCCAGGTGTGTATGGGGGTTTCACAGTGGATCAGGATCCTGCCAGGTGTGTATGGGGGTTTCACAGTGTATCAGGATCCTGCCAGTTGTGTATGGTGTTTCACAGTGGATCAGGATCCTGCCAGGTGTGTATGGGTTTTTCACAGTGTATCAGGTTCCTGCCAGGTGTGTATCGGAGTTTCACAGTGGATCAGGATCCTGCCAGGTGGGAATGGGTTTTTCACAGTGTATCAGGATCCTGCCAGTTGTGTATGGGGGTTTCACAGTGAATCAGGATCCTGCCAGGTGTGTATGGGGTTTTCACAGTGCATCAGGATCCTGCCAGGTGTGTATGGTGTTTCACAGTGTATCAGGATCCTGCCAGGTGTGTATGGGGTTTTCACTGTGCATCAGGATCCTGCCAGGTGTGTATGGGGGTTTCACAGTTTATCAGTATCCTGCCAGGTGCGTATGGGGATTTCACTGTGCATCAGGATCCTGCCAGGTGTGTATGGGGGTTTCACAGTGTATCAGGATCCTGACAGGTGTGTATGGGAGTTTTCACAGTGGATCAGGATCCTGCCAGGTGTGTATGGGGTTTTCACAGTGTATCAGGATTCTGCCAGGTGTGTATGGGGGTTTCACAGTGCATCAGGATCCTGCCAGGTGTGTATGGGGTTTTCGCTGTGTATCAGGATCCTGCCAGGTCTGTATGGGGGTTTCACAGTGTATCAGGATAATGCCAGGTGTTTATGGGGTTTTCACGGTGTATCAGGATCCTGCCAGGTGTGTATGGGGTTTTCACTGTGCATCAGGATCCTGCCAGGTGTGTATGGGGGTTTCACAGTTTATCAGAATCCTGCCTGGTGTGTATGGGTTTTTCACAGTGTATCAGGATCCTGCCAGGTGTGTATGTGGGTTTCACAGTTTATCAGGATCCTGCCAGGTGTGTATGGGGATTTCACAGTGTTCAGGATACTGCCAGGTGTGTTTGGGGTTTCACAGTGTATCAGGATACTGCCAGGAGTGTATGGGGTTTTCACAGTGTATAAGGATCCTGCCAGGTGTGTATGTGTTTTCACATTGGATCAGGATCCTGCCAGGGGTGTATGGGTTTTCGCAGTGTATCAGGGTCCTGCCAGGTGTGCATGGGGTTTTCACAGTGTATCAGGATCCTGCCAGGTGTGTATGGGGTTTCACAGTGGATCAGGATCCTGCAAGGAGTGTATGGGGGTTTCACAGTGTATCAGGTTCCTGCCAGGTGTGTATGGGGTTTTCACAGTCTATCAGAATCGTGCCAGGTGTGTGTGGGGGTATCACGGTGTATCAGGATCCTGCCAGGTGTGTAAGGGGTTTTCACAGTGTATCAGGGTCCTGCCAGGTGTGTATGGGGTTTTCACTGTGCATCAGGATCCTGCCAGGTGTGTATGGGCGTTTCACAGTGGATCAGGATCCTTCCAGGTGTGTATGGGTTTTTCACAGTGTATCAGGGTCCTGCCAGGTGTGTATCGGAGTTTCACAGTGGATCAGGATCCTGCCAGGTGGGTATGGGTTTTTCACAGTGTATCAGGATCCTGCCAGGTGTGTATGGGGGTTTCACTGTGCATCAGGATCCTGCCAGGTGTGTATGGGGGTTTCACAGTTTATCAGCATCCTGCCAGATGTGAATGGGGTTTCACAGTGTATCAAGATCCTGCCAGGTGTGTATGGGGATTCACAGTGTATCAGGATCCTTCCAGATGTGTCCGGGGTTTCACAGTGTATCAAGATCCTGCCAGGTGTGTCTGGGGGTTTCACAGTTTATCAGGATCGTGCCAGATGTGAATGGGGTTTCACAGTGGATGAGGATCCTGCCAGTTGTGTATGGGGTGTTCACAGTGTATCAGGATCCTGCCAGATGTGAATGGGGTTTCACTGTGCATCAGGAACCTGCCAGGTGAGTCCGGGGTTTTCACAGTCTATCAGTATCCTGCCAGGTGTGTATGTAGTTACACAGTGTATCAGGATCCTGCCAGGTGTGTATCGGGTTTTCACAGTGTATCAGGATCCTGCCAGGTGTTTATGGGGTATTCACAGTGTATCAGGATACTGCCAGGTGTGTATGGGGTTTCACAGTGCATGAGGATCTTGCAAGGTGTGAATGGGGTTTCACAGTGCATCAGGATCCTGCCCGGTGTGTCTGGGTGTTTCACATTTTGTGAGGATCCTGCCAGGTGTGTACGGGGTTTCACAGTGCATCAGGATCCAGCCAGGTGTGTATGGGGATTCACAGTGCATCAGGGTCCAGCCAGGTGCGTCTGGGTGTTTCACATTTTGTGAGGATACTGCCAGGTGTGTCTGGGGGTTTCACAGTTTATCAGGATCCTTCCAGGTGTGTATGGGATTTCACTGTGTATCAGGATCCTTTCAGGTGTGTATGGTGTTTCACAGTGTCTCAGGACCCTGCCAGGTGTGTATGGGGTTTCACAGTGTATCAGGAACCTGCCAGGTGTGTTTGGGGTTTCACAGTGGATCAGGATCCTGCCAGTTGTGTATGGGGTTTTCACAGTGTATCAGTATCCTGCCAGGTGTGTATGGGGTTTTCACAGTTCATCAGGATACTGCCAGATGTGAATGGGGTTTCACAGTGTATCAGGAACCTGCCAGGTGTGTTTGGGGTTTCACAGTGGATCAGGATCCTGCCAGGTGTGTATGGGGTTTTCACAGTGTATCAGGATCCTGCCAGGTGTGTATGGGGTTTTCACAGTTCATCAGGATCCTGCCAGATGTGTATGGGTTTTCACAGTGTATCAAGATCCTGCCAGGTGTGTATGGGGTTTCACAGTGTATAAGGATCCTGCCAGGTGTGTTTGGGGTTTCACAGTGTATCAGGGTCCTGCCAGGTTTGTATGGGGTTTCACAGTGGATCAAGATCCTGCCAGATGTGAATGGGATCTCACTGTGCATCAGGATCCTGCCAGGTGTGTATGGGGGTTTCACAGTTTATCAGGATCCTGCCAGATGTGAATGGGGTTTCACAGTGTATCAAGATCCTGCCAGGTGTGTATGGGGATTCACAGTGTATCAGGATCCTTCCAGATGTGTCCGGGGTTCACAGTGTATCAAGATCCTGCCAGGTGTGTATGGGGGTTACACAGTTTATCAGGATCCTGCTAGATGTGAATGGGGTTTCACTGTGCATCAGGATCCTGCCAGGTGTGTATGGGGTTTCACAGTGGATCAGGATCGTGCCAGATGTGAATGGGGTTTCACAGTGGATCAGGATCCTGCCAGTTGTGTATGGGGTGTTCACAGTGTATCAGGATCCTGCCAGATGTGAATGGGGTTTCACTGTGCATCAGGAACCTGCCAGGTGAGTCCGGGGTTTTCACAGTCTATCAGTATCCTGCCAGGTGTGTATGTAGTTACACAGTGTATCAGGATCCTGCCAGGTGTGTATGGGGTTTTCACAGTGTATCAGGATCCTGCCAGGTGTTTATGGGGTATTCACAGTGTATCAGGATACTGCCAGGTGTGTATGGGTTTTCACAGTGCATGAGGATCTTGCAAGGTGTGAATGGGGTTTCACAGTGCATCAGGATCCTGCCTGGTGTGTCTGGGTGTTTCACATTTTGTGAGGATCCTGCCAGGTGTGTACGGGGTTTCACAGTGCATCATGATCCAGCCAGGTGTGTATGGGGATTCACAGTGCATCAGGGTCCAGCCAGGTGCGTCTGGGTGTTTCACATTTTGTGAGGATACTGCCAGGTGTGTCTGGGGGTTTCACAGTTTATCAGGATCCTTCCAGGTGTGTATGGGGTTTCACTGTGTATCAGGATCCTTTCAGGTGTGTATGGGGTTTCACAGTGTCTCAGGACCCTGCCAGGCGTGTATGGGGTTTCACAGTGTTTCAGGATACTGCCAGATGTGAATGGGGTTTCACAGTGTATCAGGAACCTGCCAGGTATGTTTGGGGTTTCACAGTGGATCAGGATCCTGCCAGGTGTGTATGGGGTTTTCACAGTGTATCAGGATCCTGCCAGGTGTGTATGGGGTTTTCACAGTTCGTCAGGATCCTGCCAGATGTGTATGGGTTTTCACAGTGTATCAAGATCCTGCCAGGTGTGTATGGGGTTTCACAGTGTATAAGGATCCTGCCAGGTGTGTTTGGGGTTTCACAGTGTGTCAGGGTCCTGCCAGGTTTGTATGGGATTTCACAGTGGATCAAGATCCTGCCAGATGTGAATGGGATCTCACTGTGCATCAGGATCCTGCCAGGTGTGTTTGGGGTTTCACAGTGGATCAGGACCCTGCCAGGTGTATATGGGGTTTTCACAGTGTATCAGGATCCTGCCAGGTGTATATGGGGTTTTCACAGTATATCAGGATCCTGACAGGTGTGTATGGGGTTTTCACTTTGTATCAGGATCTAGCCTGGTGTGTATGGAGTTTTCACAGTGTATCAGGATCCTGCCAGGTGTGTAAGGGGTTTTCACAGTGTATCAGGATCCTGCCAGGTGTGTATGGGGTTTCACAGTATATCATGATCCTGCTAGGTGTTTAAGGGGTTTCACAGTGGATCATGATCCTGCCAGGTGTGTATGGGGTGTTCACAGTGTATCAGGATCCTACCAGGTGTGTATGGGGTTTTCACAGAGGATCAGTATCCTGCCCGGTGTGTAAGGGGTTTTCACAATGCATCAGTCTCCTGCCAGGTGTGTATGGGTGTTTCACAGTTTATCAGGATCCTGCCAAGTGTGGATGGGGATACACAGTGTATCAGGATCCTGCCAGGTGTGTATGGGGTTTTCACAGTGTATCAGGATCCTGCCAGGTGTGTATGGGGTTTTCACAGTGTATTAGGATCCTGCCAGGTGTGTCTGGTCTTTTCACAGTGTATGAGGATCTTGCAAGGTGTGAATGGTCTTTCACAGTGCATCAGGATCCTGCCAGGTGTGTATGGGGTTTTCACTGTGTATCAGGATTCTGCCAGGTGTGTATGGGGTTTTCACAGTGTATCAGGATCTTGCCAGGTGTGTATGGGGTTTCACAGTATATCAGGATCCTGCCAGGTGTTTAAGGGGTTTCACAGTGGATCAGGATCCTGCCAGGTGTGTATGGGGTGTTCACAGCGTATCAGGATCCTACCAGGTGTGTATGGGGTTTTCACAGTGGATCAGTATCCTGCCCGGTGTGTAAGGGGTTTTCACAATGCATCAGGCTCCTGCCAGGTGTGTATGGGTGTTTCACAGTTTATCTGGATCCTGCCAAGTGTGGATGGGGTTACACAGTGTATCAGGATCCTGCCAGGTGTGTATGGAGTTTTCATAGTGTATCAGGATCCTGACAGGTGTGTATGGGGTTTTCACAGTGTATCAGGATCCTGCCAGGTGTGTCTGGGCTTTTCACAGTGTATGAGGATCTTGCAAGGTGTGAATGGTCTTTCACATTGCATCAGGATCCAGCCCAGTGTGTCTGGGGGTTTCACATTTTGTGAGGATCCTGCCAGCTGTGTACGTGGTTTCACAGTGCATCAGGATCCTGCCAGGTGTGTATGGGGTTTCACAATGCATCAAGATCCTGCCAAGTCTGTATGGGGTTTTCTCGGTGCATCAGGATCCTGCCAGATGTGTCTGGGGTTTCACAGTATATTAAGGTCCTGCCAGGTGTGTTTGAGGTTTCACAGTGTATCAGGATCCTGCCAGGTGTGTATGGGATTTTCACAGTGGATCAGGATCCTACCTGGTGTGTATGGGGTTTTCACAGTGGATCAGGATCCTGCCAGGTGTGCATGGGGTTTTCACAGTGTATCAGGATCCTGCCAGGTGTGTAATGGGTTTTCACAGTTTATCAGGATCCTGCCAGATGTGTATGGGTTTTCACAGTGTATCAAGATCCTGCCAGGTGTGTATGGGGTTTCACAGTGTATTAGGATCCTGCCAGGTGTGTTTGGGGTTTCACAGTGCATCAGGATCCTGCCAGATTTGTATGGGGTTTCACAGTGGATCAGGATCCTGCCAGATGTGAATGCGGTTTCACTGTGCATCAGGATCCTGCCAGGTGTGTTTGGGGGTTTCACAGTTTATCAGGATCCTGCCAGATGTGAATGGGGTTTCACAGTGTATCAAGATCCTGCCAGGTGTGTATGGGGATTCACAGTGTATCAGGATCCTTCCAGATGTTTCTGGGGTTTCACAGTGTATCAAGATCCTGCCAGGTGTGTTTGGGGGTTTCACAGTTTATCAGGATCCTGCTAGATGTGAATGGGGTTTCACTGTGCATCAGGATCCTGCCAGGTGTGTATGGGGTTTCACAGTTGATCAGGAACCTGCCAGTTGTGTATGGGGTGTTCACAGTGTATCAGGATTCTGCCAGATGTGAATGGGGTTTTACTGTGCATCAGGAACCTGCCAGGTGTGTACGGTGTTTTCACAGTGTATCAGGATCCTGCCAGGTGTGTATGGGGTTTCACAGTGTATGAGGATCTTGCAAGGTGTGAATGGGGTTTCACAGTGCATCAGGATCCTGCCCGGTGTGTCTGGGGGTTTCACATTTTGTGACGATCCTGCCAGGTGTGTACGGAGTTTCACAGTGCATCAGGATCCAGCCAGTTGTGTATGGGGATTCACAGTGCATCAGGGTGCAGCCAGGTGTGTCTGGGGGTTTCACATTTTGTGAGGATACTGCCAGGTGTGTCTGGGGGTTTCACAGATTATCAGGACCCTTCCAGGTGTGTATGGGGCTTCACTGTGTATCAGGATCCTTCCAGATGTGTATGGGGTTTCACAGTGTCTCAGGACCATGCCAGGTGTGTATGGGGTTTCACAGTGTTTCAGGATACTGCCAGATGTGAATGGGGTTTCACAGTTTATCAGGATCCTTCCAGGTGTGTATGGGGTTTCACTGTGTATCAGGATCCTTCCAGGTGTGTATGGGGTTTTCACTGTTTATCAGGATCCTTCCAGGTGTATATGGGGTTTCACAGTTTATCATGATCCTTCCAGGTGTGTATGGGGGTTTCACAGTGCATCAGGATCCTGCCAGGTGTGTATGGGGTTTCACAGTGGATCAGAATCCTGCCAGGTGTGTATGTGGTTTCACAGAGTATCAGGAACCTGCCAGGTGGATATGGGGTTTTCACAGTGTATCAGGATCCTGCCAGGTGTGTATGGGATTTTCACAGTGCATCAGGATCCTGACAGACGTATATGGGGTTTCACAGTATATCAGGATCCTGCCAGGTGTGTATGGGGTTTTCACTGTGTATCAGGATCCTGCCCGGTGTGTAAGGGGTTTTCACGGTGCATCAGGATCCTGCCAGGTGTGTATGTGGTTTCACAGTATATCAGGATCCTGCCAGGTTTGTAAGGGGTTTCGCAGTGTATCAGGATCCTGCCAGTTGTGTATGGGGTTTTCACAGTGTATCAGGATCCTACCAGATGTGTATGGAGTTTTCAAAGTGGATCAGTATCCTGCCAGGTGTGTAAGGGGTTTTCACAATGTATCAGGCTCCTGCCAGGTGTGTATGGGTGTTTCACAGTTTATCAGGATCCTGCCAAGTGTGGATGGGGTTACACAGTGTATCAGGATCCTGCCAGGTGTGGATGGGGTTTTCACAGTGCATCAGGATCCAGCCCAGTGTGTCTGGGGGTTTCACATTTTGTGAGGATCCTGCCAAGTGTGTACGGGGTTTCACAGTGTATCAGGATCCTGCCAGGTGTGTATGGGGTTTCACAGTGGATCAGGATCCAGCCCAGTGTGTCTGGGGGTTTCACATTTTGTGAGGATCCTGCCAAGTGTGTACGGGGTTTCACAGTGTATCAGGATCCTGCCAGGTGTGTATGGGGTTTCACAGTGGATCAGGTTCCTGCCAGGTGTGGCTGTGGGTTTCACAGTTTATGAGGATCTTGCAAAGTGTGAATGGGGTTTCACAGTGCATCAGGATCCAGCCAGATGTGTATTGGGTTTTCACAGTGCATCAGGATCCAGCCAGGTGTGTCTGGGGTTTTCACATATTGTGAGGATCCTGCCAGGTGTATCTGGGGGTTTCACAGTTTATCAGGTTCCTTCCAGGTGTGTATGGGGTTTCACTGTGCATCAGGATCCTTCCAGATGTGTATGGGGTTTCACAGTGTCTCAGGATCCTGCTTGGTGTTTATCGGGTTTCACAGTGTATCAGGATACTGCCAGATGTGAATGGGGTTTCACAGTTTATCAGGATCCTTCCAGGCGTGTATGGTGCTTCACTGTGTATCAAGATCCTTCCAGGTGTGTATGGGGTTTCACAGTTTAGCAGGATCCTTCCAGGTGTGTATGGGGTTTCACAGTTTATCAGGATCCTTCCAGGTGTGTATGGGGGTTTCAGAGTGCATCAGGATCGTGCCACGTGTGTATGGGGTTTCGTTGTGTATCAGGATCCTTCCAGGAGTATATGGGATTTCACAGTGTATCAGATTCCTGCCAGGTGCGTATGGGGTTTCACAGTGGATCAGGACCATGCCAGGTGTGTATGGGGTTTTCACAGTGCATTAGGATAATGCCAGATGTGTATGGGGTTTCACAGTATATCAGGATCCTGCCAGGTGTGTATGGGGTTTTCACAGTGTATCAGGATCATTCCAGGTGTGTATGGGGTATTCACTGTGCATCAGGATCCTGCCAGGTATGTATGGGGTTTCACAGTTTATCAGGATCCTGTCGGGTGTGTATGGGGGTTACACAGTGTATCAGGATCCTGCCAGGTGAGTATGGGGTTTTCACAGTGTATCAGGATCCTTCCATGTATTTTTTGGGGTTTCATAGGGGATCAGTATCCTGCCTGGTGTGTATGGGGTTTTCACCGTGGATCAGGATCCTGCCTGGTGTGGAGGGGGGTTTCACAGTGGATCAGGATCCTGCCAGGGCTGTATGGGGTTTCACAGTTTATCAGGATCCTGCCTGGTGTATATGGGGGTTTCACTTTGGTTCAGGATCCTGCCAGGTGTGTATGGCGTTTTCACAGTGTATCAGGATCCTTCCAGATGTGTATGGGGGTTTCACAGTGCATCAGGATCATGCCAGGTGTTTATGAGGGTTTAACAGTTTATCAGGATCCTGCCAGCTGTGTATGCAGTTTTCACTGTGTATCAGGATCCTGCCAGGTGTGTATGGGGGTTTCACAGTTTATCAGGATTCTGCCTGGTGTGCAAGGGGTTTCACAGAGGAACAGGATCCCGCCACGTGTGTATGGGGTTTTCACAGTGCATCAGGATCCTGCCAGATGTGTATGGGGTTTTCACAGTGCATCAGGATCCTTCCAGATGTGTATGGGGGTTTCACAGTGTATCAGGATCTTGCCAGGTGTGTATGGGGTTTCACAGTGCATCAGGATCCAACCAGATGTGTATTGGGTTTTCACAGTGCATCAGGATCCAGCCAGGTGTGTCTGGGGTTTTCACATATTGTGAGGATCCTGCCAGGTGTGTCTGGGGGTTTCACAGTTTATCAGGTTCCTTCCAGGTGTGTATGGGGTTTCACTGTGCATCAGGATCCTTCCAGATGTGTATGGGGTTTCACAGTGTCTCAGGGTCCTGCTTGGTGTTTATCGGGTTTCACAGTGTATCAGGATACAGCCAGATGTGAATGGGGTTTCACAGTTTATCAGGATCCTTCCAGGCGTGTATGGGGCTTCACTGTGTATCAAGATCCTTCCAGGTGTGTATGGGGTTTCACAGTTTAGCAGGATCCTTCCAGGTGTGTATGGGGTTTCACAGTTTATCAGGATCCTTCCAGGTGTGTATGGGGGTTTCAGAGTGCATCAGGATCCTGCCACGTGTGTATGGGGTTTCGTTGTGTATCAGGATCCTTCCAGGAGTATATGGGATTTCACAGTGTATCAGATTCCTGCCAGGTGCGTATGGGGTTTCACAGTGGATCAGGACCATGCCAGGTGTGTATGGGGTTTTCACAGTGCATTAGGATAATGCCAGATGTGTATGGGGTTTCACAGTATATCAGGATCCCGCCACGTGTGTATGGGGTTTTCACAGTGCATCAGGATCCTGCCAGATGTGTATGGGGTTTTCACAGTGCATCAGGATCCTTCCAGATGTGTATGGGGGTTTCACAGTGTATCAGGATCTTGCCAGGTGTGTATGGGGTTTCACAATGCATCAGGATCCTGCCAAGTCTGTATGGGGTTTTCACAGTGCATCAGGATCCTGCCAGATGTGTCTGGGGTTTCACAGTGTATTAAGATCCTGCCAGGTGTGTTTGAGGTTTCACAGTGTCTCAGGATCCTGCCAGGTGTTTATGGGATATTCAGAGTGGATCAGGATCCTGCCAGATGTGAATGGGGTTTCTCTGTGCATCAGGAACCTGCCAGGTGTGTACGGGGTTTTCACAGTCTATCAGGATCCTGCCAGGTGTGTCCGGGGTATTCACAGTGTATCAGTATCCTGCCAGGTGTGTCTGGGATTTCACAGTGTATGAGGATCTTGCAAGGTGTGAATGGGGTTTCACAGTGCATCAGGATCCTGCCCGGTGTGTCTGGGGGTTTCACATTTTGTGAGGATCCTGCCAGGTGTGTACGGAGTTTCACAGTGCATCAGGATCCAGCCAGGTGTGTATGGGGATTCACAGTGCATCAGGGTCCAGCCAGGTGTCTCTGGGGGTTTCACATCTTGTGAGGATACTGCCAGGTGTGTCTGGGGGTTTCACAGCTTATCAGGACACTTCCAGGTGTGTATGGGGTTTCAATGTGTATCAGGATCCTTCCAGATGTTTATGGGGTTTCACCGTGTCTCAGGACCATGCCAGGTGTGTATGGGGTTTCACAGTGTTTCAGGATACTTCCAGATGTGAATGGGGTTTCACAGGTCATCAGGATCCTTCCAGGTGTGTATGGGGTTTCACTCTGTATCAGGATCCTTCCAGGTGTGTATGGGGTTTCACTGTTTATCAGGATCCTTCCAGGTGTATATGGGGTTTCACAGTTTATCATGATCCTTCCAGGTGTGTATGGGTGTTTCACAGTGCATCAGGATCCTGCCAGGTGTGTATGGGGTTTCACAGTGGATCAGAATCCTGCCAGGTGTGTATGTGGTTTCACAGAGTATCAGGAAACTGCCAGGTGTGTATGGAGTTTCACAGTGGATCAGGAACCTGCCAGGTGTATATTGGGTTTTCACAGTGTATCAGGATCCTGCCAGGTGTGTATGGGATTTTCACAGTGCATCAGGATCCTGACAGACGTATATGGGGTTTCACAGTATATCAGGATCCTGCCAGGTGTGTATGGGGTTTTCACTGTGTATCAGGATCCTGCCCGGTGTGTAAGGGGTTTTCACGGTGCATCAGGATCCTGCCAGGTGTGTATGTGGTTTCACAGTATATCAGGATCCTGCCAGGTTTGTAAGGGGTTTCACAGTGGATCAGGATCCTGCCAGGTGTGTATGGGGTTTTCACAGTGTATCAGGATCCTACCAGGTGTGTATGGAGTTTTCACAGTGGATCAGTATCCTGCCAGGTGTGTAAGGGGTTTTCACAATGTATCAGGCTCCTGCCAGGTGTGTATGGGTGTTTCACAGTTTATCAGGATCCTGCCAAGTGTGGATGGGGTTACACAGTGTATCAGGATCCTGCCAGGTGTGGATGGGGTTTTCACAGTGCATCAGGATCCAGCCCAGTGTGTCTGGGGGTTTCACATTTTGTGAGGATCCTGCCAAGTGTGTATGGGGTTTTCACAGTGTATCAGGATCCTACCAGGTGTGTATGGAGTTTTCACAGTGGATCAGTATCCTGCCAGGTGTGTAAGGGGTTTTCACAATGTATCAGGATCCTGCCAGGTGTGTATGGGGTTCCACAGTGGATCAGGATCCTGCCAGGTGTGGCTGTGGGTTTCACAGTTTATGAGGATCTTGCAAGGTGTGAATGGGGTTTCACAGTGCATCAGGATCCAGCCAGATGTGTATTGGGTTTTCACAGTGCATCAGGATCCAGCCAGGTGTGTCTGGGGTTTTCACATATTGTGAGGATCCTGCCAGGTGTGTCTGGGGGTTTCACAGTTTATCAGGTTCCTTCCAGGTGTGTATGGGGTTTCACTGTGCATCAGGATCCTGCCAGGTGTGTATGGGGTTTCACAGTGTCTCAGGATCCTGCTTGGTGTTTATCGGGTATCACAGTGTATCAGGATACTGCCAGATGTGAATGGGGATTCACAGTTTATCAGGATCCTTCCAGGCGTGTATGGGGTTTCACAGTTTAGCAGGATCCTTCCAGGTGTGTATGGGGGTTTCAGAGTGCATCAGGATCCTGCCACGTGTGTATGGGGTTTCGTTGTGTATCAGGATCCTTCCAGGAGTGTATGGGATTTCACAGTGTATCAGATTCCTGCCAGGTGCGTATGGGGTTTCACAGTGGATCAGGACCATGCCAGGTGTGTATGGGGTTTTCACAGTGCATCAGGATAATGCCAGATGTGTATGGGGTTTCACAGTATATCAGGATCCTGCCAGGTGTGTATGGGGTTTTCACAGTGTATCAGGATCATTCCAGGTGTGTATGGGGTATTCACTGTGTATCAGGATCCTGCCAGGTGTGTATGGGGTTTCACAGTTTATCAGGATCCTGTCGGGTGTGTATGGGGGTTACACAGTGTATCAGGATCCTGCCAGGTGAGTATGGGGTTTTCACAGTGTATCAGGATCCTGCCAGGTTTGTATGGGGGTTTCATAGGGGATCAGTATCCTGCCTGGTGTGTATGGGGTTTTCACCGTGGATCAGGATCCTGCCTGGTGTGGATGGGGGTTTCACAGTGGATCAGGATCCTGCCAGGTCTGTATGGAGTTTCACAGTTTATCAGGATCCTGCCTGGTGTATATGGGGGTTTCACTTTGGATCAGGATCCTGCCAGGTGTGTATGGCGTTTTCACAGTGTATCAGGATCCTTCCAGATGTGTATGCAGTTTTCACAGTGTATCAGGATCCTGCCAGGTGTGTATGGGGGTTTCACAGTTTATCAGGATTCTGCCTGGTGTGCAAGGGGTTTCACAGAGGAACAGGATCCCGCCACGTGTGTATGGGGTTTTCACAGTGCATCAGGATCCTTCCAGATGTGTATGGGGGTTTCACAGTGTATCAGGATCCTGCCAGGTGCGTATGGGGTTTCACAATGCATCAGGATCCTGCCAAGTCTGTATGGGGTTTTCACAGTGCATCAGGATCCTGCCAGATGTGTCTGGGGTTTCACAGTGTATTAAGATCCTGCCAGGTGTGTTTGAGGTTTCACAGTGTATCAGGATCCTGCCAGGTGTTTATGGGATATTCAGATTGTATCAGGATCCTACCAGATGTGCATGGGGTTTTCACAGTGGATCAGTATCCTGCCAGGTGTGTATGGGGTTTTCACATTTTATCAGTATCCTGCCAGGTGTGTATGGGGTTTTCACAGTGCATCAGGATCCTGCCAGATGTGTATGGGTTTTCACAGTGTATCAGGATCCTGCCAGGTGTTTCTGGGCTTTCACAGAGTATAGGGATCCTGCCAGGTGTGTTTGGGGTTTCACAGTGTGTCAGGATCCTGCCAGGTTTGTATGGGGTTTCACAGTGTATCAGGATCCTGCCAGATGTGAATGGGGTTTCACAGTGTATCAAGATCCTGCCAGGTGTGTATGGGGTTTCACAGTGCATCAGGATCATTCCAGATGTGTCTGGGGTTTCACAGCGGATCATGATCCTGCCAGATGTGAATGGGGTTTCACTGTGCATCAGGATCCTGCCAGGTGTGTCTGGGGTTACACAGTGTATCAGGATCCTGCCAGGTGTGTACGGGCTTTTCACAGTGTATCAGGATCCTGCCAGGTGTGTATGAGGTTTTCACAGTGTATTAGGATCCTGCCAGGTGTGTATGGGGTTTCACAGTGTATGAGGATCTTGCAAGGTGTGAATGGGGTTTCACAGTGCATCAGGATCCAGCCCGGTGTATCTGGGGGTTTCACATTTTGTGAGGATCCTGCCAGGTGTGTCCGGGGGTCACAGTGCATCAGGATCCAGCCAGGTGTGTATGGGGTTTCACAGTGCATCAGGATCCAGCCAGGTGTGTCTGGGGGTTTCACATTTTGCGAGGATCCAGCCAGGTGTGTATAGGGGTTTCACAGTTTATCAGGATCCTTCCAGGTGTGTATGGGGTTTCACTGCCTATCAGTATTCTTCCAGGTGTGTATGGGGTTTCACAGTGTCTCAGGACCCTGCCAGTTGTTTGTGGGGTTTCACAGTGTATCAGGATACTGCCAGATGTGAATGGGGTTTCACAGTTTATCAGGATCCTTCCAGGTGTGTATGGGGTTTCACTGTGTATCAGGATCCTTGCAGGTGTGTATGGGTTTTCACAGTTTATCAGGATCCTTCCAGGTTTGTATGGGGTTTCACAGTTTATCATGATCCTTCCAGGTGTGTATGGGGGTTTCACAGTGCATCAGTATCCTGCCAGGTGTGTTTGGGGTTTCTCTGTGTATCAGGATCATTCCAGGTATGTATCGGGTTTCACAGTGTATCAGGATCCTGCCAGGTGTGTATGGGATTTCACAGTGGATCAGGACCCTGCCAGGTGTGTGTGGGGTTTTCACAATGTATCAGGATCCTGCCAGGTGTGTATGGGGTTTTCACAGTGCATCAGGACCTGACAGACATATGTGGGGTTTCACAGTGTATCAGGATCCTGCCAGGTGTGTATGGGGTTTTCACTGTGTATATATATCCTGCCAGGTATGTGTGGGGTTTTCACAGTGTATCAGGTTCCTGCCAGGTGTGTATGCGGTTTTCACAGTGTTTCAGGATCCTGCCAGGTGTGTATGGGGTTTCACAGTGCATCAGGATCCAGCCAGGTGTGTCTGGGGTTTCAAATTTTGTGAGGACCTGCCAGGTGTGTCTCGGGGTTTCACAGTTTATCAGGATCCATCCATGTGTATATGGGGTTTCACTGTGTATCAGGATCCTTCCAGGTGTGTGTGGGGTTTCACATTGTCTCAGGATCCTGCTTGGTGTTTATGGGGTTTCACAGTGTATCAGGATACTGCCAGATGTGAATAGGGTTTCACAGATTATTAAGATCCTTACAGGTGTGTATGGGGTTTCACTGTGTATCAGGATCCTTCCAGTGGTATGGGTGTTTCACAGTGCATCAGGATCCTGCCAGGTGTGTATGGGGTTGCACTGTGTATCAGCATCCTTCCAGGTGTGTATGGGGTTTCACAGTGTATCAGGATCCTGCCAGGTGTGTATGGGGTTTCACAGTGGATCAGGTCCCTGCCAGGTGTGTATGCGGTTTTCACAGTGTATCAGGATCCTGCCAGGTGTGTATGGGGTTTCACAGTGCATCAGGATCCAGCCAGGTGTGTCTGGGAGTTTCACATTTTGTGAGGACCTGCCAGATGTGTCTCGGGGTTTCACAGTTTATCAGGATCCTTCCATGTGTATTTGGGGTTTCACTGTGTATCAGGATCCTTCCAGGTCTGTATGGGGTTTCACATTGTCTCAGGATCCTGCTTGGTGTTTATGGGGTTTCACAGTGTATCACGATACTGCCAGATGTGAATAGGGTTTCACAGTTTATCAAGATCCTTCCAGGTGTGTATGGGGTTTCACTGTGTATCAGGATCCTTCCAGTTGTTTGGGGGTTTCACAGTGCATCAGGATCCTGCCAGGTGTGTATGGGGTTGCACTGCGTATCAGGATCCTTCCAGGTGTGTATGGGGCTCCACAGTGTATCAGGATCCTGCCAGATGCATATGGGGTTTCACATTGTATCAGGATCCTGCCAGGTGTGTATGGGGTTTTCACAGTGTATCAGGATCCTGCCAGGTGTGTGTGGGGTTTTCACAGTGTATCAGGATCCTGCCAGGTCTGCATGGGTTTTCACAGTGGATCAGGATCCTGCCAGGTGTGAATGGGGTTTTCACAGTGTATGAGGATACTCCCAGGTTTGCATGGGATTTTCACAGTGGATCAGGATCCTGCCAGGTGTGTAAGGGGTTTTCACAATCTATCAGGATCCTGCCAGTTGTGTATGGGTTTTCAGAGTGTATCAGGATCCTGCCAGGAGTGTAAGGGGTTTTGACAGTGTATCAGGATCCTGCCAGTTGTGTATGGGGTTCTCACAGTGCATCAGCATCTTGCCAGATGTGTCTGGGTTTTCACAGTTTATCAGGATCCTGCCTGGTGTGTATGGGGGTTTCACAGTGTATCAGAATCCTGCCAGGTGTGCATGGAGTTTTCACAGTGTATCAGGATCCTGCCTGGTGTGTTTGGGGGTTTCGCAGTGCATCAGGATCCTGCCAGGTGTTTATGGGTGTTTCAGAGTTTATCAGTATCCTGACAGCTGTGTATGCAGTTTTTCCAGTGTAGCAGGATCCTGCCCGGTGTGAATGGGGGTTTCACAGTTTATCAGGATCCTGCCTGGTGTTTAAGGGGTTCCACAGTGGAAAAGGATCCCGCCAGGTGTGTATGGGGTTTCGGATTGCATCAGGATCCTGCCAGGAGTGCATGGGGTTTTCACAGTGTATCAGGATCCTGCCAGGTGCGTATGAGTTTTCACAGTGTATCAGGATCCTGCCAGGTGTGTATGGGGTTTTCACAGTGCATCAGGATCATGACAGACGTATGTGTGGTTTCACAGTGTATCAGGATCCTGCCAGGTGTGTATGGGGTTTTCACTTTGTATATATATCCTGCCAGGTGTGTATGGGGTTTTCACAGTGTATCAGGATCCTGCCAGGTGTGTAAGGGTTTTTCACAGTGTATCAAGATCCTGCCAGGTGTGTATGGGGTTTCACAGTGCATCAGGATCCAGCCAGGAGTGTCTGGGGGTTTCACATTTTGTGAGGACCTGCCAGGTGTGTCTCGGGGTTTCACAGTTTATCAGGATCTTTCCATGTGTATATGGGGTTTCACTGTGTATCAGGATCCTTCCAGGTGTGTATGGGGTTTCACATTGTCTCAGGATCCTGCTTGGTGTTTATGGGGTTTCACAGTGTATCACGATACTGCCAGATGTGAATAGGGTTTCACAGTTTATCAAGATCCTTCCAGGTGTGTATGGGGTTTCACTGTGTATCAGGATCCTTCCAGTTTAGTTTAGAGATACAGCACTGAAACAGGCCCTTCGGCCCACCGAGTCTGTGCCGACCATCAACCACCCATTTATACTAATCCTACACTAATCCCATATTCCTACCACATCCCCACCTGTCCCTATATTTTCCCTACCACCTACCTATTCTAGGGGCAATTTATAATGGTCAATTAACCTACCAACCTGCAAGTCTTTTGGCTTGTGGGAGGAAACCGGAGCACCCGGAGGAAACCCACGCAGACACAGGGAGAACTTGCAAACTCCACACAGGCAGTACCCAGAATTGAACCCGGGTCGCTGGAGCTGTGAGGCTACAGTGCTAACCACTGCGCCACTGTGCCGCCCCAGTTGTTTGGGGGTTTCACAGTGCATCAGGATCCTGCCAGGTGTGTATGGGGTTGCACTGTGTATCAGGATCCTTCCAGGTGTGTATGAGGTTTCACAGTGTATCAGGATCCTGCCAGGTGTGTATGGGGTTTCACAGTGGATCAGGACCCTGCCAGGTGTGTATGCGGTTTTCACAGTGTATCAGGTTCCTGCCAGCTGGGTATGGGGTTTTCACAGTGCATCAGGATCCTGCCAGATGTATATGGGGTTTCACATTGTATCAGGATCCTGCCAGGTGTGCATGGGGTTTTCACAGTGTATCAGGATCCTGCCAGGTGTGTATGGGGTTTCACAGTGGATCAGGACCCTGCCAGGTGTGTGTGCGGTTTTCACAGTGTATCAGGTTCCTGCCAGCTGTGTATGGGGTTTTCACAGTGCATCAGGACCCTGCCAGATGTATATGGGGTTTCACATTGTATCAGGATACTGCCAGGTGTGTATGGGGTTTTCACAGTGTATCAGGATCCTGCCAGGTGTGTATGGGGTTTTCACAGTGGATCAGGATCCTGCCAGGTGTGTATGGGGTTTTCACAGTGCATCAGGATCCTGCCAGATGTATATGGGGTTTCACATTGTATCAGGATACTGCCAGGTGTGTATGGGGTTTTCACAGTGTATCAGGATCCTGCCAGGTCTGCATGGGTTTTCACAGTGGATCAGGATCCTGCCAGTTGTGTATGGGGTTTTCACAGTGTATGAGGATCCTCCCAGGTTTGCATGGGGTTTTCACAGTGGATCAGGATCCTGCCAGGTGTGTAAGGGGTTTTCAGAGTGTATCAGGATCCTGCCAGGAGTGTAAGGGGTTTTCACAGTGTATCAGGATCCTGCCCGGAGTGTAAGGGGTTTTGACAGTGTATCAGGATCCTGCCAGTTGTGTATGGGGTTCTCACAGTGCATCAGCATCTTGCCAGATGTGTATGGGGTTTTCACAGTGTATGAGGATCCTCCCAGGTTTGCATGGGGTTTTCACAGTGGATCAGGATCCTGCCAGGTGTGCATGGAGTTTTCACAGTGTTAAAGGGTCCCGCCACGTGCGTATGGGGTTTCGGATTGTATCAGGATCCTGCCAGGAGTGTATGGGGTTTTCACAGTGCATCAGGATCATGACAGACGTATGTGGGGTTTCACAGTGTATCAGGATCGCGCCTGGTGTGTATGGGGTTTTCACTGTGTATATATTTCCTGCCAGGTGTGTATGGGGTTTCACATTGTCTCAGGATCCTTCAATGTGTATATGGGGTTTCACTGTGTATCAGGATCCTTCCAGGTGTGTATGGGGTTTCACATTGTCTCAGGATCCTGCTTGCTGTTTATGGGGTTTCACAGTGTATCACGATACTGCCAGATGTGAATAGGGTTTCACAGTTTATCAAGATCCTTCCAATTGTGTATGGGGTTTCACTGTGTATCAGGATCCTTCCAGTTGTTTGGGGGTTTCACAGTGCATCAGGATCCTGCCAGGTGTGTATGGGGTTGCACTGTGTATCAGGATCCTTCCAGGTGTGTATGGGGGTTCACAGTGTATCAGGATCCTGCCAGGTGTGTATGGGGTTTCACAGTGGATCAGGACCCTGCCAGGTGTGTATGCGGTTTTCACAGTGTATCAGGTTCCTGCCAGCTGTGTGTGGGGTATTCACAGTGCATCAGGATCCTGCCAGATGTATATGGGGTTTCACATTGTATCAGGATCCTTCCAGGTGTGTATGGGGGTTCACAGTGTATCAGGATCCTGCCAGGTGTGTATGGGGTTTCACAGTGGATCAGGACCCTGCCAGGTGTGTATGCGGTTTTCACAGTGTATCAGGTTCCTGCCAGCTGTGTGTGGGGTATTCACAGTGCATCAGGATCCTGCCAGATGTATATGGGGTTTCACATTGTATCAGGATCCTGCCAGGTGTGTATGGGGTTTTCACAGTGTATCAGGGTCCTGCCAGGTGTGTATGGGGTTTTCACAGTGTATCAGGATCCTGCCAGGTCTGCATAGGTTTTCACAGTATATCAGGATCCTGCCTGGTGTGTATGGGGTTTTCACAGTGTATGAGGATCCTCCCAGGTTCGCATGGGGTTTTCACATTGGATCAGGATCCTGCCAGGTGTGTAAGGGGTTTTCACAAAGTATCAGGATCCTGCCAGTTGTGTATGGTGTTCTCACAGTGCATCAGCATCTTGCCAGATGTGTCTGGGATTTCACAGTTTATCAGGATCCTGCCTGGTGTGTAAGGGGTTCCACAGTGGAAAAGGATCCCGCCACGTGTGTATGGGGTTTCAAATTGTATCAGGATCCTGCCAGGAGTGTATGGGGTTTTCACAGTGTATCAGGATCCTGCCAGGTGTGTATGAGTTTTCACAGTGTATCAGGATCCTGCCAGGTGTGTATGGGCTTTTCACAGTTGATCAGGATCCTGCCAGATGTGTCTGGGGTTTCACAGTGTATCAAGATCCTGCCAGGTGCGTATGAGGTTTCACAGTGTATCAGGATCCTGCCTGGTGTGTATGGGGTTTTCACAGAGTATCAGGATCCTGCCAGGTGTGTAAGGGGTTTTCTCAGTGTATCAGGATCCTGCCTGGTGTGTATGGGGGTTTTACAGTGGATCAAGATCCTGCCAGTTGGGTATGGGGGTTTCACAGTGGATCAGGATCCTGCCAGGTTTGTATGGGGTTTTCACAGTGGATCAGGATCCTGCCAGGTGTGTAAGGGGTTTCACAGTTTATCAGGATCCAGCCTGGTGTGTATGGGGGTTTCACAGTGGATCAGGATCCTGCCAGGTGTGTAACGGGTATTCACACTGCATCAGGATCCTTCCAGATGTGTATAATGGTTTCACGGTACATCAGGATCCTGCCAGGTGTTTATGTGGGTTTCACAGTTTATCAGAATCCTGACAGCTGTTTATGCAGTTTTCACAGTGTATCAGGATCCTGCCAGATGTGTATGGGGTTTCACAGATTATCAGGATCCTACCTGATGTGTAAGGGGTTTCACAGTGGATCAGGATCCCGCCACGTCTGCATGGAGTTTTCACAGTGCATCAGGATCCTGCCTGATGTGTCTAGGGTTTTCACAGTGCATCAGGATCCTTCCAGATGTGTATGGTGGTTTCACAGTGTATCAGGATCCTGCCAGGTGTGCATGGGGTTTCAGATTGTATCAGGATCCTGCCAGGTGTGTACGGGGTTTCACAATGTATCAGGATCCTGCCAGGTCTGTATGGGTTTTTCACAGTGTATCAGGATCATGCCAGATGTTTCAGGGGTTTTACAGTGTATCAAGCTCCTGCCAGGTGTGTATGAGGTTTCATAGTGTATCAGGATACTGCCAGGTGTGTATGGGGTTTTCACAGTGGATCAGGATCCTGCCAGGTGTGTTTGGGCTTTTCACAATGGATCAGGATCCTGCCAGGTGTGTATGGGGTTTTCACAGTGCATCAGGATCCTGCCAGATGTGTCGAGGGTTTCACAGTGTATCAAGATCCTGCCAGGTGTTTTTGGGGTTTCACAGTGTATCAGGATCCTGCCATGTGTGTTTGGGGGTTTCACAGTTTATCAGGATCTCGCAAGATGTGAATGGGGTTTCACTGTGCTTCAGGATCCTGTCAGGTGTGTTTGGGGGTTATCACAGTGTATCACGATACTGCCAGATGTGTCTGGTGTTTCACAGTGTATCAAGATCCTGCCAGGTGTGTGTGGGGTTTCACAGTGGATCAGGATCCTGCCAGATGAGAATGGGGTTTCACAGTGGATCAGGATCCTGCCAGGTGTGTATGGGTTTTTCACAGTGTATCAGGATCCTGCCTGAAGGGAATGGGGTTTCACTGTGCATCAGGAACCTGCCAGGTGTGTACGGCGTTATCACAGTGTATCAGGATCCTGCCAGGTGAGTATGGGTGTATCACAGTGTCTCAAGATCCTGCCAGGTGAGTATGGGTGTTTCACAGTGTATCAAGATCCTTCCAGGTGTGGATGAGGTTTCACAGTGTATCAGGATCCTGCCAGGTGTGTATGCGGTTTTCGCAGTGGATCAGGATCCTGCCAGGTGTTTATGGGCTTTTCACAGTGGATCAGGATCCCGCCAGATGTGAATGGGGTTTCACGGTGCACCAGGATACTGCCAGATGTGTCGGGGGTTTCACAGTTTATCAGGATCCTGCCAGATGTGTCTGGTGCTTCACAATGTATCAAGATCCAGCCAGGTGTGTATGGGTTTTCACAGTGGATCAGGATCCTGCCACATGAGAATGGGGTTTCACAGTGGATCAGGATCCTGCCAGGTGTGTATGGGGTTTTCGCAGTGTATCAGGATCCTGCCTGAAGGGAATGGGGTTTCACTGTGCATCAGGAACCTGCCAGGTGTGTACGGGGTTTTCACAGTGCATCAGGATCCTGCCAGGTGAATATGGGTGTTTCTCAGTTTATCAGGATCCTGCCAGGAGTGTATGGGGTTTCACAGTGTATCAGGATCCTCCCAGGTGTGTATGGGGTTTTCACAGTGGATCAGGATCCTGCCAGGTGTGTAAGGGGTTTTTGACAATGTATCAGGATACTGCCAGTTGTGTATGGGTTTTCACAGTGCATCAGGATCCTGCCAAATGTGTCTGGGGTTTCACAGTTTATCAGGATCCTGCCTGGTGTGTATGGGGGTTTCACAGTGTATCAGGATCCTGCCAGGTGTGCATCGGGTTTTCACAGTGTATCAGGATCCTGCCTGGTGTGTTTGGGGGTTTCGCAGTGTATCAGGATCCTGCCAGGTATTTATGGGTGTTTCACAGTTTATCAGGATCCTGACAGCTGTGTATGCAGTTTTTACAGTGTATCAGGATCCTGCCCGGTGTGAATGGGAGTTTCACAGTTTATCAGGATCCTGCCAGGTGTGTATGAGGTTTTCACAGTGGATCAGGATCCTGCCAGGTGTGTATGGGGATTTCACAGAGTATCAGGATCCTGCCAGGTCTGTTTGGGGTTTCACAGTGTATCAGCATATTGCCATGTGTGTCTGGGAGTTTCACAGCGGATTAGGATCCTGCCAGTTGTGAATGGGATTTCACTGTGCATCAGGATCCTGCCAGGTGTGTATGGGGGTTTCACAGTGTATGAGGATACTGCCAGATATGAATGGGGTTTCTCAGTGTATCAGGATCCTGCCAGATGTGTCGGGGGTTTCACATTGTATCAGGATCCCGCCAGATTTGTCTGGGGTTTCACAGTGCATCCAGATCCTGCCAGGTGTTTATGGGGTTTCACAGTGGGTCACGATCCTTTCAGATGAGAATGGGGTTTCACAGTGGATCAGGATCCTGCCAGGTGTGTATGGGGTTTTCACAGTGTAACAGGATCCTGCCAGATGGGAATGGGGTTTCACTGTTCATCAGGAACCCACCAGGTGTGTACGGGGATTTCACAGTGTGTCAGGATCCTGCCAGGTGTGTATGGGTGTTTCTCAGTTTATCAGGAACCTGCCATGTGTGTATGGGGTTTTCACAGTGTATCAGGATCCTGCCAGGTGTGTATGGGATTTCACAGTTTATCAGGATCCTGCCAGGTGTGTATGGGGGTTTCACAGTTTATCAGGATCCTGCCAGGTGTGTATGGGGTTTTCACAGTTTATCAGGATCCTGCCAGTTGTGCATGGGGTTTTCACACTGTATCAGGATCCTGCCAGATGGGAATGGGGTTTCACTGTTCATCAGGAACCTGCCAGGTGTGTACGGGGGTTTCACTGTGTATCAGGATCCTGCCATGTGCTTTTGGGGTTTTCACAGTTTATCAGGACCCTGACAGCTGTGTATGCAGTTTTCACAGTGTATCAGGATCCTGCCCGGTGTGTATGGGGGTTTCAAAGTTTATCAGGACGCTGCCCGGTGTGTAAGGGGTTCCACAGTGGATCAGGATCCCGCCACATGTGTATGGGGTTTTCAGAGTGTATCAGGATCCTGCCAGGTGTGTATGGGGTTTTCACAGTGTATTAGGATCCTGCCAGGTGTGTATGAGGTTTCACAGTGGATCAGGATCCTGCCAGGTGTGTATGGGGTTTTCACAGTGGATCAGGATCCTGCCAGGTGTGTAAGGGGTTTCCCAGTTTATCAGGAACCTGCCTGGTGTGTATGGGGGTTTCACAGTGGATTAGTATCCTGCCAGGTGTGTATGGGGTATTCACACTGTATCAGGATCCTTCCAGATGTGTATGGGTGTTTCGCAGTGTATCAGGATCCTGCCAGGTGTTTATGTGGCTTTCACAGTTTATCAGGATCCTGACAGCTGTTTATGCAGTTTTCACAGTGTATCAGGATCCTGCCACGTGTGCATGGAGTTTTCACAGTGCATCAGGATCCTGCCTGATGTGTATAGGGTTTTCACAGTGCATCAGGATCCTTCCAGATGTGTATGGTGGTTTCACAGTGTATCAGGATCCTGCCAAGTGTGCATGGGGTTTCAGATTGTATCAGGATCCTGCCAGGTGTGTACGGGATTTTACAATGTATCAGGATGCTGCCAGGTCTGCATGGGGTTTTCACAGTGTATCAGGATCATGCCAGATGTTTCAGGGGTTTCACAGTGTATCACGATCCTGCCAGGTGTGTATGAGTTTTCACAGTGTATCAGGATCCTGCCAGGTGTGTATGGGCTTTTCACAGTGGATCAGCATCCTGCCAGCTGTGTCTGGGGTTTCACAGTGTATCAAGATCCTGCCAGGTGTTTTTGGGGTTTCACAGTGTATCAGGATCCTGCCAGATGTGTCTGGTGTTTCACAGTGTATCAAGATCCTGCCAGGTGTGTATGGGGTTTCACAGTGGATCAGGATCCTGCCAGATGAGAATGGGGTTTTCACAGTGTATCAGGATCCTGCCTGAAGGGAATAGGGTTTCACTGTGCATCAGGAACCTGCCAGGTGTGTACGGGGTTATCACAGTGTCTCAGGATCCTGCCAGGTGAGTATGGGTGTTTCACATTGTATCAAGATCCTGCCAGGTGAGTATGGGTGTTTCACAGTGTATCAAGATCCTGCCAGGTGTGTATGAGGTTTCACAGTGTATCAAGATCCTGCCAGGTGTGTATGGGGTTTTCACAGTGGATCAGGATCCTGCCAGGTGTGTATGGGCTTTTCACAGTGTATCAGATTCCTGCCAGATGTGAATGGGGTTTCACGGTGTACCAGGATACTGCCAGATGTGACGGGGGTTTCACAGTGTATCAGGATCCTGCCAGATGTGTCTGGTGTTTCACAATGTATCAAAATCCTGCCAGGTGTGTATGGGGTTTCACAGTGGATCTGGATCCTGCCAGATGAGAATGGGGTTTCACAGTGCATCAGGATCCTGCCAGGTGTGTATGGGGTTTCACAGTGGATCAGAATCCTGCCAGGTGTGTATGTGGTTTCACAGAGTATCAGGAAACTGCCAGGTGTGTATGGAGTTTCACAGTGGATCAGGAACCTGCCAGGTGTATATTGGGTTTTCACAGTGTATCAGGATCCTGCCAGGTGTGTATGGGATTTTCACAGTGCATCAGGATCCTGACAGACGTATATGGGGTTTCACAGTATATCAGGATCCTGCCAGGTGTGTATGGGGTTTTCACTGTGTATCAGGATCCTGCCCGGTGTGTAAGGGGTTTTCACGGTGCATCAGGATCCTGCCAGGTGTGTATGTGGTTTCACAGTATATCAGGATCCTGCCAGGTTTGTAAGGGGTTTCACAGTGGATCAGGATCCTGCCAGGTGTGTATGGGGTTTTCACAGTGTATCAGGATCCTACCAGGTGTGTATGGAGTTTTCACAGTGGATCAGTATCCTGCCAGGTGTGTAAGGGGTTTTCACAATGTATCAGGCTCCTGCCAGGTGTGTATGGGTGTTTCACAGTTTATCAGGATCCTGCCAAGTGTGGATGGGGTTACACAGTGTATCAGGATCCTGCCAGGTGTGGATGGGGTTTTCACAGTGCATCAGGATCCAGCCCAGTGTGTCTGGGGGTTTCACATTTTGTGAGGATCCTGCCAAGTGTGTATGGGGTTTTCACAGTGTATCAGGATCCTACCAGGTGTGTATGGAGTTTTCACAGTGGATCAGTATCCTGCCAGGTGTGTAAGGGGTTTTCACAATGTATCAGGATCCTGCCAGGTGTGTATGGGGTTCCACAGTGGATCAGGATCCTGCCAGGTGTGGCTGTGGGTTTCACAGTTTATGAGGATCTTGCAAGGTGTGAATGGGGTTTCACAGTGCATCAGGATCCAGCCAGATGTGTATTGGGTTTTCACAGTGCATCAGGATCCAGCCAGGTGTGTCTGGGGTTTTCACATATTGTGAGGATCCTGCCAGGTGTGTCTGGGGGTTTCACAGTTTATCAGGTTCCTTCCAGGTGTGTATGGGGTTTCACTGTGCATCAGGATCCTGCCAGGTGTGTATGGGGTTTCACAGTGTCTCAGGATCCTGCTTGGTGTTTATCGGGTATCACAGTGTATCAGGATACTGCCAGATGTGAATGGGGATTCACAGTTTATCAGGATCCTTCCAGGCGTGTATGGGGTTTCACAGTTTAGCAGGATCCTTCCAGGTGTGTATGGGGGTTTCAGAGTGCATCAGGATCCTGCCACGTGTGTATGGGGTTTCGTTGTGTATCAGGATCCTTCCAGGAGTGTATGGGATTTCACAGTGTATCAGATTCCTGCCAGGTGCGTATGGGGTTTCACAGTGGATCAGGACCATGCCAGGTGTGTATGGGGTTTTCACAGTGCATCAGGATAATGCCAGATGTGTATGGGGTTTCACAGTATATCAGGATCCTGCCAGGTGTGTATGGGGTTTTCACAGTGTATCAGGATCATTCCAGGTGTGTATGGGGTATTCACTGTGTATCAGGATCCTGCCAGGTGTGTATGGGGTTTCACAGTTTATCAGGATCCTGTCGGGTGTGTATGGGGGTTACACAGTGTATCAGGATCCTGCCAGGTGAGTATGGGGTTTTCACAGTGTATCAGGATCCTGCCAGGTTTGTATGGGGGTTTCATAGGGGATCAGTATCCTGCCTGGTGTGTATGGGGTTTTCACCGTGGATCAGGATCCTGCCTGGTGTGGATGGGGGTTTCACAGTGGATCAGGATCCTGCCAGGTCTGTATGGAGTTTCACAGTTTATCAGGATCCTGCCTGGTGTATATGGGGGTTTCACTTTGGATCAGGATCCTGCCAGGTGTGTATGGCGTTTTCACAGTGTATCAGGATCCTTCCAGATGTGTATGCAGTTTTCACAGTGTATCAGGATCCTGCCAGGTGTGTATGGGGGTTTCACAGTTTATCAGGATTCTGCCTGGTGTGCAAGGGGTTTCACAGAGGAACAGGATCCCGCCACGTGTGTATGGGGTTTTCACAGTGCATCAGGATCCTTCCAGATGTGTATGGGGGTTTCACAGTGTATCAGGATCCTGCCAGGTGCGTATGGGGTTTCACAATGCATCAGGATCCTGCCAAGTCTGTATGGGGTTTTCACAGTGCATCAGGATCCTGCCAGATGTGTCTGGGGTTTCACAGTGTATTAAGATCCTGCCAGGTGTGTTTGAGGTTTCACAGTGTATCAGGATCCTGCCAGGTGTTTATGGGATATTCAGATTGTATCAGGATCCTACCAGATGTGCATGGGGTTTTCACAGTGGATCAGTATCCTGCCAGGTGTGTATGGGGTTTTCACATTTTATCAGTATCCTGCCAGGTGTGTATGGGGTTTTCACAGTGCATCAGGATCCTGCCAGATGTGTATGGGTTTTCACAGTGTATCAGGATCCTGCCAGGTGTTTCTGGGCTTTCACAGAGTATAGGGATCCTGCCAGGTGTGTTTGGGGTTTCACAGTGTGTCAGGATCCTGCCAGGTTTGTATGGGGTTTCACAGTGTATCAGGATCCTGCCAGATGTGAATGGGGTTTCACAGTGTATCAAGATCCTGCCAGGTGTGTATGGGGTTTCACAGTGCATCAGGATCATTCCAGATGTGTCTGGGGTTTCACAGCGGATCATGATCCTGCCAGATGTGAATGGGGTTTCACTGTGCATCAGGATCCTGCCAGGTGTGTCTGGGGTTACACAGTGTATCAGGATCCTGCCAGGTGTGTACGGGCTTTTCACAGTGTATCAGGATCCTGCCAGGTGTGTATGAGGTTTTCACAGTGTATTAGGATCCTGCCAGGTGTGTATGGGGTTTCACAGTGTATGAGGATCTTGCAAGGTGTGAATGGGGTTTCACAGTGCATCAGGATCCAGCCCGGTGTATCTGGGGGTTTCACATTTTGTGAGGATCCTGCCAGGTGTGTCCGGGGGTCACAGTGCATCAGGATCCAGCCAGGTGTGTATGGGGTTTCACAGTGCATCAGGATCCAGCCAGGTGTGTCTGGGGGTTTCACATTTTGCGAGGATCCAGCCAGGTGTGTATAGGGGTTTCACAGTTTATCAGGATCCTTCCAGGTGTGTATGGGGTTTCACTGCCTATCAGTATTCTTCCAGGTGTGTATGGGGTTTCACAGTGTCTCAGGACCCTGCCAGTTGTTTGTGGGGTTTCACAGTGTATCAGGATACTGCCAGATGTGAATGGGGTTTCACAGTTTATCAGGATCCTTCCAGGTGTGTATGGGGTTTCACTGTGTATCAGGATCCTTGCAGGTGTGTATGGGTTTTCACAGTTTATCAGGATCCTTCCAGGTTTGTATGGGGTTTCACAGTTTATCATGATCCTTCCAGGTGTGTATGGGGGTTTCACAGTGCATCAGTATCCTGCCAGGTGTGTTTGGGGTTTCTCTGTGTATCAGGATCATTCCAGGTATGTATCGGGTTTCACAGTGTATCAGGATCCTGCCAGGTGTGTATGGGATTTCACAGTGGATCAGGACCCTGCCAGGTGTGTGTGGGGTTTTCACAATGTATCAGGATCCTGCCAGGTGTGTATGGGGTTTTCACAGTGCATCAGGACCTGACAGACATATGTGGGGTTTCACAGTGTATCAGGATCCTGCCAGGTGTGTATGGGGTTTTCACTGTGTATATATATCCTGCCAGGTATGTGTGGGGTTTTCACAGTGTATCAGGTTCCTGCCAGGTGTGTATGCGGTTTTCACAGTGTTTCAGGATCCTGCCAGGTGTGTATGGGGTTTCACAGTGCATCAGGATCCAGCCAGGTGTGTCTGGGGTTTCAAATTTTGTGAGGACCTGCCAGGTGTGTCTCGGGGTTTCACAGTTTATCAGGATCCATCCATGTGTATATGGGGTTTCACTGTGTATCAGGATCCTTCCAGGTGTGTGTGGGGTTTCACATTGTCTCAGGATCCTGCTTGGTGTTTATGGGGTTTCACAGTGTATCAGGATACTGCCAGATGTGAATAGGGTTTCACAGATTATTAAGATCCTTACAGGTGTGTATGGGGTTTCACTGTGTATCAGGATCCTTCCAGTGGTATGGGTGTTTCACAGTGCATCAGGATCCTGCCAGGTGTGTATGGGGTTGCACTGTGTATCAGCATCCTTCCAGGTGTGTATGGGGTTTCACAGTGTATCAGGATCCTGCCAGGTGTGTATGGGGTTTCACAGTGGATCAGGTCCCTGCCAGGTGTGTATGCGGTTTTCACAGTGTATCAGGATCCTGCCAGGTGTGTATGGGGTTTCACAGTGCATCAGGATCCAGCCAGGTGTGTCTGGGAGTTTCACATTTTGTGAGGACCTGCCAGATGTGTCTCGGGGTTTCACAGTTTATCAGGATCCTTCCATGTGTATTTGGGGTTTCACTGTGTATCAGGATCCTTCCAGGTCTGTATGGGGTTTCACATTGTCTCAGGATCCTGCTTGGTGTTTATGGGGTTTCACAGTGTATCACGATACTGCCAGATGTGAATAGGGTTTCACAGTTTATCAAGATCCTTCCAGGTGTGTATGGGGTTTCACTGTGTATCAGGATCCTTCCAGTTGTTTGGGGGTTTCACAGTGCATCAGGATCCTGCCAGGTGTGTATGGGGTTGCACTGCGTATCAGGATCCTTCCAGGTGTGTATGGGGCTCCACAGTGTATCAGGATCCTGCCAGATGCATATGGGGTTTCACATTGTATCAGGATCCTGCCAGGTGTGTATGGGGTTTTCACAGTGTATCAGGATCCTGCCAGGTGTGTGTGGGGTTTTCACAGTGTATCAGGATCCTGCCAGGTCTGCATGGGTTTTCACAGTGGATCAGGATCCTGCCAGGTGTGAATGGGGTTTTCACAGTGTATGAGGATACTCCCAGGTTTGCATGGGATTTTCACAGTGGATCAGGATCCTGCCAGGTGTGTAAGGGGTTTTCACAATCTATCAGGATCCTGCCAGTTGTGTATGGGTTTTCAGAGTGTATCAGGATCCTGCCAGGAGTGTAAGGGGTTTTGACAGTGTATCAGGATCCTGCCAGTTGTGTATGGGGTTCTCACAGTGCATCAGCATCTTGCCAGATGTGTCTGGGTTTTCACAGTTTATCAGGATCCTGCCTGGTGTGTATGGGGGTTTCACAGTGTATCAGAATCCTGCCAGGTGTGCATGGAGTTTTCACAGTGTATCAGGATCCTGCCTGGTGTGTTTGGGGGTTTCGCAGTGCATCAGGATCCTGCCAGGTGTTTATGGGTGTTTCAGAGTTTATCAGTATCCTGACAGCTGTGTATGCAGTTTTTCCAGTGTAGCAGGATCCTGCCCGGTGTGAATGGGGGTTTCACAGTTTATCAGGATCCTGCCTGGTGTTTAAGGGGTTCCACAGTGGAAAAGGATCCCGCCAGGTGTGTATGGGGTTTCGGATTGCATCAGGATCCTGCCAGGAGTGCATGGGGTTTTCACAGTGTATCAGGATCCTGCCAGGTGCGTATGAGTTTTCACAGTGTATCAGGATCCTGCCAGGTGTGTATGGGGTTTTCACAGTGCATCAGGATCATGACAGACGTATGTGTGGTTTCACAGTGTATCAGGATCCTGCCAGGTGTGTATGGGGTTTTCACTTTGTATATATATCCTGCCAGGTGTGTATGGGGTTTTCACAGTGTATCAGGATCCTGCCAGGTGTGTAAGGGTTTTTCACAGTGTATCAAGATCCTGCCAGGTGTGTATGGGGTTTCACAGTGCATCAGGATCCAGCCAGGAGTGTCTGGGGGTTTCACATTTTGTGAGGACCTGCCAGGTGTGTCTCGGGGTTTCACAGTTTATCAGGATCTTTCCATGTGTATATGGGGTTTCACTGTGTATCAGGATCCTTCCAGGTGTGTATGGGGTTTCACATTGTCTCAGGATCCTGCTTGGTGTTTATGGGGTTTCACAGTGTATCACGATACTGCCAGATGTGAATAGGGTTTCACAGTTTATCAAGATCCTTCCAGGTGTGTATGGGGTTTCACTGTGTATCAGGATCCTTCCAGTTTAGTTTAGAGATACAGCACTGAAACAGGCCCTTCGGCCCACCGAGTCTGTGCCGACCATCAACCACCCATTTATACTAATCCTACACTAATCCCATATTCCTACCACATCCCCACCTGTCCCTATATTTTCCCTACCACCTACCTATTCTAGGGGCAATTTATAATGGTCAATTAACCTACCAACCTGCAAGTCTTTTGGCTTGTGGGAGGAAACCGGAGCACCCGGAGGAAACCCACGCAGACACAGGGAGAACTTGCAAACTCCACACAGGCAGTACCCAGAATTGAACCCGGGTCGCTGGAGCTGTGAGGCTACAGTGCTAACCACTGCGCCACTGTGCCGCCCCAGTTGTTTGGGGGTTTCACAGTGCATCAGGATCCTGCCAGGTGTGTATGGGGTTGCACTGTGTATCAGGATCCTTCCAGGTGTGTATGAGGTTTCACAGTGTATCAGGATCCTGCCAGGTGTGTATGGGGTTTCACAGTGGATCAGGACCCTGCCAGGTGTGTATGCGGTTTTCACAGTGTATCAGGTTCCTGCCAGCTGGGTATGGGGTTTTCACAGTGCATCAGGATCCTGCCAGATGTATATGGGGTTTCACATTGTATCAGGATCCTGCCAGGTGTGCATGGGGTTTTCACAGTGTATCAGGATCCTGCCAGGTGTGTATGGGGTTTCACAGTGGATCAGGACCCTGCCAGGTGTGTGTGCGGTTTTCACAGTGTATCAGGTTCCTGCCAGCTGTGTATGGGGTTTTCACAGTGCATCAGGACCCTGCCAGATGTATATGGGGTTTCACATTGTATCAGGATACTGCCAGGTGTGTATGGGGTTTTCACAGTGTATCAGGATCCTGCCAGGTGTGTATGGGGTTTTCACAGTGGATCAGGATCCTGCCAGGTGTGTATGGGGTTTTCACAGTGCATCAGGATCCTGCCAGATGTATATGGGGTTTCACATTGTATCAGGATACTGCCAGGTGTGTATGGGGTTTTCACAGTGTATCAGGATCCTGCCAGGTCTGCATGGGTTTTCACAGTGGATCAGGATCCTGCCAGTTGTGTATGGGGTTTTCACAGTGTATGAGGATCCTCCCAGGTTTGCATGGGGTTTTCACAGTGGATCAGGATCCTGCCAGGTGTGTAAGGGGTTTTCAGAGTGTATCAGGATCCTGCCAGGAGTGTAAGGGGTTTTCACAGTGTATCAGGATCCTGCCCGGAGTGTAAGGGGTTTTGACAGTGTATCAGGATCCTGCCAGTTGTGTATGGGGTTCTCACAGTGCATCAGCATCTTGCCAGATGTGTATGGGGTTTTCACAGTGTATGAGGATCCTCCCAGGTTTGCATGGGGTTTTCACAGTGGATCAGGATCCTGCCAGGTGTGCATGGAGTTTTCACAGTGTTAAAGGGTCCCGCCACGTGCGTATGGGGTTTCGGATTGTATCAGGATCCTGCCAGGAGTGTATGGGGTTTTCACAGTGCATCAGGATCATGACAGACGTATGTGGGGTTTCACAGTGTATCAGGATCGCGCCTGGTGTGTATGGGGTTTTCACTGTGTATATATTTCCTGCCAGGTGTGTATGGGGTTTCACATTGTCTCAGGATCCTTCAATGTGTATATGGGGTTTCACTGTGTATCAGGATCCTTCCAGGTGTGTATGGGGTTTCACATTGTCTCAGGATCCTGCTTGCTGTTTATGGGGTTTCACAGTGTATCACGATACTGCCAGATGTGAATAGGGTTTCACAGTTTATCAAGATCCTTCCAATTGTGTATGGGGTTTCACTGTGTATCAGGATCCTTCCAGTTGTTTGGGGGTTTCACAGTGCATCAGGATCCTGCCAGGTGTGTATGGGGTTGCACTGTGTATCAGGATCCTTCCAGGTGTGTATGGGGGTTCACAGTGTATCAGGATCCTGCCAGGTGTGTATGGGGTTTCACAGTGGATCAGGACCCTGCCAGGTGTGTATGCGGTTTTCACAGTGTATCAGGTTCCTGCCAGCTGTGTGTGGGGTATTCACAGTGCATCAGGATCCTGCCAGATGTATATGGGGTTTCACATTGTATCAGGATCCTTCCAGGTGTGTATGGGGGTTCACAGTGTATCAGGATCCTGCCAGGTGTGTATGGGGTTTCACAGTGGATCAGGACCCTGCCAGGTGTGTATGCGGTTTTCACAGTGTATCAGGTTCCTGCCAGCTGTGTGTGGGGTATTCACAGTGCATCAGGATCCTGCCAGATGTATATGGGGTTTCACATTGTATCAGGATCCTGCCAGGTGTGTATGGGGTTTTCACAGTGTATCAGGGTCCTGCCAGGTGTGTATGGGGTTTTCACAGTGTATCAGGATCCTGCCAGGTCTGCATAGGTTTTCACAGTATATCAGGATCCTGCCTGGTGTGTATGGGGTTTTCACAGTGTATGAGGATCCTCCCAGGTTCGCATGGGGTTTTCACATTGGATCAGGATCCTGCCAGGTGTGTAAGGGGTTTTCACAAAGTATCAGGATCCTGCCAGTTGTGTATGGTGTTCTCACAGTGCATCAGCATCTTGCCAGATGTGTCTGGGATTTCACAGTTTATCAGGATCCTGCCTGGTGTGTAAGGGGTTCCACAGTGGAAAAGGATCCCGCCACGTGTGTATGGGGTTTCAAATTGTATCAGGATCCTGCCAGGAGTGTATGGGGTTTTCACAGTGTATCAGGATCCTGCCAGGTGTGTATGAGTTTTCACAGTGTATCAGGATCCTGCCAGGTGTGTATGGGCTTTTCACAGTTGATCAGGATCCTGCCAGATGTGTCTGGGGTTTCACAGTGTATCAAGATCCTGCCAGGTGCGTATGAGGTTTCACAGTGTATCAGGATCCTGCCTGGTGTGTATGGGGTTTTCACAGAGTATCAGGATCCTGCCAGGTGTGTAAGGGGTTTTCTCAGTGTATCAGGATCCTGCCTGGTGTGTATGGGGGTTTTACAGTGGATCAAGATCCTGCCAGTTGGGTATGGGGGTTTCACAGTGGATCAGGATCCTGCCAGGTTTGTATGGGGTTTTCACAGTGGATCAGGATCCTGCCAGGTGTGTAAGGGGTTTCACAGTTTATCAGGATCCAGCCTGGTGTGTATGGGGGTTTCACAGTGGATCAGGATCCTGCCAGGTGTGTAACGGGTATTCACACTGCATCAGGATCCTTCCAGATGTGTATAATGGTTTCACGGTACATCAGGATCCTGCCAGGTGTTTATGTGGGTTTCACAGTTTATCAGAATCCTGACAGCTGTTTATGCAGTTTTCACAGTGTATCAGGATCCTGCCAGATGTGTATGGGGTTTCACAGATTATCAGGATCCTACCTGATGTGTAAGGGGTTTCACAGTGGATCAGGATCCCGCCACGTCTGCATGGAGTTTTCACAGTGCATCAGGATCCTGCCTGATGTGTCTAGGGTTTTCACAGTGCATCAGGATCCTTCCAGATGTGTATGGTGGTTTCACAGTGTATCAGGATCCTGCCAGGTGTGCATGGGGTTTCAGATTGTATCAGGATCCTGCCAGGTGTGTACGGGGTTTCACAATGTATCAGGATCCTGCCAGGTCTGTATGGGTTTTTCACAGTGTATCAGGATCATGCCAGATGTTTCAGGGGTTTTACAGTGTATCAAGCTCCTGCCAGGTGTGTATGAGGTTTCATAGTGTATCAGGATACTGCCAGGTGTGTATGGGGTTTTCACAGTGGATCAGGATCCTGCCAGGTGTGTTTGGGCTTTTCACAATGGATCAGGATCCTGCCAGGTGTGTATGGGGTTTTCACAGTGCATCAGGATCCTGCCAGATGTGTCGAGGGTTTCACAGTGTATCAAGATCCTGCCAGGTGTTTTTGGGGTTTCACAGTGTATCAGGATCCTGCCATGTGTGTTTGGGGGTTTCACAGTTTATCAGGATCTCGCAAGATGTGAATGGGGTTTCACTGTGCTTCAGGATCCTGTCAGGTGTGTTTGGGGGTTATCACAGTGTATCACGATACTGCCAGATGTGTCTGGTGTTTCACAGTGTATCAAGATCCTGCCAGGTGTGTGTGGGGTTTCACAGTGGATCAGGATCCTGCCAGATGAGAATGGGGTTTCACAGTGGATCAGGATCCTGCCAGGTGTGTATGGGTTTTTCACAGTGTATCAGGATCCTGCCTGAAGGGAATGGGGTTTCACTGTGCATCAGGAACCTGCCAGGTGTGTACGGCGTTATCACAGTGTATCAGGATCCTGCCAGGTGAGTATGGGTGTATCACAGTGTCTCAAGATCCTGCCAGGTGAGTATGGGTGTTTCACAGTGTATCAAGATCCTTCCAGGTGTGGATGAGGTTTCACAGTGTATCAGGATCCTGCCAGGTGTGTATGCGGTTTTCGCAGTGGATCAGGATCCTGCCAGGTGTTTATGGGCTTTTCACAGTGGATCAGGATCCCGCCAGATGTGAATGGGGTTTCACGGTGCACCAGGATACTGCCAGATGTGTCGGGGGTTTCACAGTTTATCAGGATCCTGCCAGATGTGTCTGGTGCTTCACAATGTATCAAGATCCAGCCAGGTGTGTATGGGTTTTCACAGTGGATCAGGATCCTGCCACATGAGAATGGGGTTTCACAGTGGATCAGGATCCTGCCAGGTGTGTATGGGGTTTTCGCAGTGTATCAGGATCCTGCCTGAAGGGAATGGGGTTTCACTGTGCATCAGGAACCTGCCAGGTGTGTACGGGGTTTTCACAGTGCATCAGGATCCTGCCAGGTGAATATGGGTGTTTCTCAGTTTATCAGGATCCTGCCAGGAGTGTATGGGGTTTCACAGTGTATCAGGATCCTCCCAGGTGTGTATGGGGTTTTCACAGTGGATCAGGATCCTGCCAGGTGTGTAAGGGGTTTTTGACAATGTATCAGGATACTGCCAGTTGTGTATGGGTTTTCACAGTGCATCAGGATCCTGCCAAATGTGTCTGGGGTTTCACAGTTTATCAGGATCCTGCCTGGTGTGTATGGGGGTTTCACAGTGTATCAGGATCCTGCCAGGTGTGCATCGGGTTTTCACAGTGTATCAGGATCCTGCCTGGTGTGTTTGGGGGTTTCGCAGTGTATCAGGATCCTGCCAGGTATTTATGGGTGTTTCACAGTTTATCAGGATCCTGACAGCTGTGTATGCAGTTTTTACAGTGTATCAGGATCCTGCCCGGTGTGAATGGGAGTTTCACAGTTTATCAGGATCCTGCCAGGTGTGTATGAGGTTTTCACAGTGGATCAGGATCCTGCCAGGTGTGTATGGGGATTTCACAGAGTATCAGGATCCTGCCAGGTCTGTTTGGGGTTTCACAGTGTATCAGCATATTGCCATGTGTGTCTGGGAGTTTCACAGCGGATTAGGATCCTGCCAGTTGTGAATGGGATTTCACTGTGCATCAGGATCCTGCCAGGTGTGTATGGGGGTTTCACAGTGTATGAGGATACTGCCAGATATGAATGGGGTTTCTCAGTGTATCAGGATCCTGCCAGATGTGTCGGGGGTTTCACATTGTATCAGGATCCCGCCAGATTTGTCTGGGGTTTCACAGTGCATCCAGATCCTGCCAGGTGTTTATGGGGTTTCACAGTGGGTCACGATCCTTTCAGATGAGAATGGGGTTTCACAGTGGATCAGGATCCTGCCAGGTGTGTATGGGGTTTTCACAGTGTAACAGGATCCTGCCAGATGGGAATGGGGTTTCACTGTTCATCAGGAACCCACCAGGTGTGTACGGGGATTTCACAGTGTGTCAGGATCCTGCCAGGTGTGTATGGGTGTTTCTCAGTTTATCAGGAACCTGCCATGTGTGTATGGGGTTTTCACAGTGTATCAGGATCCTGCCAGGTGTGTATGGGATTTCACAGTTTATCAGGATCCTGCCAGGTGTGTATGGGGGTTTCACAGTTTATCAGGATCCTGCCAGGTGTGTATGGGGTTTTCACAGTTTATCAGGATCCTGCCAGTTGTGCATGGGGTTTTCACACTGTATCAGGATCCTGCCAGATGGGAATGGGGTTTCACTGTTCATCAGGAACCTGCCAGGTGTGTACGGGGGTTTCACTGTGTATCAGGATCCTGCCATGTGCTTTTGGGGTTTTCACAGTTTATCAGGACCCTGACAGCTGTGTATGCAGTTTTCACAGTGTATCAGGATCCTGCCCGGTGTGTATGGGGGTTTCAAAGTTTATCAGGACGCTGCCCGGTGTGTAAGGGGTTCCACAGTGGATCAGGATCCCGCCACATGTGTATGGGGTTTTCAGAGTGTATCAGGATCCTGCCAGGTGTGTATGGGGTTTTCACAGTGTATTAGGATCCTGCCAGGTGTGTATGAGGTTTCACAGTGGATCAGGATCCTGCCAGGTGTGTATGGGGTTTTCACAGTGGATCAGGATCCTGCCAGGTGTGTAAGGGGTTTCCCAGTTTATCAGGAACCTGCCTGGTGTGTATGGGGGTTTCACAGTGGATTAGTATCCTGCCAGGTGTGTATGGGGTATTCACACTGTATCAGGATCCTTCCAGATGTGTATGGGTGTTTCGCAGTGTATCAGGATCCTGCCAGGTGTTTATGTGGCTTTCACAGTTTATCAGGATCCTGACAGCTGTTTATGCAGTTTTCACAGTGTATCAGGATCCTGCCACGTGTGCATGGAGTTTTCACAGTGCATCAGGATCCTGCCTGATGTGTATAGGGTTTTCACAGTGCATCAGGATCCTTCCAGATGTGTATGGTGGTTTCACAGTGTATCAGGATCCTGCCAAGTGTGCATGGGGTTTCAGATTGTATCAGGATCCTGCCAGGTGTGTACGGGATTTTACAATGTATCAGGATGCTGCCAGGTCTGCATGGGGTTTTCACAGTGTATCAGGATCATGCCAGATGTTTCAGGGGTTTCACAGTGTATCACGATCCTGCCAGGTGTGTATGAGTTTTCACAGTGTATCAGGATCCTGCCAGGTGTGTATGGGCTTTTCACAGTGGATCAGCATCCTGCCAGCTGTGTCTGGGGTTTCACAGTGTATCAAGATCCTGCCAGGTGTTTTTGGGGTTTCACAGTGTATCAGGATCCTGCCAGATGTGTCTGGTGTTTCACAGTGTATCAAGATCCTGCCAGGTGTGTATGGGGTTTCACAGTGGATCAGGATCCTGCCAGATGAGAATGGGGTTTTCACAGTGTATCAGGATCCTGCCTGAAGGGAATAGGGTTTCACTGTGCATCAGGAACCTGCCAGGTGTGTACGGGGTTATCACAGTGTCTCAGGATCCTGCCAGGTGAGTATGGGTGTTTCACATTGTATCAAGATCCTGCCAGGTGAGTATGGGTGTTTCACAGTGTATCAAGATCCTGCCAGGTGTGTATGAGGTTTCACAGTGTATCAAGATCCTGCCAGGTGTGTATGGGGTTTTCACAGTGGATCAGGATCCTGCCAGGTGTGTATGGGCTTTTCACAGTGTATCAGATTCCTGCCAGATGTGAATGGGGTTTCACGGTGTACCAGGATACTGCCAGATGTGACGGGGGTTTCACAGTGTATCAGGATCCTGCCAGATGTGTCTGGTGTTTCACAATGTATCAAAATCCTGCCAGGTGTGTATGGGGTTTCACAGTGGATCTGGATCCTGCCAGATGAGAATGGGGTTTCACAGTGGATCAGGATCCTGCCAGGTGTGTATGGGGTTTTCACAGTGTATCAGGAACCTGCCTGAAAGGTATGGGGTTTCACTGTGCATCAGGAACCTGCCAGGTGTGTGCGGGGTTTTCACAGTGCATCAGGATCCTGCCAGGTGAGTATGGGTGTTTCACAGTTTATCAGTATCCTGCCAGGTGTGTATGGGGTTTTCACAGTGTATCAGGATCCTGCCAGGTGTGTGTGGGGTTTCACAGTGTATCAGGATCCAGCCAGGTGTGTATGGGGGTTTCAGAGTTTATCAGGATCCTGCAAGGTGTGTATGGGATTTTCACGGTGTATCAGGATCCTGCCAGTTGTGTATGGGGTTTTCACACTGTATCAGGATCCTTCCAGATGTGTTCGGGGGTTTCACAGTGTATCAGGATCCTGCCAGGTGCTTATGGGGGTTTCACAGTTTATCAGGATCCTGACAGCTGTGTATGCAGTTTTCACAGTGTATCAGGATCCTTCAAGATGTGTATGGGGGTTTCACAGTGTATCAGGATCCTGTGAGGTGTGTATGAGGTTTCACAGTGTATCAGGATCCTGCCTGCTGTGTATGGGGTTTTCACAGTGTATCAGGATCCGGCCAGGTGTGTATGGGTTTTCACAGTGCATCTGGATCCTGCCAGGTGTGTATGGGGGTTACACAGTGGATCAGGATCCTGCCAGATGTGTAAGGGATTTCACCGTTTATCAGGATCCTCCCTGGTGTGTTTGGGGGTTTCACAGTAGATCAGGATCCTGCCAGGTGTGTATGGGGTTTTCACACTATATCAGGATCCTTCCAGATGTGTATGGGGGTTTCACTGAGTTTCAGCATCCTGCCAGGTGTTTACGGGGGTTTCACAGTTTATCAGGATCCTGACAGCTGTTTATGCAGTTTTCACAGTGTATCAGGATCCTGCCAAGTGTGTAGTGGGGTTTCACAGTTTATCAGGATCCTGTCTGGTGTGTAAACGGTTTCACAGTGGATCAGGATCCCGCCACGTGTGTATGGGGTTTTCACAGTGCATCAGGATCCTGCCAGATGTGTATGTGGTTTTCACAGTGTATAAGGATCCTTCCAGATGTGTATGGGGGTTTCACAGTTTATCAGGATCCTGCCAGGTGACTATGGGGTTTCAGATTGTATCAGGATCCTGCCAGGAGTGTCTGGGGTTTCACAATGTATCAGGATCCTGCCAGGTCGGTATGGGGTTTTCACAGTGTATCAGGATCCTGCCAGATGTGTCTGGGGCTTCACAGTGTATCAAGTTCCTGCCAGGTTTGTATGAAGTTTCACAGTGTATCAGGATCCTGCCAGGTGTGTATGGGGTTTTCACAGTGGATCAGGATCCTGCCAGGTGTGTATGAGGTTTTCACAGTGGATCAGGATCCTGCCAGGTGTGTATGGGGATTTCACAGAGTATCAGGATCCTGCCAGATGTGTCTGGGGTTTCACAGTGTATCAAGATCCTGCCAGGTCTGTTTGGGGTTTCACAGTGTATCAGCATATTGCCATGTGTGTCTGGGAGTTTCACAGCGGATTAGGATCCTGCCAGTTGTGAATGGGATTTCACTGTGCATCAGGATCCTGCCAGGTGTGTATGGGGATTTCACAGTGTATGAGGATACTGCCAGATATGAATGGGGTTTCACAGTGGATCAGGATCCTGCCAGATGTGTCGGGGGTTTCACATTGTATCAGGATCCTGCCAGATGTGTCTGGGGTTTCACAGTGCAACCAGATCCTGCCAGGTGTTTATGGGGTTTCACAGTGGGTCACGATCCTGCCAGATGAGAATGGAGTTTCACAGTGGATCAGGATCCTGCCAGGTGTGTATGGGGTTTTCACAGTGTAACAGGATCCTGCCAGATGGGAATGGGGTTTCACTGTTCATCAGGAAACTGCCAGGTGTGTACGGGGATTTCACAGTGTGTCAGGATCCTGCCAGGTGTGTATGGGTGTTTCTCAGTTTATCAGGAACCTGCCAGGTGTGTATGGGGTTTTCACAGTGTATCAGTATCCTGCCAGGTGTGTATGGGATTTCACAGTTTATCAGGATCCTGCCAGGTGTGTATGGGGGTTTCACAGTTTATCAGGATCCTGCCAGATGTGTATGGGGTTTTCACAGTGTATCAGGATCCTGCCAGTTGTGCATGGGGTTTTCACACTGTATCAGGATCCTGCCAGATGGGAATGGCGTTTCACTGTTCATCAGGAACCTGCCAGGTGTGTACGGGGGTTTCACTGTGTATCAGGATCCTGCCATGTGCTTTTGGGGTTTTCACAGTTTATCAGGATCCTGACAGCTGTGTATGCAGTTTTCACAGTGTATCAGGATCCTGCCCGGTGTGTATGGGGGTTTCAAAGTTTATCAGGACACTGCCCGGTGTGTAAGGGGTTCCACAGTGGATCAGGATCCCGCCACATGTGCATGGGGTTTTCAGAGTGTATCAGCATCCTGCCAGGTGTGTATGGGGTTTTCACAGTTTATTAGGATCCTGCCAGGTGTGTATGAGGTTTCACAGTGGATCAGGAGCCTGCCAGATATGTCTGGGGTTTCACAGTGTATCAAGATCCTGCCAGGTGTGTGTGCGGTTACCCAATGGATCAGGATCCTGCCTGGTGTGTATGGGGTTCTCACAGTGTATCAGGATCCTGCCAGGTCTGTGTGGGGTTTTCACAGTGTATCAGGATCCGGCCAGGTGTATATGGGTTTTCACAGTGCATCAGGATCCTGCCTGGTGTGTTTGGGGGCTTCACAGTGGTTCAAGATCCTGCCAGGTGTGTATGGGGGTTTCACAGTGGATCAGGATCCTGCCAGGTGTGTATGGGGGTTACACAGTGGATCAGGATCCTGCCAGATGCTGTAAGGGATTTCACAGTTTATCAGGATCCTGCCTGGTGTGTTTGGGGGTTTCACAGTAGATCAGGATCCTGCCAGGTGTGTATGGGGATTTCACAGTGTATGAGGATACTGCCAGATATGAATGGGGTTTCACAGTGGATCAGGATCCTGCCAGATGTGTCGGGGGTTTCACATTGTATCAGGATCCTGCCAGATGTGTCTGGGGTTTCACAGTGCAACCAGATCCTGCCAGGTGTTTATGGGGTTTCACAGTGGGTCACGATCCTGCCAGATGAGAATGGAGTTTCACAGTGGATCAGGATCCTGCCAGGTGTGTATGGGGTTTTCACAGTGTAACAGGATCCTGCCAGATGGGAATGGGGTTTCACTGTTCATCAGGAAACTGCCAGGTGTGTACGGGGATTTCACAGTGTGTCAGGATCCTGCCAGGTGTGTATGGGTGTTTCTCAGTTTATCAGGAACCTGCCAGGTGTGTATGGGGTTTTCACAGTGTATCAGTATCCTGCCAGGTGTGTATGGGATTTCACAGTTTATCAGGATCCTGCCAGGTGTGTATGGGGGTTTCACAGTTTATCAGGATCCTGCCAGATGTGTATGGGGTTTTCACAGTGTATCAGGATCCTGCCAGTTGTGCATGGGGTTTTCACACTGTATCAGGATCCTGCCAGATGGGAATGGCGTTTCACTGTTCATCAGGAACCTGCCAGGTGTGTACGGGGGTTTCACTGTGTATCAGGATCCTGCCATGTGCTTTTGGGGTTTTCACAGTTTATCAGGATCCTGACAGCTGTGTATGCAGTTTTCACAGTGTATCAGGATCCTGCCCGGTGTGTATGGGGGTTTCAAAGTTTATCAGGACACTGCCCGGTGTGTAAGGGGTTCCACAGTGGATCAGGATCCCGCCACATGTGCATGGGGTTTTCAGAGTGTATCAGCATCCTGCCAGGTGTGTATGGGGTTTTCACAGTTTATTAGGATCCTGCCAGGTGTGTATGAGGTTTCACAGTGGATCAGGAGCCTGCCAGATATGTCTGGGGTTTCACAGTGTATCAAGATCCTGCCAGGTGTGTGTGCGGTTTCCCAATGGATCAGGATCCTGCCTGGTGTGTATGGGGTTCTCACAGTGTATCAGGATCCTGCCAGGTCTGTGTGGGGTTTTCACAGTGTATCAGGATCCGGCCAGGTGTATATGGGTTTTCACAGTGCATCAGGATCCTGCCTGGTGTGTTTGGGGGCTTCACAGTGGTTCAAGATCCTGCCAGGTGTGTATGGGGGTTTCACAGTGGATCAGGATCCTGCCAGGTGTGTATGGGGGTTACACAGTGGATCAGGATCCTGCCAGATGCTGTAAGGGATTTCACAGTTTATCAGGATCCTGCCTGGTGTGTTTGGGGGCTTCACAGTAGATCAGGATCCTGCCAGGTGTGTATGGGGTTTTCACACTATATCAGGATCCTTCCAGATGTGTATGGGGGTTTCACTGTGTTTCAGGATCCTGCCAGGTGTTTACGGGGGTTTCACAGTTTATCAGGATCCTGACAGCTGTTTATGCAGTTTTCACAGTGTATCAGGATCCTGCCAGGTGTGTATGGGGGTTTCACAGTTTATCAGGATCCTGCCTGGTGTGTAAAGGGTTTCACAGTGGATCAGGATCCCACCACGTGTGTATGGGGTTTTCACAGTGCATCAGAATCCTGCCAGATGTGTATGGGGTTTTCACAGTGTATCAGGATCCTTCCAGATGTGTATGGGGGTTTCACAGTTTATCAGGATCCTGCCAGGTGACTATGGGGTTTCAGATTGTATCAGGATCCTGCCAGGTGTGTATGGGGTTACACAATGTATCAGGATCCTGCCAGGTCGGTATGGGGTTTTCACAGTGTATCAGGATCCTGCCAGATGTGTCTGGGGCTTCACAGTGTATCAAGTTCCTGCCAGGTTTGTATGAAGTTTCACAGTGTATCAGGATCCTGCCAGTTGTGTATGGGGTTTTCACAGTGGATCAGGATCCTGCCAGGTGTGTATGAGGTTTTCACAGTGGATCAGGATCCTGCCAGGTGTGTATGGGGTTTTCACAGTTGATCAGGATCCTGCCATTTGTGTTTGGGGGTTTCACAGTGTATCAGCATCCTGCCATGTGTGTATGGGAGTTTCACAGTGGATCAGAATCCTGCCAGATGTGAATGCGGTTTCACTGTGCATCAGGATACTGCCAGGTGTACATTGGGGTTTCACCGTGTATCAGGATCCTGCCAGATGTGAATGGGGTTTCACAGTGTATCAGGATCCTGCCAGATGTGTCGGGGGTTTCACAGTGTATCAAGATCCTGCCAGGTGTGTATGGGGTTTCGCAGTGTATCAGGATCCTGCCAGATGTGTCTGGGGATTCACAGTGTATCAAGATCCTGCCAGGTGTGTATGGGGTTTCAAAGTGGATCAGGAACCTGCCAGATGTGAATGGGATTTCACAGTCGATCAGTATCCTGCCAGTTGTGTTTGGGGTTTTCGCAGAGCATCAGGATCCTGCCAGGTGTGTATGGGTGTTTCACAGTTTATCAGGATCCTGCCAGGTATGTATGGGGTTTTCACAGTGTATGAGGATCCTGCCAGGTGTGTATGGGGGTTTCACAGTTTATCAGGATCCTGACAGCTGTGTATGCACTTTGCACAGTGTATCAGGATCCTTCAAGATGTGTATGGGGGTTTCACAGTGTATCAGGATCCTGCGAGGTTTGTATGAGGTTTCACAGTGTATCAGGATCCTGCCTGCTGTGTGTGGGGTTTTCACAGTGTATCAGGATCCGGCCAGGTGTGTATGGGTTTTCACAGTGCATCAGGATCCTGCCAGGTGTGTATGGGGGTTACACAGTGGATCAGGATCCTGCCAGATGTGTAAGGGATTTCACAGTTTATCAGGATCCTGCCTGGTGTGTTTGGGGGTTTCACAGTAGATCAGGATCCTGCCAGGTGTGTATGGGGTTTTCACACTATATCAGGATCCTTCCAGATGTGTATGGGGGTTTCACTGAGTTTCAGGATCCTGCCAGGTGGTTACGGGGGTTTCACAGTTTATCAGGATCCTGACAGCTGTTTATGCAGTTTTCACAGTGTATCAGGATCCTGCCAGGTTTGTATGGGGATTTCACAGAGTATCAGGATCCTGCCAGATGTGTCTGGGGTTTCACAGTGTATCAAGATCCTGCCAGGTCTGTTTGGGGTTTCACAGTGTATCAGCATATTGCCATGTGTGTCTGGGAGTTTCACAGCGGATTAGGATCCTGCCAGTTGTGAATGGGATTTCACTGTGCATCAGGATCCTGCCAGGTGTGTATGGGGGTTTCACAGTGTATGAGGATACTGCCAGATATGAATGGGGTTTCACAGTGTATCAGGATCCTGCCAGATGTGTCGGGGGTTTCACATTATATCAGGATCCTGCCAGATGTGTCTGGGGTTTCACAGTGCATCCAGATCCTGCCAGGTGTTTATGGGGTTTCACAGTGGGTCACGATCCTGCCAGATGAGAATGGGGTTTCACAGTGGATCAGGATCCTGCCAGGTGTGTATGGGGTTTTCACAGTGTAACAGGATACTGCCAGATGTGAATGGGGTTTCACTGTTCATCAGGAACCTGCCAGGTGTGTACGGGGGTTTCACTGTGTATCAGGATCCTGCCATGTGCTTTTGGGGTTTTCACAGTTTATCAGGATCCTGACAGCTGTGTATGCAGTTTTCACAGTGTATCAGGATCCTGCCAGGTGTGTATGGGGGTTTCAAAGTTTATCAGGACGCTGCCCGGTGTGTAAGGGGTTCCACAGTGGATCAGGATCCCGCCACATGTGCATGGGGTTTTCAGAGTGTATCAGGATCCTGCCAGGTGTGTATGGGGTTTTCACAGTGTATTAGTATCCTGCCAGGTGTGTATGAGGTTTCACAGTGGATCAGGAGCCTGCCAGATGTGTCTGGGGTTTCACAGTGTATCAAGATCCTGCCAGGTGTGTGTGCGGTTTCCCAAAGAATCAGGATCCTGCCTGGTGTGTATGGGGTTCTCATAGTGTATCAGGATCCTGCCAGGTCTGTATGGGGATTTCACAGTGTATCAGGATCCGGCCAGGTGTGTATGGGTTTTCACAGTGCATCAGGATCATGCCTGGTGTGTTTGGGGGCTTCACAGTGGTTCAAGATCCTGCCAGGTGTGTATGGGGGTTTCACACTATATCAGGATCCTTCCAGATGTGTATGGGGGTTTCACTGTGTTTCAGGATCCTGCCAGGTGTTTACGGGGGTTTCACAGTTTATCAGGATCCTGACAGCTGTTTATGCAGTTTTCACAGTGTATCAGGATCCTGCCAGGTGTGTATGGGGGTTTCACAGTTTATCAGGATCCTGCCTGGTGTGTAAAGGGTTTCACAGTGGATCAGGATCCCACCACGTGTGTATGGGGTTTTCACAGTGCATCAGAATCCTGCCAGATGTGTATGGGGTTTTCACAGTGTATCAGGATCCTTCCAGATGTGTATGGGGGTTTCACAGTTTATCAGGATCCTGCCAGGTGACTATGGGGTTTCAGATTGTATCAGGATCCTGCCAGGTGTGTATGGGGTTTCACAATGTATCAGGATCCTGCCAGGTCGGTATGGGGTTTTCACAGTGTATCAGGATCCTGCCAGATGTGTCTGGGGCTTCACAGTGTATCAGGTTCCTGCCAGGTTTGTATGAAGTTTCACAGTGTATCAGGATCCTGCCAGTTGTGTATGGGGTTTTCACAGTGGATAAGGATCCTGCCAGGTGTGTATGAGGTTTTCACAGTGGATCAGGATCCTGCCAGGTGTGTATGGGGTTTTCACAGTTGATCAGGATCCTGCCATTTGTGTTTGGGGGTTTCACAGTGTATCAGCATCCGACCATGTGTGCATGGGAGTTTCACAGTGGATGAGAATCCTGCCAGATGTGAATGCGGTTTCACTGTGCATCAGGATACTGCCAGGTGTGCATTGGGGTTTCACCGTGTATCAGGATCCTGCCAGATGTGAATGGGGTTTCACAGTGTATCAGGATCCTGCCAGATGTGTTGGGGGTTTCACAGTGTATCAAGATCCTGCCAGGTGTTTATGGGGTTTCGCAGTGTATCAGGATCCTGCCAGATGTGTCTGGGGATTCACAGTGTATCAAGATCCTGCAGGTGTGTATGGGGTTTCACAGTGGATCAGGAACCTGCCAGATGTGAATGGGGTTTCACAGTCGATCGGTATCCTGCCAGTTGTGTTTGGGGTTTTCGCAGTGCATCAGGATCCTGCCAGGTGTGTATGGGTGTTTCACAGTTTATCAGGATCCTGCCAGTTATGTATGGAGTTTTCACAGTGTATGAGGATCCTGCCAGGTGTGCATGGGGTTTCACAGTGTATCCGGATCCTGCCAGGTGTGTATGGGGGTTTCACAGTTTATCAGGAACCTGCCAGATGTGTATGGGGTTTTCACAGTGTATCAGGATAATGCCAGGTGTGTCTATTGTTTTCCCAGTGTATGAGGATCTTGCAAGGTGTGAATGGGGTTTCACAGAGGATCAGGATCCTGCCAGGTGTGTACGGGGTTTTCACAGTATAGCAGGATCCTTCCAGGTGTGTATGGGGTTTCACTGTATATCAGGATCCTTCCAGGTGTGTATGGGATTTCACAGTGTATCAGGATGCTGCCAGATGTGAATGGGGTTTCACTGTGCATCAGGATCCTGACAGTTGTGTATGGGGTTTCACAGTGGATCAGGATCGTGCCAGATGTGAATGCGGTTTCACAGTGGGTCAGGTTCCTGCCAGTTGTGTTTTTGGTGTTCAGAGTGTATCAGGATCCTGCCAGATGTGAATGGGGTTTCAATGTGCATCAGGAACCTGCCAGGTGGGTACGGGGTTTTCACAGTCTATAAGGCTCCTGCCAGGTGTGTATGGGTGTTTCACAGTTTATCAGGATCCTGACAGGTATGTATGGGGTTACACAGTACATCAGGATCCAGCTAGGTGTGTCTCGGTGGTTCACATTTTGTGAGGTTACTGCAAGGTGTGAATGGGGTTTCACAGAGGATCAGAATCCTGCCAGGTGTGCACGGGGTTTTCACAGTTTATCAGGATCCTGCCTGGTGTGTAAGGGGTTTCACTTTGGATCAGGATCCTGCCACGTGTGAATGGGGTTTTATTGTGTATCAGGATCCTGCCAGGTGTGTATGGGGTTTCACAGTGTATCGGGATCCTGCCAGGTGTGTCTGGGGGTTTCACAGTTTCTGAGGATCTTGCAAGGTGTGAATGGGGTTTCACAGTGCATCAGCAGACAGCCAGGTGTGTATGGGGTTTCACAGTGCATCAGGAACCAGCCTGGTGTGTCTGGGGGTTTCACATTTAGTGAGGATCCTGCCAGGTGTGTATGGGGTTTCACTGTGCATCAGGATCCTTCCAGTTGTGTATGGGGTTTCACAGTGTATCAGGATACTGCCAGGTGTGTATGGGGTTTCACAGTGGACCAGGATCCTGCCTGGTGTGTATGGGGTTTTCACAGTGTATCAGGATCCTGCCAGGTGTGTACGGGGTTTTCACAGTGCATCAGGATCCTGCCAGATGTATATGGGGTTTCACAGTGTATCAGGATCATGCCAGGTGTGTATGGGGTTTTCACAGCGTATCAGGATCCTGCCAGGTGTGTATGGCGTTTTCACAGTGTATCAGCATCCTGCCCGGTGTGTAAGGGGTTTTCACAGTGTATCAGGATCCTGCCAGGTGTGTATGGGGTTTCACAGTGTATCAGGATCCTGCCAGGTGTGTATGGGGTTTTCACAGTGTATCAGGATCCTGCCAGGTGTGTATGGGGTTTTCGCAGTGTATCAGGATCCTTCCAGGTGTGTAAGGGGTTTTCTCAGTGTATCAGGATCCTGCCAGGTGTGTATGGGGTTTCACAGTATATCAGGATCCTGCCAGGTGTGTAAGGGGTTTCACAGTGTATCAGGATCCTGCCAGGTGTGTATGGGGTTTCACAGTGTATCAGGATCCTGCCAGGTGTGTATGGCGTTTTCACAGTGTATCAGCATCCTGCCCGGTGTGTAAGGGGTTTTCACAGTGTATCAGGATCCTTCCAGGTGTGTATGGGGTTTCACAGTGTATCAGGATCCTGCCAGGGGTGTATGGGGATTTCGGAGTGTATCAGGATCCTGCCAGGTGTGTCTGGGGTTTCCACAGTGTATCAGGGTCCTGCCAGGTGTGTTTGGGGTTTCACAGTGTATCACGATCCTGCAAGGTGTGCATGGGGTGCTCACAGTGTATCAGGATCCTGCCTGGTGTGCATGGGATTTTCACAGTGCATCAGGATATTGCCAGGTGTGTATGGGTTATTCACAGCGTATCAGGATCCTGCCAGGTGTGTATGGGGTTTCACACTGGACCAGGATCCTGCCTGGTGTGTATGGGGTTTTCACAGTTTATCAGGATCCTGCCAGGTGTGTACGGGGTTTTCACAGTGCATCAGGATCCTGCCAGATTTATATGGGGTTTCACAGTGTATCAGGATCCTGCCAGGTGTGTATGCGGTTTTCACAGCGGATCAGGATCCTGCCAGGTGTGTATGGCGTTTTCACAGTGTATCAGCATCCTGCCCGGTGTGTAAGGGGTATTCACAGTGTATCAGGATCCTGCCAGGTGTGTATGGGATTTCACAGTGTATCAGGATCCTGCCAGGTGTGTATGGGGTTTTCACAGTGTCTCAGGATCCTGCCAGGTGTGTATGGGGTTTTCGCAGTGTATCAGCATCCTTCCAGGTGTGTAAGGGTTTTTCACAGTGTATCAGGATCCTGCCAGGTGTGTATGGGGTTTCACAGTATATCAGGATCCTGCCAGGTGTGTAAGGGGTTTCACAGTGGATCAGGATCCTGCCAGGGTGTTTGGGGATTTCACAGTGTATCAGGATCCTGCCAGGTGTGTATGGGATTTTCACAGTGGATCAGGATCCTGCCAGGTGTGTAAGGGATTTTCACAATCTATCAGGATACTGCCAGTTGTTTATGGGTTTTCAAGTGTATCCGGATCCTGCCAGGTGTGTAAGAGGTTTTCACAGTGTATCAGGAACCTGCCAGGTGTGTAAGGGGTTTTGACAGTGTATCAGGATCCTGCCAGGTGTGTACGGGTTTTTCACAGTGCCTCAGGATCCTGACAGATGTGTCTGGGGTTTCACAGTTTATCAGGATCCTGCCTGGTGTGTGTGGTGGTTTCACAGTGTATCAGGATCCTGCCAGGTGTGTATGGGGTTTTCACAGAGTATCAGGATCCTGCCAGGTGTGTAAGGGGTTTTTCACATTTTATCAGGATCCTGCCAGGTGTGTATGGGGGTTTCACAGTGGATCAGGATCCTGCCTGGTGTGTATGGGGGTTTCACAGTGGATCAGGATCCTGCCGTGTGTGTGGGGGTACACAGTGGATCAGGATCCTGCCAGGTGTGTATGGGGTTTCACAGTGGATCAGGATCCTGCCTGGTGTGTATGGGGGTTTCACAGTGGTTCAGGATCCTGCCCGGTGCGTATGGGGTTTCCACAGTGTATCAGGATCTTGCCAGGTGTGCATGGTGTTTTCACAGTGTATCAGAGTCCTGCCAGGTATGTAGAGGTTTTCACAGTGGATCAGGATCCTGCCAGGTGTGTCTGGGTTTTTCACAGTGTATCAGAGTCCTGCCAGGTGTGTATGGGGTTTCACAGTGTATCACGATCCTGCAAGGTGTGCATGGGGTGCTCACAGTGTATCAGGATCCTGCCTGGTGTGCATGGGAATTTGACAGTGCATCAGGATCTTGCCAGGTGTGGATGGGGTATACACAGTGTATCAGGATCCAGCCAGGAGTGTCTGGGGTTTTCACAGTGTATCAGGGTCCTGCCAGGTGTGTTTGGGGTTTCACAGTGTATCAGGATCCTGCCAGGTGTGTACGGGGTTTTCACAGTGCATCAGGATCCTGCCAGATGTATATGGGGTTTCACAGTGTATCAGGATCATGCCAGGTGTGTATGGGGTTTTCACAGCGTATCAGGATCCTGCCAAGTGTGTATGGCGTTTTCACAGTGTATCAGCATCCTGCCCGGTGTGTAAGGGGTTTTCACAGTGTATCAGGATCCTGCCAGGTGTGTATGGGGTTTCACAGTGTATCAGGATCCTGCCAGGTGTGTATGGGGTTTTCACAGTGTATCAGGATCCTGCCAGGTGTGTATGGGGTTTTCGCAGTGTATCAGGATCCTTCCAGGTGTGTAAGGGGTTTTCTCAGTGTATCAGGATGCTGCCAGGTGTGTATGGGGTTTCACAGTATATCAGGATCCTGCCAGGTGTGTAAGGGGTTTCACAGTGGATCAGGATCCTGCCAGGGGTGTATGGGGATTTCGCAGTGTATCAGGATCCTGCCAGGTGTGTCTGGGGTTTTCATAGTGTATCAGGGTCCTGCCAGGTGTGTTTGGGGTTTCACAGTGTATCACGATCCTGCAAGGTGTGCATGGGGTGCTCACAGTGTATCAGGATCCTGGCTGGTGTGCATGGGATTTTCACAGTGCATCAGGATCTTGCCAGGTGTGTATAGGTTATTCACAGCGTATCAGGATCCTGCCAGGTGTGTATGGGGTTTCACAGTGTATCAGGATACTGCCAGGTGTGTATGGCGTTTTCACAGTGTATCAGCATCCTGCCCGGTGTGTATGGGGTTTTCACAGTGTATCAGGATCCTGCCAGGTGGTTATGGGGTTTCACAGTGTATCAGGATCCTGCCAGGTGTGTATGGGGTTTTCACAGTGTATCAGGATCCTGCCAGGTGTGTATGGGGTTTTCGCAGTGTATCAGGATCCTTCCAGGAGTGTAAGGGGTTTTCTCAGTGTATCAGGATGCTGCCAGGTGTGTATGGGGTTTCACAGTATATCAGGATCCTGCCAGGTGTGTAAGGGGTTTCACAGTGGATCAGGATCCTGCCAGGGGTGTATGGGGATTTCGCAGTGTATCAGGATCCTGCCAGGTGTGTCTGGGGTTTTCATAGTGTATCAGGGTCCTGCCAGGTGTGTTTGGGGTTTCACAGTGTATCACGATCCTGCAAGGTGTGCATGGGGTGCTCACAGTGTATCAGGATCCTGCCTGGTGTGCATGGGATTTTCACAGTGCATCAGGATCTTGCCAGGTGTGTATAGGTTATTCACAGCGTATCAGGATCCTGCCAGGTGTGTATGGGGTTTCACAGTGTATCAGGATACTGCCAGGTGTGTACGGGGTTTTCACAGTGCATCAGGATCCTGCCAGATGTATATGGGGTTTCACAGTGTATCAGGATCCTGCCAGGAGTGTATGGGGTTTTCACAGCGGATCAGGATCCTGCCAGGTGTGTATGGCGTTTTCACAGTGTATCAGCATTCTGCCCGGTGTGTAAGGGGTATTCACAGTGTATCAGGATCCTGCCAGGTGTGTATGGGATTTCACAGTGTATCAGGATCCTGCCAGGTGTGTATGGGGTTTTCACAGTGTCTCAGGATCCTGCCAGGTGTGTATGGGGTTTTCGCAGTGTATCAGCATCCTTCCAGGTGTGTTAGGGTTTTTCACAGTGTATCAGGATCCTGCCAGGTGTGTATGGGGTTTCACAGTATATCAGGATCCTGCCAGGTGTGTAAGGGGTTTCACAGTGGATCAGGATCCTGCCAGGGGTGTTTGGGGATTTCACAGTGTATCAGGATCCTGCCAGGTGTGTATGGGATTTTCACAGTGGATCAGGATCCTGCCAGGTGTGTAAGGGGTTTTCACAATCTATCAGGATACTGCCAGTTGTTTATGGGTTTTCAAGTGTATCCGGATCCTGCCAGGTGTGTAAGGGGTTTTCTCAGTGTATCAGGATGCTGCCAGGTGTGTATGGGGTTTCACAGTATATCAGGATCCTGCCAGGTGTGTAAGGGGTTTCACAGTGGATCAGGATCCTGCCAGGGGTGTATGGGGATTTCGCAGTGTATCAGGATCCTGCCAGGTGTGTCTGGGGTTTTCATAGTGTATCAGGGTCCTGCCAGGTGTGTTTGGGGTTTCACAGTGTATCACGATCCTGCAAGGTGTGCATGGGGTGCTCACAGTGTATCAGGATCCTGCCTGGTGTGCATGGGATTTTCACAGTGCATCAGGATCTTGCCAGGTGTGTATAGGTTATTCACAGCGTATCAGGATCCTGCCAGGTGTGTATGGGGTTTCACAGTGTATCAGGATACTGCCAGGTGTGTACGGGGTTTTCACAGTGCATCAGGATCCTGCCAGATGTATATGGGGTTTCACAGTGTATCAGGATCCTGCCAGGAGTGTATGGGGTTTTCACAGCGGATCAGGATCCTGCCAGGTGTGTATGGCGTTTTCACAGTGTATCAGCATTCTGCCCGGTGTGTAAGGGGTATTCACAGTGTATCAGGATCCTGCCAGGTGTGTATGGGATTTCACAGTGTATCAGGATCCTGCCAGGTGTGTATGGGGTTTTCACAGTGTCTCAGGATCCTGCCAGGTGTGTATGGGGTTTTCGCAGTGTATCAGCATCCTTCCAGGTGTGTTAGGGTTTTTCACAGTGTATCAGGATCCTGCCAGGTGTGTATGGGGTTTCACAGTATATCAGGATCCTGCCAGGTGTGTAAGGGGTTTCACAGTGGATCAGGATCCTGCCAGGGGTGTTTGGGGATTTCACAGTGTATCAGGATCCTGCCAGGTGTGTATGGGATTTTCACAGTGGATCAGGATCCTGCCAGGTGTGTAAGGGGTTTTCACAATCTATCAGGATACTGCCAGTTGTTTATGGGTTTTCAAGTGTATCCGGATCCTGCCAGGTGTGTAAGGGGTTTTCACAGTGTATCAGGAACCTGCCAGGTGTGTAAGGGGTTTTGACAGTGTATCAGGATCCTGCCAGGTGTGTACGGGTTTTTCACAGTGCCTCAGGATCCTGACAGATGTGTCTGGGGTTTCACAGTTTATCAGGATCCTGCCTGGTGTGTGTGGGGGTTTCACAGTGTATCAGGATCCTGCCAGGTGTGTATGGGGTTTTCACAGAGTATCAGGATCCTGCCAGGTGTGTAAGGGGTTTTTCACATTTTATCAGGATCCTGCCAGGTGTGTATGGGGGTTTCACAGTGGATCAGGATCCTGCCTGGTGTGTATGGGGGTTTCACAGTGGATCAGGATCCTGCCGTGTGTGTGGGGGTACACAGTGGATCAGGATCCTGCCAGGTGTGTATGGGGTTTCACAGTGGATCAGGATCCTGCCTGGTGTGTATGGGGGTTTCACAGTGGTTCAGGATCCTGCCCGGTGCGTATGGGGTTTCCACAGTGTATCAGGATCCTGCCTGGTGTGCATGGGAATTTCACAGTGCATCAGGATCCAGCCAGGTGTGTCTGGGGTTTTCACAGTGTATCAGAGTCCTGCCAGGTGTGTTTGGGGTTTCACAGTGTATCACGATCCTGCAAGGTGTGCATGGGGTGCTCACAGTGTATCAGGATCCTGCCTGGTGTGCATGGGATTTTCACAGTGCATCAGGATCTTGCCAGGTGTGTATGGGTTATTCACAGTGTATCAGGATCCTGCCAGGTGTGTATGGGGTTTTTACAGTGTATCAGGATCCTGACAGGTGTGTATGGGGTTTTCACAGTGCATAGGATCCTGCCAGATGTGCCTGGGGTTTCGCAGTGTATCAGGATCCTGCCAGGTGTGTGTGGGGTTTTCACACTGTATCAGGATCCTTCCAGATTAGTGGGGGTTTCACGGTGTATCAGGATGCTGCCAGGTATTTCTGGGGGTTTCACAGTTTATCAGGATCCTGACAGCTGTGTGTGCAGTTTTCACAGTGTATCACGATCCTGCAAGGTGTGCATGGGGTGCTCACAGTGTATCAGGATCCTGACTGGTGTGCATGGGATTTTCACAGTGCATCAGGATCTTGCCAGGTGTGGATGGGTTATTCACAGCGTATCATGTTCCTGCCAGGAGTGTATGGGGTTTCACAGTGTATCAGGATACTGCCAGGTGTGCATGCGGTTTCACACTGGACCGGGATCCTGCCTGGTGTGTATGGGGTTTTCACAGTGTATCAGGATCCTGCCAGGTGTGTACGGGGTTTTCACAGTGCATCAGGATCCTGCCAGATGTATATGGGGTTTCACAGTGTATCAGGATCCTGCCAGGTGTGTATGGGGTTTTCACAGCGGATCAGGATCCTGCCAGGTGTGTATGGCGTTTTCACAGTGTATCAGCATCCTGCCCGGTGTGTAAGGGATTTTCACAGTGTATCAGGATCCTGCCAGGTGTGTATGGTGTTTCACAGTGTATCAGGATCCTGCCAGGTGTGTATGGGGTATTCACAGTGTCTCAGGATCCTGCCAGGTGTGTATGGGGTTTTCGCAGTGTATCAGGATCCTTCCAGGTGTGTAAGGGGTTTTCACAGTGTATCAGGATCCTGCCAGGTGTGTATGGGGTTTCACAGTATATCAGGATCCTGCCAGGTGTGTAAGGGGTTTCACAGTGGATCAGGATCCTGCCAGGGGTGTATGGGGATTTCACAGTGTATCAGGATCCTGCCAGGTGTGTATGGGATTTTCGCAGTGGATCAGTATCCTGCCAGGTGTGTAAGGGGTTTTCACAATCTATCAGGATACTGCCAGTTTATTTATGGGTTTTCTCAGTGTATCCGGATCCTGCCAGGTTTGTAAGGGGTTTTCACAGTGTATCAGGAACCTGCCAGGTGTGTAAGGGTTTTTGACAGTGTATCAGGATCCTGCCAGGTGTGTACGGGTTTTTCACTGTGCATCAGCATCCTGACAGATGTGTCTGGGGTTTCACAGTTTATCAGGATCCTGCCTGGTGTGTGTGGGGGTTTCACAGTGGATTAGGATCCTGCCAGGTGTGTATGGGGTTTTCACAGAGTATCAGGATCCTGCCAGGTGTGTAAGGGGTTTTTCACATTTTATCAGGATCCTGCCAGGTGTGTATGGGGGTTTCACAGTGGATCAGGATCCTGCCTGGTGTGTATGGGGGTTTCACAGTGGATCAGGATCCTGCCGTGAGTGTGGGGGTACACAGTGGATCAGGATCCTGCCAGGTGTGTATGGGGTTTCACAGTGGATCAGAATCCTGCCTGGTGTGTATGGGGGTTTCACAGTGGTTCAGGATCCTGCCAGGTGCGTATGGGGATTCCACAGTGTATCAGGATCCTGCCAGGTGTGCATGGTGTTTTCGCAGTGGATCAGGATCCTGCCAGGTGTGTCTGGGGTTTTCACAGTGTATCAGAGTCCTGCCAGGTGTGTATGGGGTTTCACCGTGTATCACGATCCTGCAAGGTGTGCATGGGGTGCTCACAGTGTATCAGGATCCTGCCTGGTGTGCATGGGAATTTCACAGTGGATCAGGATCTTGCCAGGTGTGGATGGGGTATACACAGTGTATTAGGATCCAGCCAGGTGTGTCTGGGGTTTTCACAGAGTATCAGTGTCCTGCCAGGTGTGTTTGGGGTTTCACAGTGTATCACGAACCTGCAAGGTGTGCATGGGGTGCTCACAGTGTATCCGGATCCTGCCTGGTGCGCATGGGATTTTCACAGTGCATCAGGATCTTGCCAGGTGTGTATGGGTTATTCACAGTGTATCAGGATCCTGCCAGGTGTGTATGGGGTTTTTACAGTGTATCAGGATCCTGACAGGTGTGTATGGGGTTTACACAGTGCATAGGATCCTGCCAGATGTGCCTGGGGTTTCGCAGTGTATCAGGATCCTGCCAGATGTGTTTGGGGTTTTTACAGTGTATCAGGATCCTTCCAGGTGTGTACGGGGGTTTCACAGTGTATCAGGATCCTGCCAGGTGTGCAAGGGGTTTTGACAGAGTATCAGGATCCTGCGAGGTGTGTGTGGGGTTTTTCACAGTGTATCAGGATCCTGCCAGATGTGTCTGGGTTTTTCACAGTGTATCATGATCCTGCCCGGTGTGTATGGGGGTTTCACTGTTTATCAGGATCCTGCCTGTTGTGTAAGTCGTTTCACAGCGGATCAGGATCCCGCCAGGAGTGTATGGGGTTTTCACAGTGGATCAGGATCCTGCCAGGTGTGTATGAGGTTTCACAGTGTATCAAGATCCTGCCAGGTGTATGGGGTTTCACAGTGTATCAGGATCCTGCCAGATGTGTCTGGGGATTCACAGTGTATCAAGATCCTGCCAGGTGTGTCTGGGTTTTTCACATTGGATCAGGATCCTGCCTGGTGTGTATGGGGGTTTCACAGTGGATCAGTATCCTGCCAGGTGTGTGTGGGGTTTTCACAGTGTATCAGGATCCTTCCAGTTTAGTGGGGGTTTCACGGTGTATCAGGATCCTGCCAGGTATTTCTGGGGGTTTCACAGTTTATCAGGATCCTGACAGCTGTGTGTGCAGTTTTCACAGTGTATCAGGATCCTGCCCGGTGTGTCTGGGGGTTTCACAGTTTATCAGGTTCCTGCCTGGTGTGTAAGTGGTTTCACAGTGGATCAGGATCCCGCCAGGAGTGTATGGGGTTTTCACAGTGGATCAGGATCCTGCCAGGTGTGTATGAGGTTTCACAGTGTATCAAGATCCTGCCAGGTGTATGGGGTTTCACAGTGTATCAGGATCCTGCCAGATGTGTCTGGGGATTCACAGTGTATCAAGATCCTGCCAGGTGTGTATGGGGTTTCACAGTGGATCAGGAACCTGCCAGATGTGAATGGCGTTTCACAGTCGATCAGTATCCTGCCAGTTGTGTATGGGGTTTTCGCAGTTTATCAGGATCCTGCCAGGTGTGTATGGGGTTTTCACAGTGTATGAGGATCCTGCCAGGTGTGCATGGGGTTTCGCAGTGTATCCGGATCCTGCCAGGTGTGTATGGGGGTTTCACAGTTTATCAGGAACCTGCCAGGTGTGTGTGGGGTTTTCACAGTGCATCAGGATAATGCCAGGTGTGTCTATGCTTTTCACAGTGTATGAGGATCTTGCAAGGTGTGAATGGGGTTTCACAGAGGATCAGGATCCTGCCAGGTGTGTACGGGGTTTTCACAGTATATCAGGATCCTTTCAGGTGTGTATGGGGTTTCACTGTATATCAGGATCCTTCCAGGTGTGTAAGGGATTTCACAGTGTATCAGGATGCTGCCAGATGTGAATGGGGTTTCACTGTGCATCAGGATCCTGACAGTTGTGTATGGGGTTTCACAGTGGATCAGGATCGTGCCAGATGTGAATGCGGTTTCACAGTGGGTCAGGTTCCTGCCAGTTGTGTTGGGGGTGTTCACAGTGTATCAGGATCCTGCCAGATGTGAATGGGGTTTCAATGTGCATCAGGAACCTGCCAGGTGTGTACGGGGTTTTCACAGTCTATAAGGCTCCTGCCAGGTGTGTATGGGTGTTTCACAGTTTATCAGGATCCTGACAGGTGTGTATGGGGTTACACAGTACATCAGGATCCAGCCAGGTGTGTCTCGGTGGTTCACGTTTTGTGAGGTTACTGCAAGGTGTGAATGGGGTTTCACAGAGGATCAGGATCCTGCCAGGTGTGCACGGGGTTTTCACAGTTTATCAGGATCCTGCCAGGTGTGTCTGGGGGTTTCACAGTTTATGAGGATCTTGCAAGGTGTGAATGGGGTTTCACAGTGCATCAGCATACAGCCAGCTGTGTATGGGGTTTCACAGTGCATCAGGAACCAGCCAGGTGTGTCTGGGGGTTTCACATTAAGTGAGGATCCTGCCAGGTGTGTCTGGGGGTTTCACAGTTTATCAGGATACTGCCAGATGTGAATGGGGTTTCACAGTTTATCTGGATCCATCCAGGTGTGTATGGGGGTTTCACATTGCATCAGGATCCTGCCAGGTGTGTATGGGGTTTCACTGTGTATCAGGATCCTTCCAGGTGTGTATGGGGTTTCACAGTGTATCAGGATACTGCCAGGTGTGTATGGGGTTTCACAGTGGACCAGGATCCTGCCTGGTGTGTATGGGGATTTCACAGTGTATCAGGATCCTGCCAGGTGTGTACGGGGTTTTCACAGTGCATCAGGATCCTGCCAGATGTATATGGGGTTTCACAGTGTATCAGGATCCTGCCAGGTGTGTATGGGGTTTTCACAGCGTATCAGGATGCTGCCAGGTGTGTATGGCGTTTTCACAGTGTATCAGCATCCTGCCCGGTGTGCAAGGGGTTTTCACAGTGTATCAGGATCCTGCCAGGTGTGTATGGAGTTTCACAGTGCATCAGGATCCTGCCAGGTGTGTATGGGGTTTTCACAGTGTATCAGGATCCTGCCAGTTGTGTATGGGGTTTTCGCAGTGTATCAGGATCCTTCCAGGTGTGTAAGGGGTTTTCACAGTGTATCAGGATCCTGCCAGGTGTCTATGGGGTTTCACAGTATATCAGGATCCTGCCAGGTGTGTAAGGGGTTTCACAGTGGATCAGGATCCTTCCAGGGGTGTATGGGGATTTCACAGTGTATCAGGATCCTGCCAGGTGTGTACGGGGTTTTCACAGTGGATCAGGATCCTGCCAGGTGTGTAAGGGGTTTTCACAATCTATCAGGATACTGCCAGGTGGTTATGGGTTTTCACAGTGTATCCGGATCCTGCCAGGTGTGTAAGGAGTTTTCACAGTGTATCAGGAACCTGCCAGGTGTGTAAGGGGTTTTGACAGTGTATCAGGATCCTGCCAGGTATGTATGGGTTTTTCACAGTGCATCAGGATCCTGACAGATGTGTCTGGGGTTTCACAGTTTATCAGGATCCTGCCTGGTGTGTGTGGGGGTTTCACAGTGTATCAGGATCCTGCCAGGTGTGTATGGGGTTTTCACAGAGTATCAGGATCCTGCCAGGTGTGTAAGGGGTTTTTCACATTTAATCAGGATCCTGCCAGGTGTGTATGGGGGTTTCACAGTGGATCAGGATCCTGCCTGGTGTGTATGGGGTTTCACTGTGTATCAGAGTCCTGCCAGGTATGTAGAGGTTTTCACAGTGTATCAGGATCCTGCCAGGTGTGTCTGGGGATTTCACAGTGTATCAGGGTCCTGCCAGTTGTGTATGGGGTTTCACAGTGTATCACGATCCTGCAAGGTGTGCATGGGGTGCTCACAGTGTTTCAGGATCCTGCCAGGTGTGTATGGGGTTTTCACAGTGTATCAGGATCCTGCCAGATGTGTCTGGGTTTTTCACATTGGATCAGGATCCTGCCTGGTGTGTATGGGGGTTTCACAGTGGATCAGTATCCTGCCAGGTGTGTGTGGGGTTTTCACACTGTATCAGGATCCTTCCAGATTAGTGGGGGTTTCACGGTGTATCAGGATCCTGCCAGGTATTTCTGGGGGTTTCACAGTTTATCAGGATCCTGACAGCTGTGTGTGCAGTTTTCACAGTGTATAAGGATCCTGCCCGGTGTGTCTGGGGATTTCACAGTTTATCAGGTTCCTGCCTGGTGTGTAAGTGGTTTCACAGTGGATCAGGATCCCGCCAGGAGTGTATGGGGTTTTCACAGTGGATCAGGATCCTGCCAGGTGTGTATGAGGTTTCACAGTGTATCAAGATCCTGCCAGGTGTATGGGGTTTCACAGTGTATCAGGATGCTGCCAGATGTGTCTGGGGATTCACAGTGTATCAAGATCCTGCCAGGTGTGTATGGGGTTTCACAGTGGATCAGGAACCTGCCAGGTGTGTATGGGGTTTTCACAGTGTATGAGGATCCTGCCAGGTGTGCATGGGGTTTCGCAGTGTATCCGGATCCTGCCAGGTGTGTATGGGGGTTTCACAGTTTATCAGGAACCTGCCAGGTGTGTGTGGGGTTTTCACAGTGCATCAGGATAATGCCAGGTGTGTCTATGCTTTTCACAGTGTATGAGGATCTTGCAAGGTGTGAATGGGGTTTCACAGAGGATCAGGATCCTGCCAGGTGTGTACGGGGTTTTCACAGTATATCAGGATCCTTTCAGGTGTGTATGGGGTTTCACTGTATATCAGGATCCTTCCAGGTGTGTAAGGGATTTCACAGTGTATCAGGATGCTGCCAGATGTGAATGGGGTTTCACTGTGCATCAGGATCCTGACAGTTGTGTATGGGGTTTCACAGTGGATCAGGATCGTGCCAGATGTGAATGCGGTTTCACAGTGGGTCAGGTTCCTGCCAGTTGTGTTGGGGGTGTTCACAGTGTATCAGGATCCTGCCAGATGTGAATGGGGTTTCAATGTGCATCAGGAACCTGCCAGGTGTGTACGGGGTTTTCACAGTCTATAAGGCTCCTGCCAGGTGTGTATGGGTGTTTCACAGTTTATCAGGATCCTGACAGGTGTGTATGGGGTTACACAGTACATCAGGATCCAGCCAGGTGTGTCTCGGTGGTTCACGTTTTGTGAGGTTACTGCAAGGTGTGAATGGGGTTTCACAGAGGATCAGGATCCTGCCAGGTGTGCACGGGGTTTTCACAGTTTATCAGGATCCTGCCTGGTGTGTAAGGGGTTTCACAGTGGATCAGGATCCTGCCACGTGTGTATGGGGTTTTACTGTGTAGCAGGATCCTGCCAGGTGTGTATGGGGTTTCACAGTGGATCAGGATCCTGCCAGGTGTGTCTGGGGGTTTCACAGTTTATGAGGATCTTGCAAGGTGTGAATGGGGTTTCACAGTGCATCAGCATACAGCCAGCCGTGTATGGGGGTTTCACAGTGCATCAGGAACCAGCCAGGTGTGTCTGGGGGTTTCACATTAAGTGAGGATCCTGCCAGGTGTGTCTGGGGGTTTCACAGTTTATCAGGATACTGCCAGATTTGAATGGGGTTTCACAGTTTATCTGGATCCATCCAGGTGCGTATGGGGGTTTCACATTGCATCAGGATCCTGCCAGGTGTGTATGGGGTTTCACTGTGTATCAGGATCCTTCCAGGTGTGTATGGGGTTTCACAGTGTATCAGGATACTGCCAGGTGTGTATGGGGTTTCACAGTGGACCAGGATCCTGCCTGGTGTGTATGGGGATTTCACAGTGTATCAGGATCCTGCCAGGTGTGTACGGGGTTTTCACAGTGCATCAGGATCCTGCCAGATGTATATGGGGTTTCACAGTGTATCAGGATCCTGCCAGGTGTGTATGAGGTTTTCACAGCGTATCAGGATGCTGCCAGGTGTGTATGGCGTTTTCACAGTGTATCAGCATCCTGCCCGGTGTGCAAGGGGTTTTCACAGTGTATCAGGATCCTGCCAGGTGTGTATGGAGTTTCACAGTGCATCAGGATCCTGCCAGGTGTGTATGGGGTTTTCACCGTGTATCAGGATCCTGCCAGTTGTGTATGGGGTTTTCGCAGTGTATCAGGATCCTTCCAGGTGTGTAAGGGGTTTTCACAGTGTATCAGGATCCTGCCAGGTGTGTATGGGGTTTCAAAGTATATCAGGATCCTGCCAGGGGTGTAAGGGGTTTCACAGTGGATCAGGATCCTTCCAGGGGTGTATGGGGATTTCGCAGTGTATCAGGATCCTGCCAGGTGTGTACGGGGTTTTCACAGTGGATCAGGATCCTGCCAGGTGTGTAAGGGGTTTTCACAATCTATCAGGATACTGCCAGGTGTTTATGGGTTTTCACAGTGTATCCGGATCCTGCCAGGTGTGTAAGGAGTTTTCACAGTGTATCAGGAACCTGCCAGGTGTGTAAGGGGTTTTGACAGTGTATCAGGATCCTGCCAGGTATGTATGGGTTTTTCACAGTGCATCAGGATCCTGACAGATGTGTCTGGGGTTTCACAGTTTATCAGGATCCTGCCTGGTGTGTGTGGGGGTTTCACAGTGTATCAGGATCCTGCCAGGTGTGTAAGGGGTTTTTCACATTTTATCAGGATCCTGCCAGGTGTGTATGGGGGTTTCACAGTGGATCAGGATCCTGCCAGGTGTGTATGGGGTTTCACAGTGTATCAGAGTCCTGCCAGGTATGTAGAGGTTTTCACAGTGTATCAGGATCCTGCCAGGTGTGTCTGGGGATTTCACAGTGTATCAGGGTCCTGCCAGTTGTGTATGGGGTTTCACAGTGTATCACGATCCTGCAAGGTGTGCATGGGGTGCTCACAGTGTTTCAGGATCCTGCCTGGTGTGCATGGGATTTTCACAGTGCATCAGGTTCTTGCCAGGTGTGGATGGGATATTCACAGTGTATCAGGATCCTGCCAGGTGTGTCTGGGGTTTTCACAGTGTAGCAGGGTCCTGCCAGGTGTGTATGGGGTTTCACAGAGTATCACGATCCTGCAAGGTGTGCATGGGGTGCTCACAGTGTATCAGGATCCTGCCTGGTGTGCATGGGATTTTCACAGTGCATCAGGATCTTGCCAGGTGTGTATGGGTTATCCATAGTGTATCAGGATCCTGCCAGGTGTGTCTGGGGCTTTTACAGTGTATCAGGATCCTGACAGGTGTGTATGGGGTTTTCACAGTGCATAGGATCCTGCCAGATGTGCCTGGGGTTTCGCAGTGTATCAGGATCCTGCCAGATGTGTTTGGGGTTTTTACAGTGTATCAGGATCCTTCCAGGTGTGGACGGGGGTTTCACAGTGCATCAGGATCCTGCCAGGTGTTAGGGGTTTTGACAGAGTATCAGGATCCTGCGAGGTGTGTGTGGGGTTTTCGCAGTGTATCAGGATCCTGCCTGATGTGTCTGGGTTTTTCACAGTGGATCAGGATCCTGCCTGGTGTGTATGGGGGTTTCACAGTGGATCAGTTTGCTGCCAGGTGTGTGTGGGGTTTTCACACTGTATCAGGATCCTTCCCGATGTGTTGGGGTTTCACGGTGTATCAGGATCCTGCCAGGTATTTCTGGGGGTTTCACAGTTTATCAGGATTCTGACAGCTGTGTGTGCAGTTTTCACAGTTTATCAGGATCCTGCCTGGTGTGTAAGTGGTTTCACAGTGGATCAGGATCCCGCCAGGAGTGTATGGGGTTTTCACTATATATCAGGATCCTGCCAGGTGTGTATGGGGGTTTCACAGTTAATCAGGATCCTGCCAGGTGTGTATGGGGGTTTCACAGTGCATCAGGATCCTTCCAGGTGTGTGCGGGTTTTCACAGAGGATCAGGATCCTGCAAGGTGTGTATGGGGTTTCCCAATATATCCGGATCCTGCCAGGTGTGTATGGGGGTTTCACCGTTTATCAGGATCTTGCCAGGTGTGTATGGGGGTTTCACAGAATATCAGGATCCTGCCAGGTGTGTATGGTGTTTCACAGTGTATCAGGATCCTGCCAGGTGTGTATGGGGTTTTCACAGTGTCTCAGGATCCTGCCAGGTGTGTATGGGGTTTTCGCAGTGTATCAGGATCCTTCCAGGTGTGCAAGGGGTTTTCACAGTGTATCAGGATCCTGCCAGGTGTGTATGGGGTTTCACAGTATATCAGGATCCTGCCAGGTGTGTAAGGGGTTTCACAGTGGATCAGGATCCTGCCAGGGGTGTATGGGGATTTCACAGTGTATCAGGATCCTGCCAGGTGTGTATGGGATTTTCACAGTGGATCAGGATTCTGCCAGGTGTGTAAGGGTTTTCACAATCTATCAGGATACTGCCAGTTGTTTATGGGTTTTCACAGTGTATCCGGATCCTGCCAGGTGTGTAAGGGGTTTTCACAGTGTATCAGGAACCTGCCAGGTGTGTAAGGGGTTTTGACAGTGTATCAGGATCCTGCCAGGTGTGTGTTGGGGTTTCACAGTGTATCAGGATCCTGCCAGGTGTGTATGGGGTTTTCACAGAGTATCAGGATCCTGCCAGGTGTGTAAGGGGTTTTTCACATTTTATCAGGATCCTGCCAGGTGTGTATGGGGGTTTCACAGTGGATCAGGATCCTGCCTGGTGTGTATGGGGGTTTCACAGTGGATCAGGATCCTGCCGTGTGTGTGGGGGTACACAGTGGATCAGGATCCTGCCAGGTGTGTATGGGGTTTCACAGTGGATCAGGATCCTGCCTGGTGTGTATGGGGGTTTCACAGTGGTTCAGGATCCAGCCAGGTGCGTATGGGGTTTCCACAGTGTATCAGGATCCTGCCAGGTGTGCATGGTGTTTTCGCAGTGTATCAGGATCCTGCCAGGTGTGTTTGGGGTTTTCACAGTGTATCAGACTCCTGCCAGGTGTGTATGGGGTTTCACCGTGTATCACGATCCTGCAAGGTGTGCATGGGGTGCTCACAGTGTTTCAGGATCCTGCCTGGTGTGCATGGGAATTTCACAGTGCATCAGGATCTTGCCAGGTGTGTATGGGGTTTGCACAGTGCATAGGATCCTGCCAGCTGTGCCTGGGGTTTCGCATTGTATCGGGATCCTGCCAGATGTGTTTGGGGTTTTTACAGTGTATCAGGATCCTTCCAGATGTGTACGGGGGTTTCACAGTGTATCAGGATCCTGCCAGGTGTGTAAGGGGTTTTGACAGAGTATCAGGATCCTGCGAGGTGTGTGTAGGGTTTTCACAGTGTATCAGGATCCTGCCAGATGTGTCTGGGTTTTTCACAGTGGATCAGGATCCTGCCTGGTGTGTATGGGGGTTTCACAGTGGATCAGTATCCTGCCAGGTGTGTGTGGGGTTTTCACACTGTATCAGGATCCTTCCAGATTAGTGGGGGTTTCACTGTGTATCAGGATCCTGCCAGGTATTTCTGGGGGTTTCACAGTTTATCAGGATCCTGACAGCTGTGTGTGCAGTTTTCACAGTGTATCAGGATCCTGCCCGGTGTGTATGGGGGTTTCACAGTTTATCAGGATCCTGCCTGGTGTGTAAGTGGTTTCACAGTGGATCAGGATCCCGCCAGGAGTGTATGGGGTTTTCACAGTGGATCAGGATCCTGCCAGGTGTGTCTGAGGTTTCACAGTGTATCAAGATCCTGCCAGGTGTATGGGGTTTCACAGTGTATCAGGATCCTGCCAGATGTGTCTGGGGATTCACAGTGTATCAAGATCCTGCCAGGTGTGTATGGGGTTTCACAGTGGATCAGGAACCTGCCAGATGTGAATGGCGTTTCACAGTCGATCAGTATCCTGCCAGTTGTGTATGGGGTTTTCGCAGTTTATCAGGATCCTGCCAGGTGTGCATGGGGATTTCACAGTGTATGAGGATCCTGCCAGGTGTGCATGGGGTTTCGCAGTGTATCCGGATCCTGCCAGGTGTGTATGGGGGTTTCACAGTTTATCAGGAACCTGCCAGGTGTGTGTGGGGTTTTCACAGTGCATCAGGATAATGCCAGGTGTGTCTATGATTTTCACAGTGTATGAGGATCTTGCAAGGTGTGAATGGGGTTTCACAGAGGATCAGGATCCTGCCAGGTGTGCACGGGGTTTTCACAGTTTATCAGGATCCTGCCTGGTGTGTAAGGGGTTTCACAGTGGATCAGGATCCTGCCACGTGTGTATGGGGTTTTACTGTGTAGCAGGATCCTGCCAGGTGTGTATGGGGTTTCACAGTGGATAAGGATCCTGCCAGGTGTGTCTGGGGGTTTCACAGTTTATGAGGATCTTGCAAGGTGTGAATGGGGTTTCACAGTGCATCAGCATACAGCCAGGTGTGTATGGGGTTTCACAGAGCATCAGGAACCGGCCAGTTGTGTATGGGGTTTCCACAGTGTATCAGGATCCTGCCAGGTGTGCATGGTGTTTTCGCAGTGTATCAGGATCCTGCCAGGTGTGTCTGGGGTTTTCACAGTGTATCAGACTCCTGCCAGGTGTGTATGGGGTTTCACCGTGTATCACGATCCTGCAAGGTGTGCTTGGGATGCTCACAGTGTTTCAGGATCCTGCCTGGTGTGCATGGGAATTTCACAGTGCATCAGGATCTTGCCAGGTGTGGATGGGGTATAAACAGTGTATCAGGATCCAGCCAGGTGTGTCTGGGGTTTTCACAGTGTATCAGGGTCCTGCCAGGTGTATTTGGGGTTTCACAGTGTATCACGATCCTGCAAGGTGTGCATGGGGTGCTCACAGTGTATCAGGATCCTGCCTGGTGTGCATGGGATTTTCACAGTGCATCAGGATCTTGCCAGGTGTGTATGGGTTATTCACAGTGTATCAGGATCCTGCCAGGTGTATATGGGGTATTTACAGTGTATCAGGATGCTGACAGGTGTGTATGGGGTTTTCACAGTGCATAGGATCCTGCCAGATGTGCCTGGGGTTTCGCAGTGTATCAGGATCCTGCCAGATGTGTTTGGGGTTTTTACAGTGTATCAGGATCCTTCCAGGTGTGGACGGGGGTTTCACAGTGTATCAGGATCCTGCCAGGTGTGTAAGGGGTTTTGACAGAGTATCAGGATCCTGCGAGGTGTGTGTAGGGTTTTCACAGTGTATCAGGATCCTGCCAGATGTGTCTGGGTTTTTCACAGTGGATCAGGATCCTGCCTGGTGTGTATGGGGGTTTCACAGTGGATCAGTATCCTGCCAGGTGTGTGTGGGGTTTTCACACTGTATCAGGATCCTTCCAGATTAGTGGGGGTTTCACTGTGTATCAGGATCCTGCCAGGTATTTCTGGGGGTTTCACAGTTTATCAGGATCCTGACAGCTGTGTGTGCAGTTTTCACAGTGTATCAGGATCCTGCCCGGTGTGTATGGGGGTTTCACATTTTATCAGGATCCTGCCTGGTGTGTAAGTGGTTTCACAGTGGATCAGGATCCCGCCAGGAGTGTATGGGGTTTTCACAGTGGATCAGGATCCTGCCAGGTGTGTATGAGGTTTCACAGTGTATCAAGATCCTGCCAGGTGTACGGGGTTTCACAGTGTATCAGGATCCTGCCAGATGTGTCTGGGGATTCACAGTGTATCAAGATCCTGCCAGGTGTGTATGGGGTTTCACAGTGGATAAGGAACCTGCCAGATGTGAATGGCGTTTCACAGTGTATGAGGATCCTGCCAGGTGTGCATGGGGTTTCGCAGTGTATCCGGATCCTGCCAGGTGTGTATGGGGGTTTCACAGTTTATCAGGAACCTGCCAGGTGTGTGTGGGGTTTTCACAGTGCATCAGGATAATGCCAGGTGTGTCTATGGTTTTCACAGTGTATGAGGATCTTGCAAGGTGTGAATGGGGTTTCACAGAGGATCAGGATCCTGCCAGGTGTGTACGGGTTTTTCACAGTATATCAGGATCCTTCCAGGTGTGTACGGGATTTCACAGTGTATCAGGATGCTGCCAGATGTGAATGGGGTTTCACTGTGCATCAGGATCCTGACAGTTGTTTATGGGGTTTCACAGTGGATCAGGATCGTGCCAGATGTGAATGCAGTTTCACAGTGGGTCAGGTTCCTGCCAGTTGTGTTGGGGGTGTTCACAGTGTCTCAGGATCCTGCCAGATGTGAATGGGGTTTCAATGTGCATCAGGAACCTGCCAGGTGTGTACGGGGTTTTCACAGTCTATAAGGCTCCTGCCAGGTGTGTATGGGTGTTTCACAGTTTATCAGGATCCTGACAGGTGTGTATGGGGTTACACAGTACATCAGGATCCAGCCAGGTGTGTCTCGGTGGTTCACGTTTTGTGAGGTTACTGCAAGGTGTGAATGGGGTTTCACAGAGGATCAGGATCCTGCCAGGTGTGCACGGGGTTTTCACAGTTTATCAGGATCCTGCCTGGTGTGTAAGGGGTTTCACAGTGGATCAGGATCCTGCCACGTGTGTATGGGGTTTTACTGTGTAGCAGGATCCTGCCAGGTGTGTATGGGGTTTCACAGTGGATCAGGATCCTGCCAGGTGTGTCTGGGGGTTTCACAGTTTATGAGGATCTTGCAAGGTGTGAATGGGGTTTCACAGTGCATCAGCATACAGCCAGGTGTGTATGGGGTTTCACAGAGCATCAGGAACCGGCCAGTTGTGTATGGGGTTTCACAGTGTATCAGGATCCTGCCAGATGTGAATGAGGTTTCACTGTGCATCAGGAACCTGCCAGTTGTGTCCGGGGTTTTCACAGTGTATCAGGATCCTGCCATGTGTTTGGGTGTTTCACAGTTTATCAGGATCCTGCCAGGTGTGAATGGGGTTTTCACAGTGTATCAGGATCCTGCCAGGTGTGTCTGGGGGTTTCACATTTCGTGAGGATCCTGCCAGGTGTGTCTGGGGGTTTCACAGTTTATCAGGATACTGCCAGATGTGAATGGGGTTTCACAGTTTATCTGGATCCATCCAGGTGTGTATGGGGTTTTCACATTGCATCAGGATCCTGCCAGGTGTGTATGGGGTTTCACTGTGTATCAGGATCCTTCCAGGTGTGTATGGGGTTTCACAGTGTATCAGGATCCTGCCAGGTGTGTATGGAGTTTCACAGTGTATCAGGATCCTGCCAGGTGTGTATGGGGTTTTCACAGTGTATCAGGATCCTGCCAGGTGTGTATGGGGTTTTCGCAGTGTATCAGGATCCTGCCAGGTGTGTAAGGGGTTTTCACAGTGTATCAGGATCCTGCCAGGTGTGTATGGGGTTTCACAGTATATCAGGATCCTGCCAGGTGTGTAAGGGGTTTCACAGTGGATCAGGATCCTGCCTGGGGTGTATGGGGATTTCACAGTGTATCAGGATCCTGCCAGGTGTGTGCGGGGTTTTCACAGTGGATCAGGATCCTGCCAGGTGTGTCATGGGTTTTCACGATCTATCAGGATACTGCCAGGTGTTTATGGGTTTTCACAGTGTATCCGGATCCTGCCAGGTGTGTAAGGGGTTTTCACAGTGTATCAGGAACCTGCCAGGTGTGTAAGGGGTTTTGACAGTGTATCAGGATCCTGCCAGGTGTGTACGGGTTTTTCACAGTGCATCAGGATCCTGACAGATGTGTCTGGTGTTTCACAGTTTATCAGGATCCTGCCTGGTGTGTGTGGGGGTTTCACAGTGTATCAGGATCCTTCCAGGTGTGTATGGGCTTTTCACAGAGTATCAGGATCCTGCCAGGTGTGTAAGGGGTTTTTCATATTTTATCAGGATCCTGCCAGGTGTGTATGGGGGTATCACAGTGGATCAGGATCCTGCCAGGTGTGTATGGGGTTTCACAGTGTATCAGAGTCCTGCCAGGTATGTAGATGTTTTCACAGTGTATCAGGATCCTGCCAGGTGTGTCTGGGGTTTTCACAGTGTAGCAGGGTCCTGCCAGGTGTGTATGGGGTTTCACAGAGTATCACGATCCTGCAAGGTGTGCATGGGGTGCTCACAGTGTTTCAGGATCCTGCCTGGTGTGCATGGGATTTTCACAGTGCATCAGGATCTTGCCAGGTGTGGATGGGTTATTCACAGTGTATCAGGATCCTGCCAGGTGTGTCTGGGGTTTTCACAGTGTAGCAGGGTCCTGCCAGGTGTGTATGGGGTTTCACAGAGTATCACGATCCTGCAAGGTGCGCATGGGGTGCTCACAGTGTATCAGGATCCTGCCTGGTGTGCATGGGATTTTCACAGAGCATCAGTATCTTGCCAGGTGTGTATGGGTTATTCACAGTGTATCAGGATCCTGCCAGGTGTGTTTGGGGTTTTTGCAGTGTATCAGGATCCTGACAGGTGTGTATGGGTTTTTCACAGTGCATAGGATCCTGCCAGATGTGCCTGGGGTTTCGCAGTGTATCAGGATCCTGCCAGATGTGTTTGGGGTTTTTACAGTGTATCAGGATCCTTCCAGGTGTGGACGGGGGTTTCACAGTGCATCAGGATCCTGCCAGGTGTTAGGGGTTTTGACAGAGTATCAGGAACCTGCGAGGTGCGTGTGGGGTTTTCGCAGTGTATCAGGATCCTGCCAGACGTGTCTGGGTTTTTCACAGTGGATCAGGATCCTGCCTGGTGTGTATGGGGGTTTCACGGTGTATCAGGATCCTGCCAGGTATTTCTGGGGGTTTCACAGTATATCAGGATCCTGACAGCTGTGTGTGCAGTTTTCACAGTGTATCAGGATCCTGCCCGGTGTGTATGGGGGTTTCACAGTTTATCAGGATCCTGCCTGGTGTGTAAGTGGTTTCACAGTGGATCAGGATCCCGCCAGGAGTGTATGGGGTTTTCACAGTGGATCAGGATCCTGCCAGGTGTGTATGAGGTTTCACAGTGTATCAAGATCCTGCCAGGTGTATGGGGTTTCACAGTGTATCAGGATCCTGCCAGATGTGTCTGGGGATTCACAGTGTATCAAGATCCTGCCAGGTGTGTATGGGGTTTCACAGTGGATCAGGAACCTGCCAGATGTGAATGGCGTTTCACAGTCGATCAGTATCCTGCCAGTTGTGTATGGGGTTTTCGCAGTGTATCAGGATCCTGCCAGGTGTGTATGGGTGTTTCACAGTGTATCAGCATCCTACCAGGTGTATATGGGGTATTCACAGTGTATCAGGATCCTGCGAGGTGTGTATGGGGTTTTCACAGTGTATCTGGATCCTGCCAGATGTGTCTGGGGTTTTCACAGTGGATCAGGATCCTGCCAGGTGTGTATGGGGTTTCACAGTATATCAGGATCCTGCCAGGTGTGTAAGGGGTTTCACAGTGGATCAGGATCCTGCCAGGGGTGTATGGGGATTTCACAGTGTATCAGGATCCTGCCAGGTGTGTATGGGATTTTCACAGTGGATCAGTATTCTGCCAGGTGTGTAAGGGTTTTCACAATCTATCAGGATACTGCCAGTTGTTTATGGGTTTTCACAGTGTATCCGGATCCTGCCAGGTGTGTAAGGGGTTTTCACAGTGTATCAGGAACCTGCCAGGTGTGTAAGGGGTTTTGACAGTGTATCAGGATCCTGCCAGGTGTGTACGGGTTTTTCACAGTGCATCAGGATCCTGACAGATGTGTCTGGGGTTTCACAGTTTATCAGGATCCTGCCTGGAGTGTGTGGGGGTTTCACAGTGTATCAGGATCCTGCCAGGTGTGTATGGGGTTTTCACAGAGTATCAGGATCCTGCCAGGTGTGTAAGGGGTTTTTCACATTTTATCAGGATCCTGCCAGGTGTGTATGGGGGTTTCACAGTGGATCAGGATCCTGCCTGGTGTGTATGGGGGTTTCACAGTGGATCAGGATCCTGCCGTGTGTGTGGGGGTACACAGTGGATCAGGATCCTGCCAGGTGTGTATGGGGTTTCACAGTGGATCAGGATCCTGCCTGGTGTGTATGGGGGTTTCACAGTGGTTCAGGATCCTGCCAGGTGCGTATGGGGTTTCCACAGTGTATCAGGATCCTGCCAGGTGTGCATGGTGTTTTCGCAGTGTATCAGGATCCTGCCAGGTGTGTTTGGGGTTTTCACAGTGTATCAGACTCCTGCCAGGTGTGTATGGGGTTTCACCGTGTATCACGATCCTGCAAGGTGTGCATGGGGTGCTCACAGTGTTTCAGGATCCTGCCTGGTGTGCATGGGAATTTCACAGTGCATCAGGATCTTGCCAGGTGTGTATGGGGTTTGCACAGTGCATAGGATCCTGCCAGCTGTGCCTGGGGTTTCGCATTGTATCAGGATCCTGCCAGATGTGTTTGGGGTTTTTACAGTGTATCAGGATCCTTCCAGGTGTGTACGGGGGTTTCACAGTGTATCAGGATCCTGCCAGGTGTGTAAGGGGTTTTGACAGAGTATCAGGATCCTGCGAGGTGTGTGTAGGGTTTTCACAGTGTATCAGGATCCTGCCAGATGTGTCTGGGTTTTTCACAGTGGATCAGGATCCTGCCTGGTGTGTATGGGGGTTTCACAGTGGATCAGTATCCTGCCAGGTGTGTGTGGGGTTTTCACACTGTATCAGGATCCTTCCAGATTAGTGGGGGTTTCACTGTGTATCAGGATCCTGCCAGGTATTTCTGGGGGTTTCACAGTTTATCAGGATCCTGACAGCTGTGTGTGCAGTTTTCACAGTGTATCAGGATCCTGCCCGGTGTGTATGGGGGTTTCACAGTTTATCAGGATCCTGCCTGGTGTGTAAGTGGTTTCACAGTGGATCAGGATCCCGCCAGGAGTGTATGGGGTTTTCACAGTGGATCAGGATCCTGCCAGGTGTGTCTGAGGTTTCACAGTGTATCAAGATCCTGCCAGGTGTATGGGGTTTCACAGTGTATCAGGATCCTGCCAGATGTGTCTGGGGATTCACAGTGTATCAAGATCCTGCCAGGTGTGTATGGGGTTTCACAGTGGATCAGGAACCTGCCAGATGTGAAAGGCGTTTCACAGTCGATCAGTATCCTGCCAGTTGTGTATGGGGTTTTCGCAGTTTATCAGGATCCTGCCAGGTGTGCATGGGGATTTCACAGTGTATGAGGATCCTGCCAGGTGTGCATGGGGTTTCGCAGTGTATCCGGATCCTGCCAGGTGTGTATGGGGGTTTCACAGTTTATCAGGAACCTGCCAGGTGTGTGTGGGGTTTTCACAGTGCATCAGGATAATGCCAGGTGTGTCTATGATTTTCACAGTGTATGAGGATCTTGCAAGGTGTGAATGGGGTTTCACAGAGGATCAGGATCCTGCCAGGTGTGCACGGGGTTTTCACAGTTTATCAGGATCCTGCCTGGTGTGTAAGGGGTTTCACAGTGGATCAGGATCCTGCCACGTGTGTATGGGGTTTTACTGTGTAGCAGGATCCTGCCAGGTGTGTATGGGGTTTCACAGTGGATAAGGATCCTGCCAGGTGTGTCTGGGGGTTTCACAGTTTATGAGGATCTTGCAAGGTGTGAATGGGGTTTCACAGTGCATCAGCATACAGCCAGGTGTGTATGGGGTTTCACAGAGCATCAGGAACCGGCCAGTTGTGTATGGGGTTTCCACAGTGTATCAGGATCCTGCCAGGTGTGCATGGTGTTTTCGCAGTGTATCAGGATCCTGCCAGGTGTGTCTGGGGTTTTCACAGTGTATCAGACTCCTGCCAGGTGTGTATGGGGTTTCACCGTGTATCACGATCCTGCAAGGTGTGCTTGGGGTGCTCACAGTGTTTCAGGATCCTGCCTGGTGTGCATGGGAATTTCACAGTGCATCAGGATCTTGCCAGGTGTGGATGGGGTATACACAGTGTATCAGGATCCAGCTAGGTGTGTCTGGGGTTTTCACAGTGTATCAGGGTCCTGCCAGGTGTATTTGGGGTTTCACAGTGTATCACGATCCTGCAAGGTGTGCATGGGGTGCTCACAGTGTATCAGGATCCTGCCTGGTGTGCATGGGATTTTCACAGTGCATCAGGATCTTGCCAGGTGTGTATGGGTTATTCACAGTGTATCAGGATCCTGCCAGGTGTGTATGGGGTATTTACAGTGTATCAGGATGCTGACAGGTGTGTATGGGGTTTTCACAGTGCATAGGATCCTGCCAGATGTGCCTGGGGTTTCGCAGTGTATCAGGATCCTGCCAGATGTGTTTGGGGTTTTTACAGTGTATCAGGATCCTTCCAGGTGTGTACGGGGGTTTCACAGTGTATCAGGATCCTGCCAGGTGTGTAAGGGGTTTTGACAGAGTATCAGGATCCTGCGAGGTGTGTGTAGGGTTTTCACAGTGTATCAGGATCCTGCCAGATGTGTCTGGGTTTTTCACAGTGGATCAGGATCCTGCCTGGTGTGTATGGGGGTTTCACAGTGGATCAGTATCCTGCCAGGTGTGTGTGGGGTTTTCACACTGTATCAGGATCCTTCCAGATTAGTGGGGGTTTCACTGTGTATCAGGATCCTGCCAGGTATTTCTGGGGGTTTCACAGTTTATCAGGATCCTGACAGCTGTGTGTGCAGTTTTCACAGTGTATCAGGATCCTGCCCGGTGTGTATGGGGGTTTCACATTTTATCAGGATCCTGCCTGGTGTGTAAGTGGTTTCACAGTGGATCAGGATCCCGCCAGGAGTGTATGGGGTTTTCACAGTGGATCAGGATCCTGCCAGGTGTGTATGAGGTTTCACAGTGTATCAAGATCCTGCCAGGTGTATGGGGTTTCACAGTGTATCAGGATCCTGCCAGATGTGTCTGGGGATTCACAGTGTATCAAGATCCTGCCAGGTGTGTATGGGATTTCACAGTGGATAAGGAACCTGCCAGATGTGAATGGCGTTTCACAGTGTATGAGGATCCTGCCAGGTGTGCATGGGGTTTCGCAGTGTATCCGGATCCTGCCAGGTGTGTATGGGGGTTTCACAGTTTATCAGGAACCTGCCAGGTGTGTGTGGGGTTTTCACAGTGCATCAGGATAATGCCAGGTGTGTCTATGGTTTTCACAGTGTATGAGGATCTTGCAAGGTGTGAATGGGGTTTCACAGAGGATCAGGATCCTGCCAGGTGTGTACGGGTTTTTCACAGTATATCAGGATCCTTCCAGGTGTGTAAGGGATTTCACAGTGTATCAGGATGCTGCCAGATGTGAATGGGGTTTCACTGTGCATCAGGATCCTGACAGTTGTTTATGGGGTTTCACAGTGGATCAGGATCGTGCCAGATGTGAATGGCGTTTCACAGTGGGTCAGGTTCCTGCCAGTTGTGTTGGGGGTGTTCACAGTGTCTCAGGATCCTGCCAGATGTGAATGGGGTTTCAATGTGCATCAGGAACCTGCCAGGTGTGTACGGGGTTTTCACAGTCTATAAGGCTCCTGCCAGGTGTGTATGGGTGTTTCACAGTTTATCAGGATCCTGACAGGTGTGTATGGGGTTACACAGTACATCAGGATCCAGCCAGGTGTGTCTCGGTGGTTCACGTTTTGTGAGGTTACTGCAAGGTGTGAATGGGGTTTCACAGAGGATCAGGATCCTGCCAGGTGTGCACGGGGTTTTCACAGTTTATCAGGATCCTGCCTGGTGTGTAAGGGGTTTCACAGTGGATCAGGATCCTGCCACGTGTGTATGGGGTTTTACTGTGTAGCAGGATCCTGCCAGGTGTGTATGGGGTTTCACAGTGGATCAGGATCCTGCCAGGTGTGTCTGGGGGTTTCACAGTTTATGAGGATCTTGCAAGGTGTGAATGGGGTTTCACAGTGCATCAGCATACAGCCAGGTGTGTATGGGGTTTCACAGAGCATCAGGAACCGGCCAGTTGTGTATGGGGTTTCACAGTGTATCAGGATCCTGCCAGATGTGAATGAGGTTTCACTGTGCATCAGGAACCTGCCAGTTGTGTCCGGGGTTTTCACAGTGTATCAGGATCCTGCCATGTGTTTGGGTGTTTCACAGTTTATCAGGATCCTGCCAGGTGTGAATGGGGTTTTCACAGTGTATCAGGATCCTGCCAGGTGTGTCTGGGGATTTCACATTTCGTGAGGATCCTGCCAGGTGTGTCTGGGGGTTTCACAGTTTATCAGGATACTGCCAGATGTGAATGGGGTTTCACAGTTTATCTGGATCCATCAAGGTGTGTATGGGGTTTTCACATTGCATCAGGATCCTGCCAGGTGTGTATGGGGTTTCACTGTGTATCAGGATCCTTCCAGGTGTGTATGGGGTTTCACAGTGTATCAGGATCCTGCCAGGTGTGTATGGAGTTTCACAGTGTATCAGGATCCTGCCAGGTGTGTATGGGGTTTCCACAGTGTATCAGGATCCTGCCAGGTGTGTATGGGGTTTTCGCAGTGTATCAGGATCCTTCCAGGTGTGTAAGGGGTTTTCACAGTGTATCAGGATCCTGCCAGGTGTGTATGGGGTTTCACAGTATATCAGGATCCTGCCAGGTGTGTAAGGGGTTTCACAGTGGATCAGGATCCTGCCAGGGGTGTATGGGGATTTCACAGTGTATCAGGATCCTGCCAGGTGTGTGCGGGGTTTTCACAGTGGATCAGGATCCTGCCAGGTGTGTCAGGGGTTTTCACGATCTATCAGGATACTGCCAGGTGTTTATGGGTTTTCACAGTGTATCCGGATCCTGCCAGGTGTGTAAGGGGTTTTCACAGTGTATCAGGAACCTGCCAGGTGTGTAAGGGGTTTTGACAGTGTATCAGGATCCTGCCAGGTGTGTACGGGTTTTTCACAGTGCATCAGGATCCTGACAGATGTGTCTGGGGTTTCACAGTTTATCAGGATCCTGCCTGGTGTGTGTGGGGGTTTCACAGTGTATCAGGATCCTGCCAGGTGTGTATGGGGTTTTCACAGAGTATCAGGATCCTGCCAGGTGTGTAAGGGGTTTTTCACATTTTATCAGGATCCTGCCAGGTGTGTATGGGGGTATCACAGTGGATCAGGATCCTGCCAGGTGTGTATGGGGTTTCACAGTGTATCAGAGTCCTGCCAGGTATGTAGATGTTTTCACAGTGTATCAGGATCCTGCCAGGTGTGTCTGGGGATTTCACAGTGTATCAGGGTCCTGCCAGGTGTGTATGGGGTTTCACAGTGTATCACAATCCTGCAAGGTGTGCATGGGGTGCTCACAGTGTTTCAGGATCCTGCCTGGTGTGCATGGGATTTTCACAGTGCATCAGGATCTTGCCAGGTGTGGATGGGTTATTCACAGTGTATCAGGATCCTGCCAGGTGTGTCTGGGGTTTTCACAGTGTAGCAGGGTCCTGCCAGGTGTGTATGGGGTTTCACAGTGTATCAGGAACCTGCCAGGTGTGTAAGGGGTTTTGACAGTGTATCAGGATCCTGCCAGGTGTGTACGGGTTTTTCACAGTGCATCAGGATCCTGACAGATGTGTCTGGGGTTTCACAGTTTATCAGGATCCTGCCTGGTGTGTGTGGGGGTTTCACAGTGTATCAGGATCCTGCCAGGTGTGTATGGGGTTTTCACAGAGTATCAGGATCCTGCCAGGTGTGTAAGGGGTTTTTCACATTTTATCAGGATCCTGCCAGGTGTGTATGGGGGTATCACAGTGGATCAGGATCCTGCCAGGTGTGTATGGGGTTTCACAGTGTATCAGAGTCCTGCCAGGTATGTAGATGTTTTCACAGTGTATCAGGATCCTGCCAGGTGTGTCTGGGGATTTCACAGTGTATCAGGGTCCTGCCAGGTGTGTATGGGGTTTCACAGTGTATCACAATCCTGCAAGGTGTGCATGGGGTGCTCACAGTGTTTCAGGATCCTGCCTGGTGTGCATGGGATTTTCACAGTGCATCAGGATCTTGCCAGGTGTGGATGGGTTATTCACAGTGTATCAGGATCCTGCCAGGTGTGTCTGGGGTTTTCACAGTGTAGCAGGGTCCTGCCAGGTGTGTATGGGGTTTCACAGAGTATCACGATCCTGCAAGGTGCGCATGGGGTGCTCACAGTGTATCAGGATCCTGCCTGGTGTGCATGGGATTTTCACAGAGCATCAGTATCTTGCCAGGTGTGTATGGGTTATTCACAGTGTATCAGGATCCTGCCAGGTGTGTCTGGGGTTTTTGCAGTGTATCAGGATCCTGACAGGTGTGTATGGGGTTTTCACAGTGCATAGGATCCTGCCAGATGTGCCTGGGGTTTCGCAGTGTATCAGGATCCTGCCAGATGTGTTTGGGGTTTTTACAGTGTATCAGGATCCTTCCAGGTGTGGACGGGGGTTTCACAGTGCATCAGGATCCTGCCAGGTGTTAGGGGTTTTGACAGAGTATCAGGAACCTGCGAGGTGCGTGTGGGGTTTTCGCAGTGTATCAGGATCCTGCCAGACGTGTCTGGGTTTTTCACAGTGGATCAGGATCCTGCCTGGTGTGTATGGGGGTTTCACAGTGGATCAGTATCCTGTCAGGTGTGTGTGGGGTTTTCACACTGTATCAGGATGCTTCCCGATGTGTTGGGGTTTCACGGTGTATCAGGATCCTGCCAGGTATTTCTGGGGGTTTCACAGTATATCAGGATCCTGACAGCTGTGTGTGCAGTTTTCACAGTGTATCAGGATCCTGCCCGGTGTGTATGGGGGTTTCACATTTTATCAGGATCCTGCCTGGTGTGTAAGTGGTTTCACAGTGGATCAGGATCCCGCCAGGAGTGTATGGGGTTTTCACAGTGGATCAGGATCCTGCCAGGTGTGTATGAGGTTTCACAGTGTATCAAGATCCTGCCAGGTGTGTATGAGGTTTCACAGTGTATCAAGATCCTGCCAGGTGTGTATGGGGTTTCACAGTGGATCAGGAACCTGCCAGATGTGAATGGCGTTTCACAGTCGATCAGTATCCTGCCAGTTGTGTATGGGGTTTTCGCAGTGTATCAGGATCCTGCCAGGTGTGTATGGGTGTTTCACAGTTTATCAGGATCCTGCCAGGTGTGTATGGGGTTTTCACAGTGTATGAGGATCCTGCCAGGTGTGCATGGGGTTTCGCAGTGTATCCGGATCCTGCCAGGTGTGTATGGGGGTTTCACAGTTTATCAGGAACCTGCCAGGTGTGTGTGGGGTTTTCACAGTGTATCAGCATCCTGCGAGGTGTGTATGGGGTATTCACAGTGTATCTGGATCCTGCCAGATGTGTCTGGGGTTTTCACAGTGGATCAGGATCCTGCCAGGTGTGTATGGGGTTTCACAGTATATCAGGATCCTGCCAGGTGTGTAAGGGGTTTCACAGTGGATCAGGATCCTGCCAGGGGTGTATGGGGATTTCACAGTGTATCAGGATCCTGCCAGGTGTGTATGGGATTTTCACAGTGGATCAGGATTCTGCCAGGTGTGTAAGGGTTTTCACAATCTATCAGGATACTGCCAGTTGTTTATGGGTTTTCACAGTGTATCCGGATCCTGCCAGGTGTGTAAGGGGTTTTCACAGTGCATCAGGAACCTGCCAGGTGTGTAAGGGGTTTTGACAGTGTATCAGGATCCTGCCAGGTGTGTACGGGTTTTTCACAGTGCATCAGGATCCTGACAGATGTGTCTGGGGTTTCACAGTTTATCAGGATCCTGCCTGGTGTGTGTGGGGGTTTCACAGTGTATCAGGATCCTGCCAGGTGTGTATGGGGTTTTCACAGAGTATCAGGATCCTGCCAGGTGTGTAAGGGGTTTTTCACATTTTATCAGGATCCTGCCAGGTGTGTATGGGGGTTTCACAGTGGATCAGGATCCTGCCTGGTGTGTATGGGGGTTTCACAGTGGATCAGGATCCTGCCGTGTGTGTGGGTTTACACAGTGGATCAGGATCCTGCCAGGTGTGTATGGGGTTTCACAGTGGATCAGGATCCTGCCTGGTGTGTATGGGGGTTTCACAGTGGTTCAGGATCCTGCCAGGTGCGTATGGGGTTTCCACAGTGTATCAGGATCCTGCCAGGTGTGCATGGTGTTTTCGCAGTGTATCAGGATCCTGCCAGGTGTGTTTGGGGTTTTCACAGTGTATCAGACTCCTGCCAGGTGTGTATGGGGTTTCACCGTGTATCACGATCCTGCAAGGTGTGCATGGGGTGCTCACAGTGTTTCAGGATCCTGCCTGGTGTGCATGGGAATTTCACAGTGCATCAGGATCTTGCCAGGTGTGTATGGGGTTTGCACAGTGCATAGGATCCTGCCAGCTGTGCCTGGGGTTTCGCATTGTGTCAGGATCCTGCCAGATGTGTTTGGGGTTTTTACAGTGTATCAGGATCCTTCCAGGTGTGTACGGGGGTTTCACAGTGTATCAGGATCCTGCCAGGTGTGTAAGGGGTTTTAACAGAGTATCAGGATCCTGCGAGGTGTGTGTAAGGTTTTCACAGTGTATCAGGATCCTGCCAGATGTGTCTGGGTTTTTCACAGTGGATCAGGATCCTGCCTGGTGTGTATGGGGGTTTCACAGTGGATCAGTATCCTGCCAGGTGTGTGTGGGGTTTTCACACTGTATCAGGATCCTTCCAGATTAGTGGGGGTTTCACTGTGTATCAGGATCCTGCCAGGTATTTCTGGGGGTTTCACAGTATATCAGGATCCTGACAGCTGTGTGTGCAGTTTTCACAGTGTATCAGGATCCTGCCCGGTGTGTATGGGGGTTTCACAGTTTATCAGGATCCTGCCTGGTGTGTAAGTGGTTTCACAGTGGATCAGGATCCCGCCAGGAGTGTATGGGGTTTTCACAGTGGATCAGGATCCTGCCAGGTGTGTCTGAGGTTTCACAGTGTATCAAGATCCTGCCAGGTGTATGGGGTTTCACAGTGTATCAGGATCCTGCCAGATGTGTCTGGGGATTCACAGTGTATCAAGATCCTGCCAGGTGTGTATGGGGTTTCACAGTGGATCAGGAACCTGCCAGATGTGAATGGCGTTTCACAGTCGATCAGTATCCTGCCAGTTGTGTATGGGGTTTTCGCAGTTTATCAGGATCCTGCCAGGTGTGCATGGGGATTTCACAGTGTATGAGGATCCTGCCAGGTGTGCATGGGGTTTCGCAGTGTATCCGGATCCTGCCAGGTGTGTATGGGGGTTTCACAGTTTATCAGGAACCTGCCAGGTGTGTGTGGGGTTTTCACAGTGCATCAGGATAATGCCAGGTGTGTCTATGATTTTCACAGTGTATGAGGATCTTGCAAGGTGTGAATGGGGTTTCACAGAGGATCAGGATCCTGCCAGGTGTGCACGGGGTTTTCACAGTTTATCAGGATCCTGCCTGGTGTGTAAGGGGTTCCACAGTGGATCAGGATCCTGCCACGTGTGTATGGGGTTTTACTGTGTAGCAGGATCCTGCCAGGTGTGTATGGGGTTTCACAGTGGATAAGGATCCTGCCAGGTGTGTCTGGGGGTTTCACAGTTTATGAGGATCTTGCAAGGTGTGAATGGGGTTTCACAGTGCATCAGCATACAGCCAGGTGTGTATGGGGTTTCACAGAGCATCAGGAACCGGCCAGTTGTGTATGGGGTTTCCACAGTGTATCAGGATCCTGCCAGGTGTGCATGGTGTTTTCGCAGTGTATCAGGATCCTGCCAGGTGTGTCTGGGGTTTTCACAGTGTATCAGACTCCTGCCAGGTGTGTATGGGGTTTCACCGTGTATCACGATCCTGCAAGGTGTGCTTGGGGTGCTCACAGTGTTTCAGGATCCTGCCTGGTGTGCATGGGAATTTCACAGTGCATCAGGATCTTGCCAGGTGTGGATGGGGTATACACAGTGTATCAGGATCCAGCCAGGTGTGTCTGGGGTTTTCACAGTGTATCAGGGTCCTGCCAGGTGTATTTGGGGTTTCACAGTGTATCACGATCCTGCAAGGTGTGCATGGGGTGCTCACAGTGTATCAGGATCCTGCCTGGTGTGCATGGGATTTTCACAGTGCATCAGGATCTTGCCAGGTGTGTATGGGTTATTCACAGTGTATCAGGATCCTGCCAGGTGTGTATGGGGTATTTACAGTGTATCAGGATGCTGACAGGTGTGTATGGGGTTTTCACAGTGCATAGGATCCTGCCAGATGTGCCTGGGGTTTCGCAGTGTATCAGGATCCTGCCAGATGTGTTTGGGGTTTTTACAGTGTATCAGGATCCTTCCAGGTGTGTACGGGGGTTTCACAGTGTATCAGGATCCTGCCAGGTGTGTAAGGGGTTTTGACAGAGTATCAGGATCCTGCGAGGTGTGTGTAGGGTTTTCACAGTGTATCAGGATCCTGCCAGATGTGTCTGGGTTTTTCACAGTGGATCAGGATCCTGCCTGGTGTGTATGGGGGTTTCACAGTGGATCAGTATCCTGCCAGGTGTGTGTGGGGTTTTCACACTGTATCAGGATCCTTCCAGATTAGTGGGGGTTTCACTGTGTATCAGGATCCTGCCAGGTATTTCTGGGGGTTTCACAGTTTATCAGGATCCTGACAGCTGTGTGTGCAGTTTTCACAGTGTATCAGGATCCTGCCCGGTGTGTATGGGGGTTTCACATTTTATCAGGATCCTGCCTGGTGTGTACGTGGTTTCACAGTGGATCAGGATCCCGCCAGGAGTGTATGGGGTTTTCACAGTGGATCAGGATCCTGCCAGGTGTGTATGAGGTTTCACAGTGTATCAAGATCCTGCCAGGTGTATGGGGTTTCACAGTGTATCAGGATCCTGCCAGATGTGTCTGGGGATTCACAGTGTATCAAGATCCTGCCAGGTGTGTATGGGGTTTCACAGTGGATAAGGAACCTGCCAGATGTGAATGGCGTTTCACAGTGTATGAGGATCCTGCCAGGTGTGCATGGGGTTTCGCAGTGTATCCGGATCCTGCCAGGTGTGTATGGGGGTTTCACAGTTTATCAGGAACCTGCCAGGTGTGTGTGGGGTTTTCACAGTGCATCAGGATAATGCCAGGTGTGTCTATGGTTTTCACAGTGTATGAGGATCTTGCAAGGTGTGAATGGGGTTTCACAGAGGATCAGGATCCTGCCAGGTGTGTACGGGTTTTTCACAGTATATCAGGATCCTTCCAGGTGTGTAAGGGATTTCACAGTGTATCAGGATGCTGCCAGATGTGAATGGGGTTTCACTGTGCATCAGGATCCTGACAGTTGTTTATGGGGTTTCACAGTGGATCAGGATCGTGCCAGATGTGAATGCAGTTTCACAGTGGGTCAGGTTCCTGCCAGTTGTGTTGGGGGTGTTCACAGTGTCTCAGGATCCTGCCAGATGTGAATGGGGTTTCAATGTGCATCAGGAACCTGCCAGGTGTGTACGGGGTTTTCACAGTCTATAAGGCTCCTGCCAGGTGTGTATGGGTGTTTCACAGTTTATCAGGATCCTGACAGGTGTGTATGGGGTTACACAGTACATCAGGATCCAGCCAGGTGTGTCTCGGTGGTTCACGTTTTGTGAGGTTACTGCAAGGTGTGAATGGGGTTTCACAGAGGATCAGGATCCTGCCAGGTGTGCACGGGGTTTTCACAGTTTATCAGGATCCTGCCTGGTGTGTAAGGGGTTTCACAGTGGATCAGGATCCTGCCACGTGTGTATGGGGTTTTACTGTGTAGCAGGATCCTGCCAGGTGTGTATGGGGTTTCACAGTGGATCAGGATCCTGCCAGGTGTGTCTGGGGGTTTCACAGTTTATGAGGATCTTGCAAGGTGTGAATGGGGTTTCACAGTGCATCAGCATACAGCCAGGTGTGTATGGGGTTTCACAGAGCATCAGGAACCGGCCAGTTGTGTATGGGGTTTCACAGTGTATCAGGATCCTGCCAGATGTGAATGAGGTTTCACTGTGCATCAGGAACCTGCCAGTTGTGTCCGGGGTTTTCACAGTGTATCAGGATCCTGCCATGTGTTTGGGTGTTTCACAGTTTATCAGGATCCTGCCAGGTGTGAATGGGGTTTTCACAGTGTATCAGGATCCTGCCAGGTGTGTCTGGGGGTTTCACATTTCGTGAGGATCCTGCCAGGTGTGTCTGGGGGTTTCACAGTTTATCAGGATACTGCCAGATGTGAATGGGGTTTCACAGTTTATCTGGATCCATTCAGGTGTGTATGGGGTTTTCACATTGCATCAGGATCCTGCCAGGTGTGTATGGGGTTTCACTGTGTATCAGGATCCTTCCAGGTGTGTATGGGGTTTCACAGTGTATCAGGATCCTGCCAGGTGTGTATGGAGTTTCACAGTGTATCAGGATCCTGCCAGGTGTGTATGGGGTTTTCACAGTGTATCAGGATCCTGCCAGGTGTGTATGGGGTTTTCGCAGTGTATCAGGATCCTTCCAGGTGTGTAAGGGGTTTTCACAGTGTATCAGGATCCTGCCAGGTGTGTATGGGGTTTCACAGTATATCAGGATCCTGCCAGGTGTGTAAGGGGTTTCACAGTGGATCAGGATCCTGCCAGGGGTGTATGGGGATTTCACAGTGTATCAGGATCCTGCCAGGTGTGTGCGGGGTTTTCACAGTGGATCAGGATCCTGCCAGGTGTGTCAGGGGTTTTCACGATCTATCAGGATACTGCCCGGTGTTTATGGGTTTTCACAGTGTATCCGGATCCTGCCAGGTGTGTAAGGGGTTTTCACAGTGTATCAGGAACCTGCCAGGTGTGTAAGGGGTTTTGACAGTGTATCAGGATCCTGCCAGGTGTGTACGGGTTTTTCACAGTGCATCAGGATCCTGACAGATGTGTCTGGGGTTTCACAGTTTATCAGGATCCTGCCTGGTGTGTGTGGGGGTTTCACAGTGTATCAGGATCCTGCCAGGTGTGTATGGGGTTTTCACAGAGTATCAGGATCCTGCCAGGTGTGTAAGGGGTTTTTCACATTTTATCAGGATCCTGCCAGGTGTGTATGGGGGTATCACAGTGGATCAGGATCCTGCCAGGTGTGTATGGGGTTTCACAGTGTATCAGAGTCCTGCCAGGTATGTAGATGTTTTCACAGTGTATCAGGATCCTGCCAGGTGTGTCTGGGGATTTCACAGTGTATCAGGGTCCTGCCAGGTGTGTATGGGGTTTCACAGTGTATCACGATCCTGCAAGGTGTGCATGGGGTGCTCACAGTGTTTCAGGATCCTGCCTGGTGTGCATGGGATTTTCACAGTGCATCAGGATCTTGCCAGGTGTGGATGGGTTATTCACAGTGTATCAGGATCCTGCCAGGTGTGTCTGGGGTTTTCACAGTGTAGCAGGGTCCTGCCAGGTGTGTATGGGGTTTCACAGAGTATCACGATCCTGCAAGGTGCGCATGGGGTGCTCACAGTGTATCAGGATCCTGCCTGGTGTGCATGGGATTTTCACAGAGCATCAGTATCTTGCCAGGTGTGTATGGGTTATTCACAGTGTATCAGGATCCTGCCAGGTGTGTCTGGGGTTTTTGCAGTGTATCAGGATCCTGACAGGTGTGTATGGGGTTTTCACAGTGCATAGGATCCTGCCAGATGTGCCTGGGGTTTCGCAGTGTATCAGGATCCTGCCAGATGTGTTTGGGGTTTTTACAGTGTATCAGGATCCTTCCAGGTGTGGACGGGGGTTTCACAGTGCATCAGGATCCTGCCAGGTGTTAGGGGTTTTGACAGAGTATCAGGATCCTGCGAGGTGCGTGTGGGGTTTTCGCAGTGTATCAGGATCCTGCCAGACGTGTCTGGGTTTTTCACAGTGGATCAGGATCCTGCCTGGTGTGTATGGGGGTTTCACAGTGGATCAGTATCCTGTCAGGTGTGTGTGGGGTTTTCACACAGTATCAGGATGCTTCCCGATGTGTTGGGGTTTCACGGTGTATCAGGATCCTGCCAGGTATTTCTGGGGGTTTCACAGTATATCAGGATCCTGACAGCTGTGTGTGCAGTTTTCACAGTGTATCAGGATCCTGCCCGGTGTGTATGGGGGTTTCACAGTTTATCAGGATCCTGCCTGGTGTGTAAGTGGTTTCACAGTGGATCAGGATCCCGCCAGGAGTGTATGGGGTTTTCACAGTGGATCAGGATCCTGCCAGGTGTGTATGAGGTTTCACAGTGTATCAAGATCCTGCCAGGTGTATGGGGTTTCACAGTGTATCAGGATCCTGCCAGATGTGTCTGGGGATTCACAGTGTATCAAGATCCTGCCAGGTGTGTATGGGGTTTCACAGTGGATCAGGAACCTGCCAGATGTGAATGGCGTTTCACAGTCGATCAGTATCCTGCCAGTTGTGTATGGGGTTTTCGCAGTGTATCAGGATCCTGCCAGGTGTGTATGGGTGTTTCACAGTTTATCAGGATCCTGCCAGGTGTGTATGGGGTTTTCACAGTGTATGAGGATCCTGCCAGGTGTGCATGGGGTTTCGCAGTGTATCCGGATCCTGCCAGGTGTGTATGGGGGTTTCACAGTTTATCAGGAACCTGCCAGGTGTGTGTGGGGTTTTCACAGTGTATCAGCATCCTACCAGGTGTATATGGGGTATTCACAGTGTATCAGGATCCTGCCAGGTATGTATGGGGTTTTCACAATGTATCAGGATCCTGCCAGTTGTGTAAGGGGTTTTCACAGTGTATCAGGATCCTGCCTGGTGTGTATGGGGGTTTCCACAGTGGATCAGGATCCTGCCAGGTGTGTATGGGGGTTTCACAGGATATCAGGATCCTGCCAGGTGTGCATGGGAATTCACAGTGGATGAGGATCCTATCAGGTGTGTAAGGGGGTTCACAGTTAATCAGCATCCTGCCTGGTGTGTATGGGTCTTTCACAGTGGATCAGGATCCTGCCAGGTGTGTATGGGGTTTTCAGACTGTGTCAGGATACCTCCAGATGTGTATGGGGGTTTCACAGTGCATCAGGATCCTGCCAGGTGTGTATGGGGGTTTCACAGTTTATCAGGATCGTGCCTGGTGTGTATGGGGTCTTCACTGTGCATAAGGATCCTTCCAGATGTGTAGTGGGGTTTCACAGTGTATCAGGATCCTGCCAGTTGTGCATGGGGTTTCAGATTGTATCAGGATCCTGCCAGGTCTGCATGGGGTTTCACAATGTATCAGGATCCTCCCAGGTCTGTATGGGGTTTTCAAAGTATATCAGGATCCTGCCAGATGTGTCTGGGGTTTCACAGTGTATCAAGATCCTGCCAGGTGTGTATGAGGTTTCACAGTGTATCAGTCTCCTGCCAGGTGTGTATGGGGTTTTCACAGTGGATCAGGATCCTGCCAGGTGTGTACGGGGTTTTCACAGTGCATCAGGATCCTGCCAGATGTATATGGGGTTTCACAGTGTATCAGGATCCTGCCAGGTGTGAATGGGGTTTTCACATCGTATCAGGATCCTGCCAGGTGTGCATGGCGTTTTCACAGTGTATCAGCATCCTGCCCGTTGTGCAAGGGGTTTTCACAGTGTATCAGGATCCTGCCAGGTGTGTATGGAGTTTCACAGTGTATCAGGATTCTGCCAGGTGTGTATGGGGATTTCACAGTGTATCAGGATCCTGCCAGGTGTGTATGGGGTTTTCGCAGTGTATCAGGATCCTTCCAGGTGTGTAAGGGGTATTCACAGTGTATCAGGATCCTGCCAGGTGTGTATGGGGTTTCACAGTATATCAGGATCCTGCCAGGTGTGTAAGGAGTTTCACAGTGGATCAGGATCCTGCCAGGGGTGTATGGGGATTTCACAGTGCATCAGGATCCTGCCAGGTGTGTACGGGGTTTTCACAGTGGATCAGGATCCTGCCAGGTGTGTAAGGGGTTTTCACAATCTATCAGCATACTGCCAGGTGTTTATGGGTTTTCACAGTGTATCCGGATCCTGCCAGGTGTGTAAGGGTTTTTCACAGTGCATCAGGAACCTGCCAGGTGTGTAAGGGGTTTTGACAGTGTATCATGATCCTGCCAGGTGTGTACGGGTTTTTCACAGTGCATCAGGATCCTGACAGATGTGTCTGGGGTTTCACAGTTTATCAGGATCCTGCCTGGTGTGTGTGGGGGTTTCACAGTGTATCAGGATCCTGCCAGGTGTGTATGGGGTTTTCACAGAGTATCAGGATCCTGCCAGGTGTGTCAGGGGTTTTTCACATTTTATCAGGATCCTGCCAGGTGTGTATTGGGGTTTCACAGTGTATCAGGATCCTGCCAGTTGTGCATGGGGTTTCAGATTGTATCAGGTTTCTGCCAGGTCTGTATGGGGTTTCACAATGTATCAGGATCCTGCCAGGTCTGTATGGGGTTTTCAAAGTATATCAGGATCCTGCCAGATATGTCTGGGGTTTCACAGTGTATCAAGATCCTGCCAGGTGTGTATGAGGTTTCACAGTGGATCAGGATCCTGCCAGGTGTGTATGGGGTTTTCGCAGTGGATCAGTATCCTGACAGGTGTGTCTGGGGGTTTCACAGTTTATCAGGATCCTGCCAGATGTGAATGGGGTTTCAATGTGCATCAGGAACCTGCCAGGTGTGTACGGGGTTTTCACAGTCTATAAGGCTCCTGCCAGGTGTGTATGGGTGTTTCACAGTTTATCAGGATCCTGACAGGTGTGTATGGGGTTACACAGTACATCAGGATCCAGCCAGGTGTGTCTCGGTGGTTCACGTTTTGTGAGGTTACTGCAAGGTGTGAATGGGGTTTCACAGAGGATCAGGATCCTGCCAGGTGTGCACGGGGTTTTCACAGTTTATCAGGATCCTGCCTGGTGTGTAAGGGGTTTCACAGTGGATCAGGATCCTGCCACGTGTGTATGGGGTTTTACTGTGTAGCAGGATCCTGCCAGGTGTGCATGGGGTTTCACAGTGTATCAGGATCCTGCCAGGTGTGTCTGGGGGTTTCACAGTTTATGAGGTTCTTGCAAGGTGTGAATGGGGTTTCACAGTGCATCAGCATACAGCCAGGTGTGTATGGGGTTTCACAGTGCATCAGGAACCAGCCAGGTGTGTCTGGGGGTTTCACATTTAGTGAGGATCCTGCCAGGTGTGTCTGGGTGTTTCACAGTTTATCAGGATACTGCCAGATGTGAATGGGGTTTCACAGTTTATCTGGATCCATCCAGGTGTGTATGGGGGTTTCACATTGCATCAGGATCCTGCCAGGTGTGTATGGGGTTTCACTGTGTATCAGGATCCTTTCAGGTGTGTATGGGGTTTCACAGTGTATCAGGATACTGCCAGGTGTGTATGGGGTTTCACAGTGGACCAATATCCTGCCTGGTGTGTATGGGGATTTCAAAGTGTATCAGGATCCTGCCAGGTGTGTACGGGGTTTTCACAGTGCATCAGGATCCTGCCAGATGTATATGGGGTTTCACAGTGTATCAGGATCCTGCCAGGTGTGTATGGGGTTTTCACAGCGTATCAGGAGCCTGCCAGGTGTGCATAGCGTTATCACAGTGTATCAGCATCCTGCTCGGTGTGCAAGGGGTTTTCACAGTGTATCAGGATCCTGCCAGGTGTGTATGCAGTTTCACAGTGTGTCAGGATCCTGCCAGGTGTGTATGGGGTTTTCACAGTGTATCAGGATCCTGCCAGGTGTGTATGGGGTTTTCGCAGTGTATCAGGATCCTTCCAGGTGTGTAAGGGGTTTTCACAGTGTATCAGGATCCTGCCAGGTGTGTATGGGGTTTCACAGTATATCAGGATCCTGCCAGGTGTGTAAGGGGTTTCACAGTGGATCAGGATCCTGCCAGGGGTGTATGGGGATTTCACAGTGTATCAGGATCCTGCCAGGTGTGTACGGGGTTTTCACAGTGGATCAGGATCCTGCCAGGTGTGTAAGGGTTTTTTCACAATCTATCAGGATACTGCCAGGTGTTTATGGGTTTTCACAGTGTATCCGGATCCTGCCAGGTGTGTAAGGGTTTTTCACAGTGCATCAGGAACCTGCCAGGTGTGTAAGGGGTTTTGACAGTGTATCAGGATCCTGCCAGGTGTGTACGGGTTTTTCACAGTGCATCGGGATCCTGACAGATGTGTCTGGGGTTTCACAGTTTATCAGGATCCTGCCTGGTGTGTGTGGGGGTTTCACATTTTATCAGGATCCTGCCAGGTGTGTATGGGGGTTTCACAGTGGATCAGGATCCTGCCAGGTGTGTATGGGGTTTCACAGTGTATCAGAGTCCTGCCAGGTATGTCGAGGTTTTCACAGTGTATCAGGATCCTGCCAGGTGTGTCTGGGGATTTCACAGTGTATCAGGGTCCTGCCAGGTGTGTATGGGGTTTCACAGTGTATCACGATCCTGCAAGGTGTGCATGGGGTGCTCACAGTGTTTCAGGATCCTGCCTGGTGTGCATGGGATTTTCACAGTGCATCAGGATCTTGCCAGGTGTGGATGGGATATTCACAGTGTATCAGGATCCTGCCAGGTGTGTCTGTGGTTTTCACAGTGTAGCAGGGTCCTGCCAGGTGTGTATGGGGTTTCACAGTGTTTCACGATCCTGCAAGGTGCGCATGGGGTGCTCACAGTGTATCAGGATCCTGCCTGGTGTGCATGGGATTTTCACAGAGCATCAGGATCTTGCCAGGTGTGTATGGGTTATTCACAGTGTATCAGGATCCTGACAGGTGTGTATGGGGTTTTCACAGTGCATAGGATCCTGCCAGATGTGCCTGGGGTTTCGCAGTGTATCAGGATCCTGCCAGATGTGTTTGGGCTTTTTACAGTGTATCAGGATCCTTCCAGGTGTGGACGGGGGTTTCACAGTGCATCAGGATCCTGCCAGGTGTTAGGGGTTTTGACAGAGTATCAGGATCCTGCGAGGTGCGTGTGGGGTTTTCACAGTGTATCAGGATCCTGCCAGATGTGTCTGGGTTTTTCACAGTGGATCAGGATCCTGCCTGGTGTGTATGGGGGTTTCACAGTGGATCAGTATCCTGCCAGGTGTGTGTGGGGTTTTCACACTGTATCAGGATCCTTCCCGATGTGTTGGGGTTTCACGGTGTATCAGGATCCTGCCAGGTATTTCTGGGTGTTTCACAGTTTATCAGGATCCTGACAGCTGTGTGTGCAGTTTTCACAGTGTATCAGGATCCTGCACGGTGTGTAAGTGGTTTCACAGTGGATCAGGATCCCGCCAGGAGTGCATGGGGTTTTCACAGTGGATCAGGATCCTGCCAGGTGTGTATGAGGTTTCACAGTGTATCAAGATCCTGCCAGTTGTATGGGGTTTCACAGTGTATCAGGAGCCTGCCAGATGTGTCTGGGGATTCACAGTGTATCAAGATCGTGCCAGGTGTGTATGGGGTTTCACAGTGGATCAGGAACCTGCCAGATGTGAATGGCGTTTCACAGTCGATCAGTATCCTGCCAGTTGTGTATGGGGTTTTCGCAGTGTATCAGGATCCTGCCAGGTGTGTATGGGTGTTTCACAGTTTATCAGGATCCTGCCAGGTGTGTATGGGGTTTTCACAGTGTATGAGGATCCTGCCAGGTGTGCATGGGGTTTCGCAGTGTATCCGGATCCTGCCAGGTGTGTATGGGGGTTTCACAGTTTATCAGGAACCTGCCAGGTGTGTGTGGGGTTTTCACAGTGTATCAGCATCCTACCAGGTGTATATGGGGTATTCACAGTGTATCAGGATCCTGCCAGGTATGTATGGGGTTTTCACAATGTATCAGGATCCTGCCAGTTGTGTAACGGGTTTTCACAGTGTATCAGGATCCTGCCTGGTGTGTATGGGGGTTTCCACAGTGGATCAGGATCCTGCCAGGTGTGTATGGGGGTTTCACAGGATATCAGGATCCTGCCAGGTGTGCATGGGTATTCACAGTGGATGAGGATCCTATCAGGTGTGTAAGGGGGTTCACAGTTAATCAGCATCCTGCCTGGTGTGTATGGGTCTTTCACAGTGGATCAGGATCCTGCCAGGTGTGTATGGGGTTTTCACACTGTGTCAGGATACTTCCAGATGTGTATGGGGGTTTCACAGTGTATCAGAACCCTGCCAGTTGTTTATGGGGGTTTCACAGTTTATCAGGATCCTGACAGCTGTGTGTGCAGTTTTCACAGTGCATCAGGATCCTGCCAGGTGTGTATGGGGGTTTCACAGTTTATCAGGATCGTGCCTGGTGTGTATGGGGTCTTCACTGTGCATAAGGATCCTTCCAGATGTGTATTGGGGTTTCACAGTGTATCAGGATCCTGCCAGTTGTGCATGTGGTTTCAGATTGTATCAGGATCCTGCCAGGTCTGTATGGGGTTTCACAATGTATCAGGATCCTGCCAGGTCTGTATGGGGTTTTCACAGTATATCAGGATCCTGCCAGATGTGTCTGGGGTTTCACAGTGTATCAAGATCCTGCCAGGTGTGTATGAGGTTTCACAGTGTATCAGTCTCCTGCCAGGTGTGTATGGGGTTTTCACAGTGGATCAGGATCCTGCCAGGTATGTATTGGGTTTTCGCAGTGGATCAGTATCCTGACAGGTGTGTTTGGGGTTTTCACATTGTATCAGGATCCTACCAGATGTGTCTGGGGTTTCACACTGAATCAATATCCTGCGAGGTGTGTTTAGGGTTTCACAGTGTGTCAGGATCCTGCCATGTGTGTTTGGGGGTTTCACAGTGCATCAGCATCCTGCCATGTGTGTATGGGGGTTTCACAGTGGGTCAGGATCCTGCCAGATGTGAATGGGCTTTCACTGTGCATCAGGATCCTGCCAGGTGTGTGTGCTGGTTTCACAGTGTATCAGGATCCTGCCAGATGTGAATGGGGTTTCACAGTGCATCAGGATCCTGCCAGGTATGTCGGGGGTTTCACAGTGTCTCAAGATCCTGCCAGGTGTGTCTGGGTTTTCACAGTTTATCAAGATCCTGCCAGGTGTTTATGGGGTTTCACAGTGGATCAGGATCCTGCCAGATGTGAATGGGGTTTCACAGTGAATCAGGATCCTGCCAGTTGTGTATGGAGTTTCACAGTGTATCAGGATCCTGCCAGATGTGAATGGGGTTTCACTCTGCATCAGGAACCTGCCAGTTGTGTACGGGGTTTTCACAGTGTATCAGGATCCTACCAGGTCTGTATGGGTGTTTCACAGTTTGTCAGGATCCTGCCAGGTGTGAATAGTGGTTTCACAGTGTATCAGAATCCTGCCAGGTGTGTGTGGGGTCTCACAGTGTATCAGGATCCTGCCAGGTGTGTATGGGGGTTTCGCAGTTTATCAAGATCCTGCCAGGTGTGTATGGGGTTTTCACAGTGTATCAGGATCCTGCAAGGTGTGAATGGGGTTTCACAGTGCATCAGGATCCAGCCCGGTGTGTTTGGGGGTTTCACAGTGTTTGAGGTCTTGCAAGGTGTGAATGGGATTTCACACTGCATCAGGATCCAGCTCGCTGTGTCTGGGGGTTTCACATTTTGTGAGGATCCTGCAAGGTGTGAATGGGGTTTCACAGTGCATCAGGATCCTTCCAAATGTGTATGCGGGTTTCACAGTGTATAAGGATCCTGCCAGGTGTGTATGTGGTTTCAGATTGTATCAGGATCCTGCCAGGTGTGTATGGGGCTTCACAATGTATCAGGATCCTGCCAGGTCTGGATGGGGTTCTCACAGTGTATCAGGATCCTGTCAGATGTGACTGAGGGTTCACAGTGTATCAAGATCCTGCCATGTGTGTGTGAGGTTTCACAGTGTACAGGATCCTGCCAGGTGTGTATGGGGTTTTCACAGTGGATCAGGGTCCTGCCAGGTGTGTATGGGGTTTTCACAGTGTATCAGGATCCTGCCAGATGTGTCTGGGATTTCACAGTGAGTCAAGTTCCTGCCAGGTTTGTTTGGGGTTTCACAGTGTATCAGGATCCTGCCATGAGTGTTTGGGGGTTTCACAGTGCATCAGCATCCTGCCAGATGTGAATTGGGTTTCACTGTGCATCAGGATCCTGCCAGGTGTGTATGGGGGTTTCACAGTGTATCAGGATCCTGCCAGATGTGAATGGGGTTTCACAGTGTATCTGGATCCTGCCAGGTGTGTCGGGGGTTTCACAGTGTCTCAAGATCCTGCCAGGTGTGTATGGGGTTTCACAGTGTATCAGGATCCTGCCAGATGTGTCTGGGGTTTCACAGTTTATCAAGATCCTGCCTGGTGTTTATGGGGTTTCACAGTGGATCAGGATCCTGCCAGATGTGAATGGGGTTTCACAGTGGATCAGGATCCTGCCAGTTGTGTATGGGGTTTTCACAGTGTATCAGGATCCTGCCAGATGTGAATGGGTTTTCACTGTCCATCAGGAAACTGCCAGTTGTATGCGTGGTTTTCACAGTGCATCAGATTCCTGCCAGGTGTGTATGGGTGTTTCACAGTGTATCAGGATCCTGCCAGGTGTGTATGGGGGTTCCACAGTGTATGAGGATCTTTAAAGGTGCGAATGGGGTTTCACAGTGCATCAGGATACTGCCAGGTGTGTATGGGGTTGCACAGTGTATCAGTCTCCTGCCAGGCGTGTATGGGGTTTACACAGTGGATCAGGATCCTGCCAGGTGTGTATGGGGTTTTCGCAGTGGATCAGTATCCTGACAGGTGTGTTTGGGGTTTTCACAGTATATCAGGATCCTACCAGATGTGTCTGGGGTTTCACAGTGAATCAATATCCTGCCAGGTGTGTTTGGGGTTTCACAGTGTGTCAGGATCCTGCCATGTGTGTTTGGGGGTTTCACAGTGTATCAGCATCCTGCCATGTGTATATGGGGGTTTCACAGTGGGTCAGGATCCTGCCAGATGTAAATGGGGTTTCACTGTGCATCAGGATCCTGCCAGGTGTGTGTGCTGGTTTCACAGTGTATCAGGATCCTGCCAGATGTGAACGGGGTTTCACAGTGTATCAGGATCCTGCCAGGTATGTCGGGGGTTTCACAGTGTCTCAAGAACTTGCCAGGTGTGTCTGGGTTTTCACAGTTTATCAAGATCCTGCCAGGTGTTTATGGGGTTTCACAGTGGATCAGGATCGTGCCAGATGTGAATGGGGTTTCACAGTGAATCAGGATCCTGCCAGTTGTGTATGGAGTTTCACAGTGTATCAGGATCCTGCCAGATGTGAATGGGGTTTCACTGTGCATCAGGAACCTGCCAGTTGTGTACGGGGTGTTCACAGTGTATCAGGATCCTGCCAGGTCTGTATGGGTGTTTCACAGTTTATCAGGATCCTGCCAGGTGTGAATGGGGTTTTCACAGTGTATCAGGATCCTGCCAGGATTGTGTGGGGTCTCACAGTTTATCAGGATCCTGCCAGGTGTGTATGGGGGTTTCACAGTTTATCAAGATCCTGCCAGGTGTGTATGGGGTTTTCACAGTGTATCAGGATCCTGCAAGGTGTGAATGGGGTTTCACAGTGCATCAGGATCCAGCCCGGTGTGTTTGGGGGTTTCACAGTGTTTGAGGATCTTGCAAGGTGTGAATGGGATTTCACACTGCATCAGGATCCAGCTCGCTGTGTCTGGGGGTTTCACATTTTGTGAGGATCCTGCAAGGTGTGAATGGGGTTTCACAGTGCATCAGGATCCTTCCAAATGTGTATGCGGGTTTCACAGTGTATAAGGATCCTGCCAGGTGTGTATGTGGTTTCAGATTGTATCAGGATCCTGTCAGATGTGACTGAGGGTTCACAGTGCATCAAGATCCTGCCATGTGTGTGTGAGGTTTCACAGTGTACAGGATCCTGCCAGGTGTGTATGGGGTTTTCACAGTGGATCAGGATCCTGCCAGGTGTGTATGGGGTTTTCACAGTGGATCAGGATCCTGCCAGGTGTGTATGGGGTTTTCACAGTGTATCAGGATCCTGCCAGATGTGTCTGGGATTTCACAGTGAGTCAAGTTCCTGCCAGGTTTCTTTGGGGTTTCACAGTGTATCAGGATCCTGCCATGAGTGTTTGGGGGTTTCACAGTGCATCAGCATCCTGCCATGTGTGTATGGGGGTTTCACAGTGGTTCAGGATCCTGCCAGATGTGAATTGGGTTTCACTGTACATCAGGATCCTGCCAGATGTGAATGGGGTTTCACAGTGTATCTGGATCCTGCCAGGTGTGTCGGGGGTTTCACAGTGTCTCAAGATCCTGCCAGGTGTGTATGGGGTTTCACAGTGTATCAGGATCCTGCCAGATGTGTCTGGGGTTTCACAGTTTATCAAGATCCTGCCTGGTGTTTATGGGGTTTCACAGTGGATCAGGATCCTGCCAGATGTGAATGGGGTTTCACAGTGGATCAGGATCCTGCCAGTTGTGTATGGGGATTTCACAGTGTATCAGGATCCTGCCAGATGTGAATGGGTTTTCACTGTCCATCAGGAAACTGCCAGTTGTATGCGTGGTTTTCACAGTGCATCAGATTCCTGCCAGGTGTGTATGGGTGTTTCACAGTTTATCAGGATCCTGCCAGGTGTATATGGGGGTTTCACAGTGTATGAGGATCTTTAAAGGAGCGAATGGGGTTTCACAGTGCATCAGGATACTGCCAGGTGTGTATGGAGTTTCACAATGTATCAGGCTCCTGCCAGGTCTGTATGGGGATTTCACAATGTATCAGGATCCTGCCAGATGTGTCTGGGGTTTCACAGTGTATCAAGATCCTGCCAGGTGTGCATGAGGTTTCACAGTGTATCAGGATCCTGCCAGGTGTGTATGGGGTTTTCACAGTGGATCAGGATCCTGCCAGGTGTGTATGGGGTTTTCACAGTGGATCAGGATCCTGCCAGGTGTGTATGTGGTTTTCACAGTGTATCAGGATCCTGCCAGATGTGTCTGGGGTTTCACAGTGAATCAGGTTCCTGCCAAGTGTGTTTGGGGCTTCACAGTGTATCAAGATCCTGCCATGTGTGTTTGGGGGTTTCACAGTGTATCAGGATCCTGCCAGGTGTGTATGGGGGTTTCACAGTGTTACAGGATCCTGCCAGATGTGAATGGGGTTCCACAGTGTATCTGGATCCTGCCAGGTGTGTCGGGGGTTTCACAGTGTCTCAAGATCCTGCCAGGTGTGTATGGGGTTTCACAGTGTATCAGGATCCTGCCAGATGTGTCTGCGGATTCACAGTTTATCAAGATCCTGCCTGGTGTTTATGGGTTTTCACAGTGTATCAGGATCCTGCCAGATGTGAATGGGGTTTCACAGTGGATCAGGATCCTGCCAGTTGTGTGTGGGGTTTTCACAGTGCATCAGCATCCTGCCAGATGTGAATGCGGTTTCACTGTCCATCAGGAACCTGCCAGTTTTCTGCAGGGTTGTCACAGTTAATCAGGATCCTGCCAGGTGTGTATGGGGTTTTCACAGTGTATCAGGAACCTGCCAGGTGTGTATGGGGTTTCACAGAGGATCACGATACTGCCAGGTGTGTACGGGGTTTTCACAGTTTATCAGGATCCTGCCTGGCGTGTATCGGGTTTTCGCAGTGCATCAGGATCCTGCCAGATATGTATGGGGTTTTCACAGTGCATCGGGATCCTTCCAGATGTTTATGGGGGTTTCACAGTGTATCAGGTTCGTGCCAGGTGTGTATGGGGTTTCAGAGTGTATCAGGATCCTGCCAGGTGTGTAAGGGGTTTTCACAGTGTATCAGGATCCTGCCAGGTGTGTATGGGGTTTCACAGTATATCACGATCCTGCCATGTGTGTAAGGGGTTTTCACAGTGTATCAGGATGCTGCCAGGTGTGTATGGGGTTTCACAGTATATCAGGATCCTGCCAGGAGTGCAAGGAGTTTCACAGCGGATCAGGATCCTGCCAGGTGTGTATGGGGTTTTCACAGTGTATCAGGATCCTGCCTGGTGTGTCAGGCGTTTTCACAGTGGATCAGGATCCTGCGAGGTGTGTATGGGGTTTTCACAGTGTATCTGGATCCTGCCAGATGTGTCTGGGGTTTCACAGTTTATCAGGATCCTGCCTGGTGTGCATGGGGGTTTCATAGTGTATCAGGATCCTGCCAGGTGTGTTTGGGGTTTTCACACTGTATCAGGATCCTTCCAGATGTGTATCGGGGTTTCACATTCTATCAGGATCCGGCCAGGTGTTTATGGGGGTTTCACAGTTTATCAGGATCCTGCCAGCTGTGTATGCAGTTTTCACAGTGAATCAGGATCCTGCCCGGTGTGCATGACGGCTCACAGTTTATCAGGATCCTGCCTGGTGTGCAAGGGGTTTCACAGTAGATAAGGATCCCGCCATGTGTGTATGGCGTTTCAGATTGTATCAGGATCCTGCCAGGTGTGAATGGGGTTTTCACAATGTATCAGGATCCTGCCAGGTGTGTATGAGTTTTCACAGTGTATCAGGATCCTGCCAGGTGTGTATGAGGTTTCACAGTGTATCAGGATCCTGCCAGGTGTGTATGGCGTTTTAACAGTGGATCAGGATCCTGCCAGATGTGTCTGGGGTTTCACAGTGTATCAAGATCCCGCCAGGTGTGTGCGAGGTTTCACAGTGTATCAGGATCCTGCCAGGTCTGTATGGGGTTTTGACAGTGTATCAGGATCCTGCCAGGTGTATAAGGGGTTTTCACAGTGTATCAGGATCCTGCCTGGTGTGTATGGGTGTTTCACAGTGGAACAGGATCCTGCTAGTTGTGTATGGGTGTTTCACAGTGTATCAGGACCCTGCCAGGTGTGTATGGGGTTTTCACTGTGGATCAGGATCCTGCCAGGTGTGTAAGGGGTTTTCACACTGTATCAGGATCCTTCCAGATGTATATGGGGGTTTCACAGTGTATCAGGATCCTGCCAGGTGTTTATGGGGCTTTCACAGTTTATTAGGATCCTGCCAGCTGTGTATGCTGTTTTCACAGTGTATCAGAATCCTGCCAGGTGTGTATGGGGGTTTCACATTTTATCAGGTTCCTGCCTGGTTTGAAAGGGGTTTCACAGTGGATCAGGATCCCGCCACCTGTGTATCTGGTTTTCACAATGCATCAGGATCCTGCCAGATGTGTATGGGGTTTTCAGAGTGCATCAGGTTCCTTCCAGATGTGTTCGGTGGTTTCACAGTGTGTCGGGATCCTGCCAAGTGTTTATGGGGTTTTAGATTGTTTCAGGATCCTGCCAGGTGTGTATGGGGTTTCACAATGTATCAGGATCCTGCCAGGTCTGTATGGGGTTTTCACAGTGTATCAGGATCCTGCCAGATGTGTCAGGGGTTTCACAGTGTAACAAGTTCCTGCCAGGTGTGTATGGGGTTTTCACAGTGCATCAGGATCCTGCCAGGTGTATATGGGGTTTTCACAGCGTATCAGGATCCTGCCAGGTGTGTATGGCGTTTTCACAGTGTATCAGCATCCTGCCAGGTGTGTAAGGGGTTTTCACAGTTTATCAGGACCCTGCCAGGTGTGTGTGTGCTTTCACAGTATATTAGGATCCTGCCAGGTGTGTAAGGGGTTTCACAGTGTATCAGGATCCTGCCAGATGTGTCTGGGGTTTCACAGTTTATCAAGATCCTGCCTGGTGTTTATGGGGTTTCACAGTGGATCAGGATCTTGCCAGATGTGAATGGGGTTTCACAGTGGATCAGGATCCTGCCAGTTGTGTATGGGGATTTCACAGTGTATCAGGATCCTGCCAGGTGTGTCGGGGGTTTCACAGTGTCTCAAGATCCTGCCAGGTGTGTATGGGGTTTCACAGTGTATCAGGATCCTGCCAGATGTGTCTGGGGTTTCACAGTTTATCAAGATCCTGCCTGGTGTTTATGGGGTTTCACCGTGGATCAGGATCCTGCCAGATGTGAATGGGGTTTCACAGTGGATCAGGATCCTGCCAGTTGTGTATGGGGATTTCACAGTGTATCAGGATCCTGCCAGATGTGAATGGGTTTTCACTGTCCATCAGGAAACTGCCAGTTGTATGCGTGGTTTTCACAGTGCATCAGATTCCTGCCAGGTGTGTATGGGTGTTTCACAGTTTATCAGGATCCTGCCAGGTGTGTATGGGGGTTCCACAGTGTATGAGGATCTTTAAAGGTGCGAATGGGGTTTCACAGTGCATCAGGATACTGCCAGGTGTGTATGGGGTTGCACAGTGTATCAGTCTCCTGCCAGGCGTGTATGGGGTTTACACAGTGGATCAGGATCCTGCCAGGTGTGTATGGGGTTTTCGCAGTGGATCAGTATCCTGACAGGTGTGTTTGGGGTTTTCACAGTGTATCAGGATCCTACCAGATGTGTCTGGGGTTTCACAGTGAATCAATATCCTGCCAGGTGTGTTTGGGGTTTCACAGTGTGTCAGGATCCTGCCATGTGTGTTTGGGGGTTTCACAGTGTATCAGCATCCTGCCATGTGTATATGGGGGTTTCACAGTGGGTCAGGATCCTGCCAGATGTAAATGGGGTTTCACTGTGCATCAGGATCCTGCCAGGTGTGTGTGCTGGTTTCACAGTGTATCAGGATCCTGCCAGATGTGAACGGGGTTTCACAGTGTATCAGGATCCTGCCAGGTATGTCGGGGGTTTCACAGTGTCTCAAGAACTTGCCAGGTGTGTCTGGGTTTTCACAGTTTATCAAGATCCTGCCAGGTGTTTATGGGGTTTCACAGTGGATCAGGATCCTGCCAGATGTGAATGGGGTTTCACAGTGAATCAGGATCCTGCCAGTTGTGTATGGAGTTTCACAGTGTATCAGGATCCTGCCAGATGTGAATGGGGTTTCACTGTGCATCAGGAACCTGCCAGTTGTGTACGGGGTTTTCACAGTGTATCAGGATCCTGCCAGGTCTGTATGGGTGTTTCACAGTTTATCAGGATCCTGCCAGGTGTGAATGGGGTTTTCACAGTGTATCAGGATCCTGCCAGGTGTGTGTGGGGTCTCACAGTTTATCAGGATCCTGCCAGGTGTGTATGGGGGTTTCACAGTTTATCAAGATCCTGCCAGGTGTGTTTGGGGTTTTCACAGTGTATCAGGATCCTGCAAGGGGTGAATGGGGTTTCACAGTGCATCAGGATCCAGCCCGGTGTGTTTGGGGGTTTCACAGTGTTTGAGGATCTTGCAAGGTGTGAATGGGATTTCACACTGCATCAGGATCCAGCTCGCTGTGTCTGGGGGTTTCACATTTTGTGAGGATCCTGCAAGGTGTGAATGGGGTTTCACAGTGCATCAGGATCCTTCCAAATGTGTATGCGGGTTTCACAGTGTATAAGGATCCTGCCAGGTGTGTATGTGGTTTCACAGTGTATCAGGATCCTGTCAGATGTGACTGAGGGTTCACAGTGCATCAAGATCCTGCCATGTGTGTGTGAGGTTTCACAGTGTACAGGATCCTGCCAGGTGTGTATGGGGATTTCACAGTGGATCAGGATCCTGCCAGGTGTGTATGGGGTTTTCACAGTGGATCAGGATCCTGCCAGGTGTGTATGGGGTTTTCACAGTGTATCAGGATCCTGCCAGATGTGTCTGGGATTTCACAGTGAGTCAAGTTCCTGCCAGGTTTCTTTGGGGTTTCACAGTGTATCAGGATCCTGCCATGAGTGTTTGGGGGTTTCACAGTGCATCAGCATCCTGCCATGTGTGTATGGGGGTTTCACAGTGGTTCAGGATCCTGCCAGATGTGAATTGGGTTTCACTGTACATCAGGATCCTGCCAGATGTGAATGGGGTTTCACAGTGTATCTGGATCCTGCCAGGTGTGTCGGGGGTTTCACAGTGTCTCAAGATCCTGCCAGGTGTGTATGGGGTTTCACAGTGTATCAGGATCCTGCCAGATGTGTCTGGGGTTTCACAGTTTATCAAGATCCTGCCTGGTGTTTATGGGGTTTCACAGTGGATCAGGATCCTGCCAGATGTGAATGGGGTTTCACAGTGGATCAGGATCCTGCCAGTTGTGTATGGGGATTTCACAGTGTATCAGGATCCTGCCAGATGTGAATGGGTTTTCACTGTCCATCAGGAAACTGCCAGTTGTATGCGTGGTTTTCACAGTGCATCAGATTCCTGCCAGGTGTGTATGGGTGTTTCACAGTTTATCAGGATCCTGCCAGGTGTGTATGGGGGTTTCACAGTGTATGAGGATCTTTAAAGGTGCGAATGGGGTTTCACAGTGCATCAGGATACTGCCAGGTGTGTATGGGGTTTCACAATGTATCAGGCTCCTGCCAGGTCTGTATGGGGATTTCACAATGCATCAGGATCCTGCCAGATGTGTCTGGGGTTTCACAGTGTATCAAGATCCTGCCAGGTGTGCATGAGGTTTCACAGTGGATCAGGATCCTGCCAGGTGTGTATGGGGTTTTCACAGTGGATCAGGATCCTGCCAGGTGTGTATGGGGTTTTCACAGTGTATCAGGATCCTGCCAGATGTGTCTGGGGTTTCACAGTGAATCAGGTTCCTGCCAGGTGTGTTTGGGGCTTCACAGTGTATCAAGATCCTGCCATGTGTGTTTGGGGGTTTCACAGTGTATCAGAATCCTGCCATGTGTGGATGTGGTTTCACTGTGCATCAGGATCCTGCCAGGTGTGTATGGGGGTTTCACAGTGTATCAGGATCCTGCCAGATGTGAATGGGGTTCCACAGTGTATCTGGATCCTGCCAGGTGTGTCGGGGGTTTCACAGTGTCTCAAGATCCTGCCAGGTGTGTATGGGGTTTCACAGTGTATCAGGATCCTGCCAGATGTGTCTGCTGATTCACAGTTTATCAAGATCCTGCCTGGTGTTTATGGGTTTTCACAGTGTATCAGGATCCTGCCAGATGTGAATTGGGTTTCACAGTGGATCAGGATCCTGCCAGTTGTGTGTGGGGTTTTCACAGTGCATCAGCATCCTGCCAGATGTGAATGCGGTTTCACTGTGCATCAGGAACCTGCCAGTTTTCTGCGGGGTTGTCACAGTTAATCAGGATCCTGCCAGGTGTGTATGGGGTTTTCACAGTGTATCAGGAACCTGCCAGGTGTGTATGGGGTTTCACAGAGGATCATGATACTGCCAGGTGTGTACGGGGTTTTCACAGTTTATCAGGATCCTGCCTGGCGTGTATCGGGTTTTCGCAGTGCATCAGGATCCTGCCAGATATGTATGGGGTTTTCACAGTGCATTGGGATCCTTCCAGATGTTTATGGGGGTTTCACAGTGTATCAGGTTCGTGCCAGGTGTGTATGGGGTTTCAGAGTGTATCAGGATCCTGCCAGGTGTGTAAGTGGTTTTCACAGTGTATCAGGATCCTGCCAGGTGTGTATGGGGTTTCACAGTATATCACGATCCTGCCATGTGTGTAAGGGGTTTTCACAGTGTATCAGGATGCTGCCAGGTGTGTATGGGGTTTCACAGTATATCAGGATCCTGCCAGGAGTGCAAGGAGTTTCACAGCGGATCAGGATCCTGCCAGGTGTGTATGGGGTTTTCACAGTGTATCAGGATCCTGCCTGGTGTGTCAGGCGTTTTCACAGTGGATCAGGATCCTGCGAGGTGTGTATGGGGTTTTCACAGTGTATCTGGATCCTGCCAGATGTGTCTGGGGTTTCACAGTTTATCAGGATCCTGCCTGGTGTGCATGGGGGTTTCATAGTGTATCAGGATCCTGCCAGGTGTGTTTGGGGTTTTCACACTGTATCAGGATCCTTCCAGATGTGTATCGGGGTTTCACATTCTATCAGAATCCGGCCAGTTGTTTATGGGGGTTTCACAGTTCATCAGGATCCTGCCAGCTGTGTATGCAGTTTTCACAGTGAATCAGGATCCTGCCCGGTGTGCATGACGGCTCACAGTTTATCAGGATCCTGCCTGGTGTGCAAGGGGTTTCACAGTAGATAAGGATCCCGCCACGTGTGTATGGCGTTTCAGATTGTATCAGGATCCTGCCAGGTGTGAATGGGGTTTTCACAATGTATCAGGATCCTGCCAGGTGTGTATGAGTTTTCACAGTGTATCAGGATCCTGCCAGGTGTGTATGAGGTTTCACAATGTATCAGGACCCTGCCAGGTGTGTATGGCGTTTTAACAGTGGATCAGGATCCTGCCAGATGTGTCTGGGGTTTCACAGTGTATCAAGATCCCGCCAGGTGTGCGCGAGGTTTCACAGTGTATCAGGATCCTGACAGGTGTGTATGGGGTTTTCACAGTGTATCAGGATCCTGCCAGGTCTGTATGGGGTTTTGACAGTGTATCAGGATCCTGCCAGGTGTATAAGGGGTTTTCACAGTGTATCAGGATCCTGCCTGGTGTGTATGGGTGTTTCACAGTGGAACAGGATCCTGCGAGTTGTGTATGGGTGTTTCACAGTGTATCAGGACCCTGCCAGGTGTGTATGGGGTTTTCACTGTGGATCAGGATCCTGCCAGGTGTGTAAGGGGTTTTCGCACTGTATCAGGATCCTTCCAGATGTGTATGGGGGTTTCACAGTGTATCAGGATCCTGCCAGGTGTTTATGGGGCTTTCACAGTTTATTAGGATCCTGCCAGCTGTGTATGCTGTTTTCACAGTGTATCAGAATCCTGCCAGGTGTGTATGGGGGTTTCACATTTTATCAGGTTCCTGCCTGGTTTGAAAGGGGTTTCACAGTGGATCAGGATCCCGCCACCTGTGTATCTGGTTTTCACAATGCATCAGGATACTGCCAGATGTGTATGGGGTTTTCAGAGTGCATCAGGTTCCTTCCAGATGTGTACGGTGGTTTCACAGTGTGTCGGGATCCTGCCAAGTGTTTATGGGGTTTTAGATTATATCAGGATCCTGCCAGGTGTGTATGGGGTTTCACAATGTATCAGGATCCTGCCAGGTCTGTATGGGGTTTTCACAGTGTATCAGGATCCTGCCAGATGTGTCAGGGGTTTCACAGTGTAACAAGTTCCTGCCAGGTGTGTATGGGGTTTTCACAGTGCATCAGGATCCTGCCAGGTGTATATGGGGTTTTCACAGCGTATCAGGATCCTGCCAGGTGTGTATGGCGTTTTCACAGTGTATCAGCATCCTGCCAGGTGTGTAAGGGGTTTTCACAGTTTATCAGGACCCTGCCAGGTGTGTATGTGCTTTCACAGTATATTAGGATCCTGCCAGGTGTGTAAGGGGTTTCACAGTGTATCAGGATCCTACCAGGTGTGTCTGGGGTTTTCACAGTGGATCAGGATCCTGCCAGGTGTGTAAGGGGTTTTCACAATGTATCAGTATCCTGCCAGGTGTGTATGGGTTTTCACAGTGTATCAGGATCCTGCCAGTTGTGTAAGGGGTTTTGACAGAGTATCAGGATCCTGCGAGGTGTGTGTGGGGTTTTCACAGTGTATCAGGATCCTGCCAGATGTGTCTGGGTTTTTCACAGTGTATCAGGATCCTGCCTGGTGTGTTTGGGGGTATCACAGTGGATCAGTATGCTGCCAGGTGTGTGTGGGTTTTTCACACTGTATCAGGATCCTTCCAGATGTGTGGGGGGTTTCATGGTGTATCAGGATCCTGCCAGCTATTTCTGGGGGTTTCACAGTTTATCAGGATCCTGACAGCTGTGTGTGCAGTTTTCACAGTGTATCAGGATCCCGCCCGGTGTGTATGGGGGTTTCACAGTTTATTAGGATCCTGCCTGGTGTGTAAGTGGTTTCACAGTGGATCAGGATCCCGCCACGTGTGTATGAGGTTTCACAGTGTATCAGGATCCTTCCAGGTTTGAATGAGGTTTCACAGTGTATCAGGATCCTGCCAGGTGTGTATGGGGTTTTCACAGTGGATCAGGATCCTGCCAGATGTGAATGGGGTTTCACAGTGGATCAGGATCCTGCCAGTTGTGTATGGGGTTTCGCAGTGTATCAGGATCCTGCCAGATGTGAATGAGGTTTCACTGTGCATCAGGAACCTGCCAGTTGTGTACGGGGTTTTCACAGTGTATCAGGATCCTGCCATGTGTTTGGGTGTTTCACAGTGTATCAGGATCCTGCCAGGTGTTTATGGGGTTTTCACAGTGGATCAGGATCCTGCCAGAAGTGAATGGGGTTTCACAGTGGATCAGGATCCTGCCAGTTGTGTATGGGGTTTCACAGTGGATCAGGATCCTGCCAGATGTGTATGGGGATTTCACAGTGGATCAGGATCCTGCCAGGTGTGAATGGGGTTTTCACAGTGTATCAGGATCCTGCCAGGTGTGTCTGGGTTTTTCACAGTGTATCAGGATCCAGCTCGGTGTGTCTGGGGGTTTCATATTTTGTGTGGATCTTGCAAGGTGTGAATGGGATTTCACAGTGCATCAGGATCGAGCTCGGTGTGTATGGGGTTTCATATTTTGTGAGGATCCTGCAAGGTGTGAATGGGGTTTCACAGTATATCAGGATCCTGCCAGGAGTGCAAGGAGTTTCACAGCGGATCAGGATCCTGCCAGGTGTGTATGGGGTTTTCACAGTGTATCAGGATCCTGCCTGGTGTGTCAGGCGTTTTCACAGTGGATCAGGATCCTGCGAGGTGTGTATGGTGTTTTCACAGTGTATCTGGAACCTGCCAGATGTGTCTGGGGTTTCACAGTTTATCAGGTCATTGCCTGGTGTGCATGGGGGTTTCATAGTGTATCAGGATCCTGCCAGGTGTGTTTGGGGATTTCACACTGTATCAGGATCCTTCCAGATGTGTATCGGGGTTTCACAATGCATCAGGTTCCTGCCAGATGTGTATGGGGTTTTCAGAGTGCATCAGGTTCCTTCCAGATGTGTATGGTGGTTTCACAGTGCGTCGGGATCCTGCCAGGTGTGTATGGGGTTTTAGATTGTTTCAGGATCCTGCCAGGTGTGTATGGGGTTTCACAATGTATCAGGATCCTGCCAGGTCTGTATGGGGTTTTCACAGTGTATCAGGATCCTGCCAGATGTGTCAGGGGTTTCACAGTGTAACAAGTTCCTGCCAGGTGTGTATGGGTTTTCACAGTGCATCAGGATCCTGCCAGATGTATATGGGGTTTCACAGTGTATCAGGATCCTGCCAGGTGTATATGGGGTTTTCACAGCGTATCAGGATCCTGCCAGGTGTGTATGGCGTTTTCAGTGTATCAGCATCCTGCCAGGTGTGTAAGGGGTTTTCACAGTTTATCAGGATCCTGCCAGGTGTGTATGTGGTTTCACAGTATATTAGGATCCTGCCAGGTGTGTAAGGGGTTTCACGGTGGATCAGGATCCTGCCAGGTGTGTATGGTGTTTTCACAGTGTATCAGGATCCTACCAGGTGTGTATGGGGTTTTCACAGTGGATCAGGATCCTGCCAGGTGTGTAAGGGGTTTTCACAATGTATCAGTATCCTGCCAGGTGTGTATGGGTTTTCACAGTGTATCAGGATCCTGCCAGTTGTGTAAGGGGTTTTGACAGAGTATCAGGATCCTGCGAGGTGTGTGTGGGGTTTTCACAATGTATCAGGATCCTGCCAGATGTGTCTGGGTTTTTCACAGTGTATCAGGATCCTGCCTGGTGTGTTTGGGGGTTTCACAGTGGATCAGTATCCTGCCAGGTGTGTGTGGGTTTTTCACACTGTTTCAGGATCCTTCCAGATGTGTGGGGGGTTTCACGGTGTATCAGGATCCTGCCAGGTATTTCTGGGGGTTTCACAGTTTATCAGGATCCTGACAGCTGTGTGTGCAGTTTTCACAGTGTATCAGGATCCTGCCCGGTGTGTCTGGGGGTTTCACAGTTTATTAGGATCCTGCCTGGTGTGTAAGTGGTTTCACAGTGGATCAGGATCCCGCCACGTGTGTATGGGGTTTCAGAGTATATCAGGATCCTGCCAGGTGTGTATGAGGTTTCACAGTGTATCAGGATCCTTCCAGGTTTGAATGAGGTTTCACAGTGGATCAGGATCCTGCCAGTTGTGTATGGGGTTTCACAGTGTATCAGGATCCTGCCAGATGTGAATGAGGTTTCACTTTGCATCAGGAACCTGCCAGTTGTGTACGGGGCATTCACAGTGTATCAGGATCCTGCCATGTGTTTGGGTGTTTCACAGTTTATCAGGATCCTGCCAGGTGTGAATGGGGTTTTCACAGTGTATCAGGATCCTGCCAGGTGTGTGTGGGGTTTCACAGTTTATCAAGATCCTGCCAGGTGTGTATGGGTTTTTCACAGTGTTTCAGGATCCAGCTCGGTGTGTCTGGGGGTTTCATATTTTGTAAGGATATTGCAAGGTGTGAATGGGATTTCACAGTGCATCAGGATCCAGCTCGGTGTGTCTGGGGGTTTCATATATTGTGAGGATCCTGCAAGGTGTGAATGGGGTTTCACAGTGGATCAGGATCCTGCCAGGTGTGTATGGGGTTTTCACAGTGTATCAGGATCCTACCAGGTGTGTATGGGGTTTTCACAGTGGATCAGGATCCTGCCAGGTGTGTAAGTGGTTTTCACAATGTATCAGTATCCTGCCAGGTGTGTATGGGTTTTCACAGTGTATCAGGATCCTGCCAGTTGTATAAGGGGTTTTGACAGAGTATCAGGATCCTGCGAGGTGTGTGTGGGGTTTTCACAGTGTATCAGGATCCTGCCAGATGTGTCTGGGTTTTTCACAGTGTATCAGGATCCTGCCTGGTGTGTTTGGGGGTTTCACAGTGGATCAGTATCCTGCCAGGTGTGTGTGGGTTTTTCACACTGTTTCAGGATCCTTCCAGATGTGTGGGGCGTTTCACGGTGTATCAGGATCCTGCCAGGTATTTCTGGGGGTTTCACAGTTTATCAGGATCCTGACAGCTGTGTGTGCAGTTTTCACAGTGTATCAGGATCCTGCCCGGTGTGTATGGGGGTTTCACAGTTTATTAGGATCCTGCCTGGTGTGTAAGTGGTTTCACAGTGGATCAGGATCCCGCCACGTGTGTATGGGGTTTCAGAGTATATCAGGATCCTGCCAGGTGTGTATGGGTTTTTCACAGTGTATCAGGATCCTACCAGGTGTGTATGGGGTTTTCACAGTGTATCAGGATCCTGCCAGGAGTGCAAGGAGTTTCACAGCGGATCAGGATCCTGCGAGGTGTGTACGGGGTTTTCACAGTGTATCAGGATCCTGCCATGTGTTTGGGTGTTTCACAGTTTATCAGGATCCTGCCAGGTGTGAATGGGGTTTTCACAGTGTATCAGGATCCTGCCAGGTGTGTGTGGGGTTTCACAGTGTATCAGGATCCTGCCAGGTGTGTATGGGGGTTTCACAGTTTATCAAGATCCTGCCAGGTGTGTATGGGGTTTTCACAGTGTATCAGGATCCAGATCGGTGTGTCTGGGGGTTTCATATTTTGTCAGGATCTTGCAAGGTGTGAATGGGATTTCACAGTGCATCAGGATCCAGCTCGGTGTGTCTGGGGGTTTCATATTTTGTGAGGATCCTGCAAGGTGTGAATGGGGTTTCACAGTATATCAGGATCCTGCCAGGAGTGCAAGGAGTTTCACAGCGGATCAGGAACCTGCCAGGTTTGTATGGGGTTTTCACAGTGTATCCGGATCCTGCCTGGTGTGTCAGGCGTTTTCACAGTGGATCAGGATCCTGCCAGGTGTGTATGGGGTTTTCACAGTGTATCTGGATCCTGCCAGATGTGTCTGGGGTTTCACAGTTTATCAGGAAATTGCCTGGTGTGCATGGGGGTTTCATAGTGTATCAAGATCCTTCCAGATGTGTATCGGGGTTTCACAATGCAGCAGGATCCGGCATATGTGTATGGGGTTTTCAGAGTGCATCAGGTTCCTTCCAGATGTGTATGGTGGTTTCACAGTGGATCAGGATCCTGCCAGTTGTGTATGGGGTTTCACAGTGTATCAGGATCCTGCCAGATGTGAATGAGGTTTCACTGTGCATCAGGAACCTGCCAGTTGTGTACGGGGTTTTGACAGTGTATCAGGATCCTGCCATGTGTTTGGGTGTTTCACAGTTTATCAGGATCCAGCCAGGTGTGAATGGGGTTTTCACAGTGTATCAGGATCCTGCCAGGTGTGTGTCGGGTTTCACAGTGTATCAGGATCCTGCCAGGTGTGTATGGGGGTTTCACTGTTTATCAAGATCCTGCCAGGTGTGTATGGGGTTTTCGCAGTGTATCAGGATCCAGCTCGGTGTGTCTGGGGGTTTCATATTTTGTGAGGATCTTGCAAGGTGTGAATGGGATTTCACAGTGCATCAGGATCCAGCTCGGTGTGTCTGGGGGTTTCATATTTTGTGAGGATCCTGCAAGGTGTGAATGGGGTTTCACAGTATATCAGGATCCTGCCAGGAGTGCAAGGAGTTTCACAGCGGATCAGGATCCTGCCAGGTGTGTATGGGGTTTTCACAGTGTATCAGGATCCTGCCTGGTGTGTCAGGCGTTTTCACAGCGGATCAGGATCCTGCCAGGTGTGTATGGGGTTTTCACAGTGTATCTGGATCCAGCCAGGTGTGTCTGGGGGTTTCACAGTTCATCAGGATCCTGCCAGGTGTGTATGAGGTTTTCACAGTGGATCAGGATGCTGCCAGGTGTGTATGGGGTTTTCACAGTGTATCAGGAACCTGCCATGTGTGTATTGATTGATGAGGAAAGGGCTGTCGATGTCATATACATGGACTTCAGTAAGGCGTTTGATAAGGTTCCCCATGGCAGGCTGATGGAGAAAGTGAAGGCGCTTGGGGTCCAAGGTGTACTAGCTAGATGGATAAAGAACTGGCTGGGCAACAGGAGACAGAGAGTAGCAGTAGAAGGGAGTTTCTCAAAATGGAGACGTGTGACCAGTGGTGTTCCACAGGGATCCGTGCTGGGACCACTGTTGTTTGTGATATACATTAATGATTTGGAGGAAAGTATAGGTGGACTGATTAGCAAATTTGCAGACGACACTAAGATTGGTGGAGTAGCAGATAGTGAAGGGGACTGTCAGAGAATACAGCAGAATATAGATAGATTGGAGAGTTGGGCAGAGAAATGGCAGATGGAGATCAATCAGGGCAAATGCGAGGTGATGCATTTTGGAAGATCCAATTCAAGAGTGAACTATACAGTAAATGGAAAAGTCCTGGGGAAAATTGATGTCCAGAGAGATTTGGGTGTTCAGGTCCACTGTTCCCTGAAGGTGGCAACGCAGGTAAATAGAGTGGTCAAGAAGGCATACGGCATGCTTTCCTTCATCGGACGGGGCATTGAGTACAAGAGTTGGCAGGTCATGTTACAGTTGTATAGGACTTTGGTTCGGCCACATTTGGAATACTGCGTACAGTTCTGGTCGCCACATTATCAAAAGGATGTGGATGCTTTGGAGAGGGTGCAGAGGAGGTTCACCAGGATGTTGCCTGGTATGGAGGGCGCTAGCTATGAAGAGAGGTTGAGCAGATTAGGATTATTTTCATTAGAAAGACGGAGGTTGAGGGGGGACCTGATTGAGGTGTACAAAATCATGAGAGGTATAGGCAGGGTGGATAGCAAGAGACTTTTTCCCAGAGTGGGGGTTTCAATTACTAGAGGACACGAGTTCAAAGTGAAAGGGGAAAAGTTTAGGGGGGATATGCGTGGAAAGTTCTTTACGCAGAGGGTGGTGGGCACCTGGAACGCATTGCCAGCGGAGGTGGTAGATGCGGGCACGATGGAGTCTTTTAAGATGTATCTAGACAGATACATGAATGGGCAGGAAGAAAAGAGATACAGAACCTTAGAAAATAGGCGACATGTTTAGAGAGAGGATCTGGATCGGCGCAGGCTTGGAGGGCCGAAGGGCCTGTTCCTGTGCTGTAATTATCTTTGTTCTTTGTTCTTTGATCCCGCCACGTGTGTATGGCGTTTCAGATTGTATCAGGATCCTGCCAGGTGTGAATGGGGTTTTCACAATGTATCAGGATCCTGCCAGGTGTGTATGAGTTTTCACAGTGTATCAGGATCCTGCCAGGTGTGTATGAGGTTTCACAGTGCATCAGGATCCTGCCAGGTGTGTATGGGGTTTCACAGTGCATCAGGATCCTGCCAGGTGTGTTTGGGGGTTTCACAGTGGATCAGGATCCTGCCAGGTGTGTATGGGGTTTCACAGTGTATCAGGAGCCTGCCACGTGTGCATGGGGGTTTCACAGTGGATCAGGATCCTGCCAGGTGTGTATGGGGTTTCACATTCTATCAGGATCCTGCCAGGTGTGTATTGGGTTTCACAGTGTTTAAGGACCCTGCCAGATGTGAATGGGGTTTCACTGTGCATCAGGAACCTGCCAGGTGTGTTCGGGGTTTTCACAGTGCATCAGGCTCCTGCCAGGTGTGTACGGAGTTTTCACAGATTATCAGGATCCTGCCAGGTGTGTATGGGGGTTTCACAGCACATCAGGATCCTGCCAGGTGTGCGTGGGGTTTCACAGAGGATCAGGATCCTGCCAGGAGTTTACGGGGTTTTCACAATATATCAGGATCCTGCCAGGTGTGTACGGGGTTTCACAGAGGATCAGGATCCTGCAAGGTGTGTACGGGGTTTTCGCAATATATCAGGATCCTACCAGGTGTGTCTGAGGGTTTCCTTGTTTATCAGGAACCTGCCAGGTGTGTATGGGGGTATCACAGTGTATCAGGATCCTGCCAGGTGTGTATGGGGGTTTCACAGCACATCAGGATCCTGCCAGGTGTGCATGGGGTTTCACAGAGGATCAGGATCCTGCCAGGTGTGTACGGGGTTTTCACAATATATCAGGATCCTTCCAGGTGTGCATGGGGTTTTCACAGTGTATCCGGATCCTGCCAGTTGTTTATGGGGTTTCACAGTGCATCAGGATCCAGCCAGGTGTGTATGGGGTTTCAGCGTTTATCAGGAACCTGCCAGGTGTGTATGGGGGTATCACAGTGTATCAGGATCCTGCCAGGTGTGAATGGGGGTTTCACAGCGAATCCGGATCCTGCCAGGTGTGTACGGGGTTTTCACAGTGGATCAGGATCCTGCCAGGTGTGTATGGGGTTTTCAAAGTTTATCAGATCCTGCCAGGTGTGATTGGGGTTTCACAGTGTATCAGGATCCTGCCAGGTGTGTATAGGGGTTTCACAGTGGATCAGGATCCTTCCAGGTGTGTATGGGGTTTCACAGTGTATCAGGATCCTGCCAGATGTGAATGGGGTTTCACAGTGTATCAGGATCCTTCCAGGTGTGTATGGGGTTTCACAGTGTATCAGGACCCTGCCAGATGTGAATGGGGTTTCCCTGTGCATCAGGAACCTACCAGGTGTGCACGGGGTTTTCACAGATTATCAGGATCCTGCCAGGTGTGTATGGGGGTTTCAAAGTGGATCAGCATCCTGCCAGGTGTGTATGGGGTTTCACAGTGTATCAGGATCCTTCCAGGTGTGCATGGGGTTTTCACAGTGTATCAGGATCCTGCCAGTTGTTTATGGGGTTTCACAGTGTATCAGGATCCTGCCACGTGTGTTTGGGGGTTTCACAGTGGATCCGGATCCTGCCAGGTGTGTATGGGGTTTCACAGTGTATCAGGATCCTGCCAGATGTGAATGGGGTTTCCCTGTGCATCAGGAACCTACCAGGTGTGTACGGGGTTTTCACAGATTATCAGGCTCCTACCAGGTGTGTACGGGTGTTTCGCAGATTACCAGGATCCTGCAAGTTGTGTATGGGGGTTTCACAGTTCATCAGGATCCTGCCAGGTGTGTATGGGGTTTTCACAGTGGATCAGAATCCTGCCAGGTGTGAACGGGGTTTCACAGAGGTTCAGGATCGTTCCAGGTGTGAGCGGGGTTTTCACAATATATTAGGATCCTGCCAGGTTTGAACGGGGTTTCAGAGAGGATCAGGATCCTGCCATGTGTGTACGGGGTTTTCACAGTTTATCAGGTTCCTGCCAGGTGTGTATGTGGTTTTCACAGTGGATCAGGATCCTGCCAGGTGTGTTTGGGGTTTTCAAAGTGTATCAGGATCCTGTCAGGTGTGTATGGGGTTTCACAGTGTATCAGGATCCTTCCGGATGTGAATGGGGTTTTCACAGTGTATCAGGATCCTGCCAGGTGTGTATGGGGTTTTCACAGTGCATCAGGATCCTGCCAGGTGTGTATGGGGGTTTTACAGTGGATTAGGATCCTTCCAGGTGTGTATGGGGTTTTCACAGTGTATCAGGATCCTGCCAGGTGTTTATGGGGGTTTCACAGTGGATCAGGATCCTGCCAGGTGTGTATGGGGTTTCACAGTGTATCAGGATCCTTCCAGGTGTGCATGGGGTTTTCACAGTGTATCAGGATCCTGCCAGTTGTTTGTGGGGTTTCACAGTGCATCAGGATCCTGCCAGGTGTGTATGGGGTTTCAGCGTTTATCAGGAACCTGCCAGGTGTGTATGGGGGTATCACAGTGTATCAGGATCCTGCCAGGTGTGCATGGGGGTTTCACAGCGAATCGGGATCCTGCCAGGTGTGTACGGGGTTTTCACAGTGGATCAGGATCCTGCCAGGTGTGTATGGGGTTTTCAAAGTTTATCAGATCCTGCCAGGTGTAATTGGGGTTTCACAGTGTATCAGGATCCTGCCAGGTGTGTATGGGGGTTTCACAGTGGATCAGGATCCTTCCTGGTGTGTATGGGGTTTCACAGTGTATCAGGATCCTGCCAGATGTGAATGGGGTTTTCCTGTGCATCAGGACCCTACCAGGTGTGTACGGGGTTTTCACAGACTATCAGGCTCCTGCCAGGTGTGTCTGGGGGTTTCACAGTTCATCAGGATCCTGCAAGTTGTGTATGGGGGTTTCACAGTGTATCAGGATCCTGCCACGTGTGTTTGGGGGTTTCACAGTGGATCCGGATCCTGCCAGGTGTGTATGGGGTTTCATAGTGTATGAGGATCCTTCCAGGTGTGTACGGGGTTTCACAGTGCATCAGGATCCTGCCAGATGTGAATGGGGTTTCCCTGTGCATCAGGAACCTACCAGGTGTGTACGGGGTTTTCACAGATTATCAGGCTCCGGCCAGGTGTGTACGGGTGTTTCACAGATTACCAGGATCCTGCAAGTTGTGTATGGGGGTTTCACAGTTCATCAGGATCCTGCCAGGTGTGTATGGGGTTTTCACAGTGGATCAGAATCCTGCCAGGTGTGAACGGGGTTTCACAGAGGTTCAGGATCGTTCCAGGTGTGAGCGGTGTTTTCACAATATATTAGGATCCTGCCAGGTTTGAACGGGGTTTCAGAGAGGATCAGGATCCTGCCATGTGTGTACGGGGTTTTCACAGTTTATCAGGATCCTTCCAGGTGTGTATGGGGTTTCACAGTGTATCAGGACCCTGCCAGATGTGAATGGGGTTTCCCTGTGCATCAGGAACCTACCAGGTGTGCACGGGGTTTTCACAGATTATCAGGATCCTGCCAGGTGTGTATGGGGGTTTCAAAGTGGATCAGCATCCTGCCAGGTGTGTATGGGGTTTCACAGTGTATCAGGATCCTTCCAGGTGTGCATGGGGTTTTCACAGTGTATCAGGATCCTGCCAGTTGTTTATGGGGTTTCACAGTGCATCAGGATCCTGCCAGGTGTGTATGGGGTTTCAGCGTTTATCAGGAACCTGCCAGGTGTGTATGGGTGTATCACAGTGTATCAGGATCCTGCCACGTGTGTTTGGGGGTTTCACAGTGGATCCGGATCCTGCCAGGTGTGTATGGGGTTTCACAGTGTATCAGGATCCTGCCAGATGTGAATGGGGTTTCCCTGTGCATCAGGAACCTACCAGGTGTGTACGGGGTTTTCACAGATTATCAGGCTCCTACCAGGTGTGTACGGGTGTTTCACAGATTACCAGGATCCTGCAAGTTGTGTATGGGGGTTTCACAGTTCATCAGGATCCTGCCAGGTGTGTATGGGGTTTTCACAGTGGATCAGAATCCTGCCAGGTGTGAACGGGGTTTCACAGAGGTTCAGGATCGTTCCAGGTGTGAGCGGGGTTTTCACAATATATTAGGATCCTGCCAGGTTTGAACGGGGTTTCAGAGAGGATCAGGATCCTGCCATGTGTGTACGGGGTTTTCACAGTTTATCAGGTTCCTGCCAGGTGTGTATGTGGTTTTCACAGTGGATCAGGATCCTGCCAGGTGTGTTTGGGGTTTTCAAAGTGTATCAGGATCCTGTCAGGTGTGTATGGGGTTTTCACAGTGCACCAGGATCCTGCCAGATGTGTCTGGTGTTTCACAGTGTATCAGGATCCTTCCGGATGTGAATGGGGTTTTCACAGTGTATCAGGATCCTGCCAGGTGTGTATGGGGTTTTCACAGTGGATCAGGATCCTGCCAGGTGTGTATGGGGGTTTTACAGTGGACTAGGATCCTTCCAGGTGTGTATGGGGTTTTCACAGTGTATCAGGATCCTGCCAGGTGTTTATGGGGGTTTCACAGTGGATCAGGATCCTGCCAGGTGTGTATGGGGTTTCACAGTGTATCAGGATCCTTCCGGATGTGAATGGGGTTTTCACAGTGTATCAGGATCCTGCCAGGTGTGTATGGGGTTTTCACAGTGGATCAGGATCCTGCCAGGTGTGTATGGGGGTTTTACAGTGGACTAGGATCCTTCCAGGTGTGTATGGGGTTTTCACAGTGTATCAGGATCCTGCCAGGTGTTTATGGGGGTTTCACAGTGGATCAGGATCCTGCCAGGTGTGTATGGGGTTTCACAGTGTATCAGGATCCTTCCAGGTGTGCATGGGGTTTTCACAGTGTATCAGGATCCTGCCAGTTGTTTGTGGGGTTTCACAGTGCATCAGGATCCTGCCAGGTGTGTATGGGGTTTCAGCGTTTATCAGGAACCTGCCAGGTGTGTATGGGGGTATCACAGTGTATCAGGATCCTGCCAGGTGTGCATGGGGGTTTCACAGCGAATCGGGATCCTGCCAGGTGTGTACGGGGTTTTCACAGTGGATCAGGATCCTGCCAGGTGTGTATGGGGTTTTCAAAGTTTATCAGATCCTGCCAGGTGTAATTGGGGTTTCACAGTGTATCAGGATCCTGCCAGGTGTGTATGGGGGTTTCACAGTGGATCAGGATCCTTCCTGGTGTGTATGGGGTTTCACAGTGTATCAGGATCCTGCCAGATGTGAATGGGGTTTTCCTGTGCATCAGGACCCTACCAGGTGTGTACGGGGTTTTCACAGACTATCAGGCTCCTGCCAGGTGTGTCTGGGGGTTTCACAGTTCATCAGGATCCTGCAAGTTGTGTATGGGGGTTTCACAGTGTATCAGGATCCTGCCACGTGTGTTTGGGGGTTTCACAGTGGATCCGGATCCTGCCAGGTGTGTATGGGGTTTCATAGTGTATGAGGATCCTTCCAGGTGTGTACGGGGTTTCACAGTGCATCAGGATCCTGCCAGATGTGAATGGGGTTTCCCTGTGCATCAGGAACCTACCAGGTGTGTACGGGGTTTTCACAGATTATCAGGCTCCGGCCAGGTGTGTACGGGTGTTTCACAGATTACCAGGATCCTGCAAGTTGTGTATGGGGGTTTCACAGTTCATCAGGATCCTGCCAGGTGTGTATGGGGTTTTCACAGTGGATCAGAATCCTGCCAGGTGTGAACGGGGTTTCACAGAGGTTCAGGATCGTTCCAGGTGTGAGCGGTGTTTTCACAATATATTAGGATCCTGCCAGGTTTGAACGGGGTTTCAGAGAGGATCAGGATCCTGCCATGTGTGTACGGGGTTTTCACAGTTTATCAGGTTCCTGCCAGGTGTGTATGTGGTTTTCACAGTGGATCAGGAACCTGCCAGGTGTGTTTGGGGTTTTCAAAGTGTATCAGGATCCTGTCAGGTGTGTATGGGGTTTTCACAGTGCACCAGGATCCTGCCAGATGTGTCTGGGGTTTCACAGTGTATCAGGATCCTTCCAGGTGTGTCTGGGGTTTCACAGTGTATCAGGATCCTTCCGGATGTGAATGGGGTTTTCACAGTGTATCAGGATCCTGCCAGGTGTGTATGGGGTTTTCACAGTGGATCAGGATCCTGCCAGGTGTGTATGGGGGTTTTACAGTGGATTAGGATCCTTTCAGGTGTGTATGGGGTTTTCACAGTGTATCAGGATCCTGCCAGGTGTGTATGGGGGTTTCACAGCGAATCGGGATCCTGCCAGGTGTGCATGGGGGTTTCACAGCGAATCGGGATCCTGCCAGGTGTGTACATGGTTTTCACAGTGGATCAGGATCCTGCCAGGTGTGCATGGGGTTTTCAAAGTTTATCAGATCCTGCCAGGTGTGATTGGGGTTTCACAGTGTATCAGGATCCTGCCAGGTGTGTATGGGGGTTTCACAGTGGATCAGGATCCTTCCAGGTGTGTATGGGGTTTCACAGTGTATCAGGATCCTGCCAGATGTGAATGGGGTTTTCCTGTGCATCAGGACCCTACCAGGTGTGTACGGGGTTTTCACAGACTATCAGGCTCCTGCCAGGTGTGTCTGTGGGTTTCACAGTTCATCAGGATCCTGCCAGGTGTGTATGAGGTTTTCACAGTGGATCAGGATGCTGCCAGGTGTGTATGGGGTTTTCACAGTGTATCAGGAACCTGTCATGTGTGTATTGATTGATGAGGAAAGGGCTGTCGATGTCATATACATGGACTTCAGTAAGGCGTTTGATAAGGTTCCCCATGGCAGGCTGATGGAGAAAGTGAAGGCGCTTGGGGTCCAAGGTGTACTAGCTAGATGGATAAAGAACTGGCTGGGCAACAGGAGACAGAGAGTAGCAGTAGAAGGGAGTTTCTCAAAATGGAGACGTGTGACCAGTGGTGTTCCACAGGGATCCGTGCTGGGACCACTGTTGTTTGTGATATACATTAATGATTTGGAGGAAAGTATAGGTGGACTGATTAGCAAATTTGCAGACGACACCAAGATTGGTGGAGTAGCAGATAGTGAAGGGGACTGTCAGAGAATACAGCAGAATATAGATAGATTGGAGAGTTGGGCAGAGAAATGGCAGATGGAGTTCAATCAGGGCACATGCGAGGTGATGCATTTTGGAAGATCCAATTCAAGAGTGAACTATACAGTAAATGGAAAAGTCCTGGGGAAAATTGATGTCCAGAGAGATTTGGGTGTTCAGGTCCACTGTTCCCTGAAGGTGGCAACGCGGGTAAATAGAGTGGTCAAGAAGGCATACGGCATGCTTTCCTTCATCGGACGGGGCATTGAGTACAAGAGTTGGCAGGTCATGTTACAGTTGTATAGGACTTTGGTTCGGCCACATTTGGAATACTGCGTACAGTTCTGGTCGCCACATTATCAAAAGGATGTGGATGCTTTGGAGAGGGTGCAGAGGATGTTCACCAGGATGTTGCCTGGTATGGAGGGCGCGAGCTATGAAGAGAGGTTGAGCAGATTAGGATTATTTTCATTAGAAAGACGGAGGTTGAGGGGGGACCTGATTGAGGTGTACAAAATCATGAGAGGTATAGACAGGGTGGATAGCAAGAGGCTTTTTCCCAGAGTGGGGGTTTCAATTACTAGAGGACACGAGTTCAAAGTGAAAGGGGAAAAGTTTAGGGGGGATATGCGTGGAAAGTTCTTTACGCAGAGGGTGGTGGGCACCTGGAACGCATTGCCAGCGGAGGTGGTAGATGCGGGCACGATGGAGTCTTTTAAGATGTATCTAGACAGATACATGAATGGGCAGGAAGAAAAGAGATACAGAACCTTAGAAAATAGGCGACATGTTTAGAGAGAGGATCTGGATCGGCTCAGGCTTGGAGGGCCGAAGGGCATGTTCCTGTGCTGTAATTATCTTTGTTTTTATGGGGGTTTCACAGTGGATCAAGATCCTGCCAGGTGTGCATGGGATTTCACAGTGTATCAGGATCCTTCCAGGTGTGCATGTTGTTTTCACAGTGTATCAGGATCCTGCCAGGTGTTTATGGGGTTTCACAGTGCATCAGGATCCTGCCAGGTATGCATGGTGTTTCACAGTGCATCAGGATCCTGCCAGGTGTGTCTGGGGTTTCACAGTGTATCAGGATCCTGCCAGGTGTGTTTGGGGGTTTCACAGTGGATCAGGATCCTGCCAGGTGTTTATGGGATTTCACATTGCATCAGGATCCTGCCAGGTGTGATTGGGGTTTCACAGTGTATCAGGATACTTCCAGGTGTGTATGGGGTTTCACAGTGTATCAGGATCCTGCCAGATGTGAGTGGGGTTTCACTGTGCATCAGGAACCTACCAGGTGTGTTCGGAGTTTTCACAGATTATCAGGCTCCTGCCAGGTGTGTACGGGGGTTTCACAGTTTATCAGGATCATGCCAGGTGTGTATGGGGGTTTAACATTTCATCAGGATCCCGCCAGTTGTGTATGGGGTTTTCATAGTGGATCAGGATACTGCCAGGTGTGAACGAGGTTTCACAGAGGATCAGCATCCTGCCAGGTGTGTACGGGGTTTTCACAATATATCAGGATCCTGCCAGGTGTGTACGGAGTTTCACAGAGGATCAGGTTCCTGCCAGGTGTGTACGGGGTTTTCACAATATATCAGGATCCTGCCAGGTGTGTATGGGGGTGTCACCGTTTATCAGGATCCTGCCAGGTGTGTACGGGGTTTTCACAATATATCAGGATCCTGCCAGGTGTGTATGGGGGTTTCACCGTTTATCAGGATCCTGCCAGGTGTGTATGGGTGTTTCACAGTTTATCAGGATCCTGCCAGGTGTGTATGGGGGTTTCACAGTTTGTCAGGTTTCTGCCAGGTGTGTATGGGGTTTTCACAGAGCACCAGGATCCTGCCAGATGTGTCTGAGGTTTCACAGTGTATCAGGATCCTTCCAGGTGTGTTTGGGGGTTTCACAGTGGATCAGGATCCTGCCGGATGTGAATGGGGTTTTCACAGTGTATCAGGATCCTGCCAGGTGTGTTTGGGGTATCACAGTGTTTCAGGATCCTACCAGGTGTCTATGGGGTTTTCACAGTGGATCAGGATCCTGCCAGGTGTGTATGGGGTTTTCAGAGTGCACCAGGATCCTGCCAGATGTGTCTGGGGTTTCACAGTTTGTCAGGATCCTTCCAGGTGTGTCTGGGGTTTCACAGTGCATCAGGATCCTGCCAGGTGTGTATGGGGTTTTCACAGTGGATGAGGATCCTGCCAGGTGTGTATGGGGGTTTCACAGTGTATCAGGGTCCTTCCAGGTGAGTATGGGGTTTTCACAGTATATCAGGACCCTGCCAGGTGTGTATGGGGGTTTTGCAGTGTATCACGATCCTTCCAGGTGTGTATGGGGTTTTCACAGTGTATCAGGATTCTGCCAGGTGTGTATGGGGGTTTCACAGTGGATCAGGATCCTGCCAGATGTGTATGGGGTTTCACAGTGTATCAGGATCCTGCCACGTGTGTATGGGGGTTTCACAGTGTATCGGGATCCTGCCAGTTGGGTATGGGGGTTTCACAGTGGATCAGGATCCTGCCAGGTGTGTATGGGGTTTCACAGTGCATCAGGATCCTGCCAGGTGTGTATGGGGTTTTCACAGTTTATCAGGATCCTGCAAGGTATGTATGGGGTTCTCACAGTGGATCAGTATCCTGCCAGGTGTGTATGGGATTTTCACAGTATATCAGGATATGCCAGGTGTGTATGGAGTTTCACTTTGCATCAGGATCCTGCCAGGTGTGCATGGGGTTTTCACAGAGTATCAGGATCTGCCAGATGTGTATGGAGTTTCAAAGTAGATCAGGATCCTGCCAGGTGTGTATGGGGGTTTCACAGTGGATCAGGATCCTGCCAGGTGTGTATGGGGGTTTACAGTGGATCAGGATCCGGCCAGGTGTGTGTGGGGAATCACAGTTTATCAGGATCCTTCCAGGTGTGTATTGGGTTTTCACAGTGTATCAGGATCCTGCCAGGTGTGTATGGGGTTTCACAGTGCATCAGGATCCTGCCAAGTGTGTATGGGGTTTCACAGTGCATCAGGATCCTGCCAGGTGTGTATGGGGTATCACAGTGTATCAGGACCTGCCAGGTGTGTTTGGGGGTTTCACAGTGGATGAGGATTCTGCCAGGTATGTATGGGGTTTCACAGTGCATCAGGATCCTGCCAGGTGTGTATGGGGTTTCACAGTGCATCAGGATCTTGCCAGGTGTGTATAGGAATTTCACAGTGGATCAGGATTATGCCAGGTGTGTATGGGGTTTCACAGTGGATCAGGATCCTGCCAGGTGTGTATGGGGGTTTCGCAGTGGATCAGGATCCTGCCAGGTGTGTATCGGGTTTCACAGTGTATTAGCATCCTGCCAGGTGTGAACGGGGATTTCGCAATATATCAGGATCCTGCCAGGTGTGTACGGGGTTTCAAAGAGGGTCAGGATCCTGCCTGGTGTGCATGGGGGTTTCACCGTTTATCAGGATCCTGCCAGGTGTGTATGAGGATTTCGCAGTTTATCAGGATCCTGCCAGGTGTGTATGGGGGTTTCACAGTTTATCAGTATCCTGCCAGGTGTGTATGGGGTTTTCACAATGGATCAGGATCCTGCCAGGTGTGTATGGGGTTTTCACTGTGCTTCAGGATCTGCAAGGTGTGTATGGGCTTTTCACAGTGCACCAGGATCCTGCCAGATGTATCTGGGGTTTCACGGTATATCAGGATCCTTCCAGGTGTGTATGGGGGTTTCACAGTGGATCAGGATCCTGCCAGGTGTGCATGGGGTTTCACAGTGTATCAGGATCCTGCCAGGTGTTTATGGGGTTTCACAGTGTATCAGGATCCTTCCACGTGTGTATGGGGGTTTCACAGTGGATCAGGATCCGGCCAGGTGTGAATGGGGTTTCACTGTGCATCAGGTACCTGCCAGGTGTGCACGGGGTTTTCACAGTGGATCAGGCTCCTGCCAGGTGTGTACGGGGGTTTCACAGATTATCAGGAACCTGCCAGGTGTGCATGGGGGTTTCACAGTTCATCAGCATCCTGCCAGGTGTGTACGGGGTTTCACAGAGGATCAGGATCCTGCCAGGTGTGTACGGGGTTTTCACAATATATCAGGATCCTGCCAGGTGTTTACGGGGTTTCACAGAGGATCAGGATCCTGCAAGGTGTGTACGGGGTTTTCACAATATATCAGGATACTGACAGGTGTGTATGGGGGTTTCACCGTTTATCAGAATACTGCCAGGTGTGTATGGGGGTTTCACAGTGGATCAGGATCCTGCCAGGTGTTTATGGGGTTTCACAGTGTATCAGGATCCTGCCAGATGTGAATGGGGTTTCACTGTGCATCAGGAACCTGCCAGGTGTGTATGGGGTTTCCACAGTATATCAGGATCCTGCCAGGTATGTATGGGGTTTCACAGTGTATCAGGATGCTGCCAGGTGTGTATGGGGGTTTCACAGTGGATCAGGATCCTGCCAGGTGTTTATGGGGGTTCACAGTGCATCAGGATCCTGCCAGGTGTGTATGGGGTGTCACAGTGTATCAGGATTCTGCCAGGTGTGTATGGGGGTTTCACAGTGGATCAGGATCCTGCCAGATGTGTATGGTGTTTCACAGTATATCAGGATCCTGCCACGTGTGTATGGGGGTTTCACAGTGTATCGGGATACTGCCAGGTGGGTATGGGGGTTTCACAGTGGATCAGGATCCTGCCAGGTGTGTATGGGGGTTTCACAGTGGATCAGGATCCGGCCAGGTGTGTGTGGGGAATCACAGTTTATCAGGATCCTTCCAGGTGTGTATTGGGTTTTCACAGTGTATCAGGATCCTGCCAGGTGTGTATGGGGTTTCACAGTGCATCAGGATCCTGCCAAGTGTGTATGGGGTTTCACAGTGCATCAGGATCCTGCCAGGTGTGTATGGGGTATCACAGTGTATCAGGACCTGCCAGGTGTGTATGGGGGTTTCACAGTGGATGAGGATTCTGCCAGGTATGTATGGGGTTTCACAGTGCATCAGGATCCTGCCAGGTGTGTATGGGGTTTCACAGTGTATCAGGATCTTGCCAGGTGTGTATGGGGATTTCACAGTGGATCAGGATTATGCCAGGTGTGTATGGGGTTTCACAGTGGATCAGGATCCTGCCAGGTGTGTATGGGGGTTTAGCAGTGGATCAGGATCCTGCCAGGTGTGTATCGGGTTTCACAGTGTATCAGCATCCTGCCAGGTGTGAACGGTGATTTCGCAATATATCAGGATCCTGCCAGGTGTGTACGGGGTTTCAAAGAGGGTCAGGATCCTGCCTGGTGTGCATGGGGGTTTCACCGTTTATCAGGATCCTGCCAGGTGTGTATGAGGGTTTCGCAGTTTATCAGGATCCTGCCAGGTGTGTATGGGGGTTTCACAGTTTATCAGTATCCTGCCAGGTGTGTATGGGGTTTTCACAATGGATCAGGATCCTGCCAGGTGTGTATGGGGTTTTCACTGTGCTTCAGGATCTGCAAGGTGTGTATGGGGTTTTCACAGTGCACCAGGATCCTGCCAGATGTATCTGGGGTTTCACAGTATATCAGGATCCTTCCAGGTGTGTATGGGGGTTTCACAGTGGATCAGGACCCTGCCAGGTGTGTATGGGGTTTCACAGTGTATCAGGATCCTGCCAGGTGTTTATGGGGTTTCACAGTGTATCTGGATCCTGCCACGTGTGTATGGGGGTTTCACAGTGGATCAGGATCCGGCCAGGTGTGAATGGGGTTTCAATGTGCATCAGGTACCTGCCAGGTGTGCACGGGGTTTTCACAGTGGATCAGGCTCCTGCCAGGTGTGTACGGGGGTTTCACAGATTATCAGGAACCTGCCAGGTGTGCATGGGGGTTTCACAGTTCATCAGCATCCTGCCAGGTGTGTACGGGGTTTCACAGAGGATCAGGATCCTGCCAGGTGTGTACGGGGTTTTCACAATATATCAGGATCCTGCCAGGTGTGTATGGGGTTTCACAGTGTATCAGGATCCTGCCAGGTGTTTATGGGGTTTCACAGTGTATCAGGATCCTGCCACGTGTGTATGGGGGTTTCACAGTGGATCAGGATCCGGCCAGGTGTGAATGGGGTTTCACTGTGCATCAGGTACCTGCCAGGTGTGCACGGGGTTTTCACAGTGGATCAGGCTCCTGCCAGGTGTGTACGGGGGTTTCACAGATTATCAGGAACCTGCCAGGTGTGCATGGGGGTTTCACAGTTCATCAGCATACTGCCAGGTGTGTACGGGGTTTCACAGAGGATCAGCATCCTGCCAGGTGTGTACGGGGTTTTCACAATATATCAGGATCCTGCCAGGTGTTTACGGGGTTTCACAGAGGATCAGGATCCTGCAAGGTGTGTACGGGGTTTTCACAATATATCAGGATACTGACAGGTGTGTATGGGGGTTTCACCGTTTATCAGAATACTGCCAGGTGTGTATGGGGGTTTCACAGTGGATCAGGATCCTGCCAGGTGTTTATGGGGTTTCACAGTGTATCAGGATCCTGCCAGATGTGAATGGGGTTTCACTGTGCATCAGGAACCTGCCAGGTGTGTATGGGGTTTCACAGTATTTCAGGATCCTGCCAGGTATGTATGGGGTTTCACAGTGTATCAGGATGCTGCCAGGTGTGTATGGGGGTTTCACAGTGGATCAGGATCCTGCCAGGTGTTTATGGGGGTTCACAGTGCATCAGGATCCTGCCAGGTGTGTATGGGGTGTCACAGTGTATCAGGATTCTGCCAGGTGTGTATGGGGGTTTCACAGTGGATCAGGATCCTGCCAGATGTGTATGGTGTTTCACAGTGTATCAGGATCCTGCCACGTGTGTATGTGGGTTTCACAGTGTATCGGGATACTGCCAGGTGGGTATGGGGGTTTCACAGTGGATCAGGATCCTGCCAGGTGTGTATGGGGGTTTCACAGTGGATCAGGATCCGGCCAGGTGTGTGTGGGGAATCACAGTTTATCAGGATCCTTCCAGGTGTGTATTGGGTTTTCACAGTGTATCAGGATCCTGCCAGGTGTGTATGGGGTTTCACAGTGCATCAGGATCCTGCCAAGTGTGTATGGGGTTTCACAGTGCATCAGGATCCTGCCAGGTGTGTATGGGGTATCACAGTGTATCAGGACCTGCCAGGTGTGTATGGGGGTTTCACAGTGGATGAGGATTCTGCCAGGTATGTATGGGGTTTCACTGTGCATCAGGTACCTGCCAGGTGTGCACGGGGTTTTCACAGTGGATCAGGCTCCTGCCAGGTGTGTACGGGGGTTTCACAGATTATCAGGAACCTGCCAGGTGTGCATGGGGGTTTCACAGTTCATCAGCATCCTGCCAGGTGTGTACGGGGTTTCACAGAGGATCAGGATCCTGCCAGGTGTGTACGGGGTTTTCACAATATATCAGGATCCTGCCAGGTGTTTACGGGGTTTCACAGAGGATCAGGATCCTGCAAGGTGTGTACGGGGTTTTCACAATATATCAGGATACTGACAGGTGTGTATGGGGGTTTCACCGTTTATCAGAATACTGCCAGGTGTGTATGGGGGTTTCACAGTGGATCAGGATCCTGCCAGGTGTTTATGGGGTTTCACAGTGTATCAGGATCCTGCCAGATGTGAATGGGGTTTCACTGTGCATCAGGAACCTGCCAGGTGTGTATGGGGTTTCACAGTATATCAGGATCCTGCCAGGTATGTACGGGGTTTCACAGTGTATCAGGATGCTGCCAGGTGTGTATGGGGGTTTCACAGTGGATCAGGATCCTGCCAGGTGTTTATGGGGGTTCACAGTGCATCAGGATCCTGCCAGGTGTGTATGGGGTGTCACAGTGTATCAGGATTCTGCCAGGTGTGTATGGGGGTTTCACAGTGGATCAGGATCCTGCCAGATGTGTATGGTGTTTCACAGTGTATCAGGATCCTGCCACGTGTGTATGGGGGTTTCACAGTGTATCGGGATACTGCCAAGTGGGTATGGGGGTTTCACAGTGGATCAGGATCCTGCCAGGTGTGTATGGGGGTTTCACAGTGGATCAGGATCCGGCCAGGTGTGTGTGGGGAATCACAGTTTATCAGGATCCTTCCAGGTGTGTATTGGGTTTTCACAGTGTATCAGGATCCTGCCAGGTGTGTATGGGGTTTCACAGTGCATCAGGATCCTGCCAAGTGTGTATGGGGTTTCACAGTGCATCAGGATCCTGCCAGGTGTGTATGGGGTATCACAGTGTATCAGGACCTGCCAGGTGTGTATGGGGGTTTCACAGTGGATGAGGATTCTGCCAGGTATGTATGGGGTTTCACAGTGCATCAGGATCCTGCCAGGTGTGTATGGGGTTTCACAGTGTATCAGGATCTTGCCAGGTGTGTATGGGGATTTCACAGTGGATCAGGATTATGCCAGGTGTGTATGGGGTTTCACAGTGGATCAGGATCCTGCCAGGTGTGTATGGGGGTTTCGCAGTGGATCAGGATCCTGCCAGGTGTGTATCGGGTTTCACAGTGTATCAGCATCCTGCCAGGTGTGAACGGGGATTTCGCAATATATCAGGATCCTGCCAGGTGTGTACGGGGTTTCAAAGAGGGTCAGGATCCTGCCTGGTGTGCATGGGGGTTTCACCGTTTATCAGGATCCTGCCAGGTGTGTATGAGGGTTTCGCAGTTTATCAGGATCCTGCCAGGTGTGTATGGGGGTTTCACAGTTTATCAGTATCCTGCCAGGTGTGTATGGGGTTTTCACAATGGATCAGGATCCTGCCAGGTGTGTATGGGGTTTTCACTGTGCTTCAGGATCTGCAAGGTGTGTATGGGGTTTTCACAGTGCACCAGGATCCTGCCAGATGTATCTGGGGTTTCACAGTATATCAGGATCCTTCCAGGTGTGTATGGGGGTTTCACAGTGGATCAGGATCCTGCCAAGTGTGTATGGGGTTTCACAGTGTATCAGGATCCTGCCAGGTGTTTATGGGGTTTCACAGTGTATCTGGATCCTGCCACGTGTGTATGGGGGTTTCACAGTGGATCAGGATCCGGCCAGGTGTGAATGGGGTTTCAATGTGCATCAGGTACCTGCCAGGTGTGCACGGGGTTTTCACAGTGGATCAGGCTCCTGCCAGGTGTGTACGGGGGTTTCACAGATTATCAGGAACCTGCCAGGTGTGCATGGGGGTTTCACAGTTCATCAGCATCCTGCCAGGTGTGTACGGGGTTTCACAGAGGATCAGGATCCTGCCAGGTGTGTACGGGGTTTTCACAATATATCAGGATCCTGCCAGGTGTGTATGGGGTTTCACAGTGTATCAGGATCCTGCCAGGTGTTTATGGGGTTTCACAGTGTATCAGGATCCTGCCACGTGTGTATGGGGGTTTCACAGTGGATCAGGATCCGGCCAGGTGTGAATGGGGTTTCACTGTGCATCAGGTACCTGCCAGGTGTGCACGGGGTTTTCACAGTGGATCAGGCTCCTGCCAGGTGTGTACGGGGGTTTCACAGATTATCAGGAACCTGCCAGGTGTGCATGGGGGTTTCACAGTTCATCAGCATACTGCCAGGTGTGTACGGGGTTTCACAGAGGATCAGGATCCTGCCAGGTGTGTACGGGGTTTTCACAATATATCAGGATCCTGCCAGGTGTTTACGGGGTTTCACAGAGGATCAGGATCCTGCAAGGTGTGTACGGGGTTTTCACAATATATCAGGATACTGACAGGTGTGTTTGGGGGTTTCACCGTTTATCAGAATACTGCCAGGTGTGTATGGGGGTTTCACAGTGGATCAGGATCCTGCCAGGTGTTTATGGGGTTTCACAGTGTATCAGGATCCTGCCAGATGTGAATGGGGTTTCACTGTGCATCAGGAACCTGCCAGGTGTGTATGCGGTTTCACAGTATTTCAGGATCCTGCCAGGTATGTATGGGGTTTCACAGTGTATCAGGATGCTGCCAGGTGTGTATGGGGGTTTCACAGTGGATCAGGATCCTGCCAGGTGTTTATGGGGGTTCACAGTGCATCAGGATCCTGCCAGGTGTGTATGGGGTGTCACAGTGTATCAGGATTCTGCCAGGTGTGTATGGGGGTTTCACAGTGGATCAGGATCCTGCCAGATGTGTATGGTGTTTCACAGTGTATCAGGATCCTGCCACGTGTGTATGGGGGTTTCACAGTGTATCGGGATACTGCCAGGTGGGTATGGGGGTTTCACAGTGGATCAGGATCCTGCCAGGTGTGTATGGGGGTTTCACAGTGGATCAGGATCCGGCCAGGTGTGTGTGGGGAATCACAGTTTATCAGGATCCTTCCAGGTGTGTATTGGGTTTTCACAGTGTATCAGGATCCTGCCAGGTGTGTATGGGGTTTCACAGTGCATCAGGATCCTGCCAAGTGTGTATGGGGTTTCACAGTGCATCAGGATCCTGCCAGGTGTGTATGGGGTATCACAGTGTATCAGGACCTGCCAGGTGTGTATGGGGGTTTCACAGTGGATGAGGATTCTGCCAGGTATGTATGGGGTTTCACAGTGCATCAGGATCCTGCCAGGTGTGTATGGGGTTTCACAGTGTATCAGGATCTTGCCAGGTGTGTATGGGGATTTCACAGTGGATCAGGATTATGCCAGGTGTGTATGGGGTTTCACAGTGGATCAGGATCCTGCCAGGTGTGTATGGGGGTTTCGCAGTGGATCAGGATCCTGCCAGGTGTGTATCGGGTTTCACAGTGTATCAGCATCCTGCCAGGTGTGAACGGGGATTTCGCAATATATCAGGATCCTGCCAGGTGTGTACGGGGTTTCAAAGAGGTTCAGGATCCTGCCTGGTGTGCATGGGGGTTTCACCGTTTATCAGGATCCTGCCAGGTGTGTATGAGGGTTTCGCAGTTTATCAGGATCCTGCCAGGTGTGTATGGGGGTTTCACAGTTTATCAGTATCCTGCCAGGTGTGTATGGGGTTTTCACAATGGATCAGGATCCTGCCAGGTGTGTATGGGGTTTTCACTGTGCTTCAGGATCTGCAAGGTGTGTATGGAGTTTTCACAGTGCACCAGGATCCTGCCAGATGTATCTGGGGTTTCACAGTATATCAGGATCCTTCCAGGTGTGTATGGGGGTTTCACAGTGGATCAGGATCCTGCCAGGTGTGTATGGGGTTTCACAGTGTATCAGGATCCTGCCAGGTGTTTATGGGGTTTCACAGTGTATCTGGATCCTGCCACGTGTGTATGGGGGTTTCACAGTGGATCAGGATCCGGCCAGGTGTGAATGGGGTTTCAATGTGCATCAGGTACCTGCCAGGTGTGCACGGGGTTTTCACAGTGGATCAGGCTCCTGCCAGGTGTGCATGGGGGTTTCACAGTTCATCAGCATCCTGCCAGGTGTGTACGGGGTTTCACAGAGGATCAGGATCCTGCCAGGTGTGTACGGGGTTTTCACAATATATCAGGATCCTGCCAGGTGTGTATGGGGTTTCACAGTGTATCAGGATCCTGCCAGGTGTTTATGGGGTTTCACAGTGTATCAGGATCCTGCCACGTGTGTATGGGGGTTTCACAGTGGATCAGGATCCGGCCAGGTGTGAATGGGGTTTCACTGTGCATCAGGTACCTGCCAGGTGTGCACGGGGTTTTCACAGTGGATCAGGCTCCTGCCAGGTGTGTACTGGGGTTTCACAGATTATCAGGAACCTGCCAGGTGTGCATGGGGGTTTCACAGTTCATCAGCATACTGCCAGGTGTGTACGGGGTTTCACAGAGGATCAGGATCCTGCCAGGTGTGTACGGGGTTTTCACAATATATCAGGATCCTGCCAGGTGTTTACGGGGTTTCACAGAGGATCAGGATCCTGCAAGGTGTGTACGGGGTTTTCACAATATATCAGGATACTGACAGGTGTGTATGGGGGTTTCACAGTGGATCAGGATTCTGCCAGGTGTGTATGGGGTTTCACAGTGCATCAGGATCCTGCCAGGTGTGTATGGGGTTTCACAGTGTATCATGATCCTGCCAGGTGTGTATGGGGGTTACACCGTTTATCAGGATCCTGCCAGGTGTGTATGGGGGTTTCACAGTTGATCGGGATCCTGCCAGGTGTGTATGGGGTTTCACAGTGTATCAGGATCCTTCCAGGTGTATATTGTGTTTTCACAGTGTATCAGGATCCTGCCAGGTGTGTATGGGGTTTCACAGTGCATCAGGATCCTGCCAGGTGCGTATGGGGTTTCACAGTGCATCAGGATCCTGCCAGGTGTGTATGGGTTTTCGCAGTGTATCAGGATCCTGCCAGGTGTGTATGGGGGCTTCACAGTGGATCAGGATTCTGCCAGGTGTGTATGGGGTTTCATAGTGCATCAGGATCCTGCCAGGTGTGTATGGGGTTTCACAGTGTATCATGATCCTGCCAGGTGTGTATGGGGGTTTCACAGTGGATCAGGATTCTGCCATGTGTGAATGGGGTTTCACAGTGCATCAGGATCCTGCCAGGTGTGTATGGGGTTTCACAGTGTATCAGCATCCTGCCAGGTGTGTACGGGGTTTTCACAATATATCAGGATCCTGCCAGGGGTGTATGGGGTTTCACAGTGCATCAGGATCCTGCCAGGTGTGTATGGGGTTTTCACAGGTTATCAGGGTCCTGCAAGGTATGTATGGGGTTTTCACAGTGGATCAGTATCCTGCCAGGTGTGTATGGGATTTTCACAGTATATCAGGATCTGCCAGGTGTGTATGGAGTTTCACAGTGCATCTGGATCTTGCCAGGTGTGTATGGGGATTTCACAGTGGATCAGGATTATGCCAGGTGTGTATTGGGTTTCACAGTGGATCAGGATCCTGCCAGGTGTGTATGGGGGTTTTGCAGTGGATCAGGATCCTGCCAGGTGTGTATCGGGTTTCACAGTGTATCAGCATCCTGCCAGGTGTGAACGGGGATTTCGCAATATATCAGGATCCTGCCAGGTGTGTACGGGGTTTCAAAGAGGGTCAGGATCCTGCCTGGTGTGCATAGGGGTTTCACCGTTTATCAGGATCCTGCCAGGTGTGTATGAGGGTTTCGCAGTTTATCAGGATCCTGCCAGGTGTGTATGGGGGTTTCACAGTTTATCAGTTTCCTGCCAGGTGTGCATGGGGTTTTCACAATGGATCAGGATCCTGCCAGGTGTGTATGGGGTTTTCACTGTGCTTCAGGATCTGCAAGGTGTGTATGGGGTTTTCACAGTGCACCAGGATCCTGCCAGATGTATCTGGGGTTTCACAGTATATCAGGATGCTTCCAGGTGTGTATTGGGTTTCACAGTGTATCAGGATCCTGCCAGGTGTTTATGGGGTTTCACAGTGTAACAGGATCCTGCCACGTGTGTATGGGGGTTTCACAGTGGATCAGGATCCGGCCAGGAGTGAATGGGGTTTCACTGTGCATCAGGTACCTGCCAGGTGTGCACGGGGTTTTCACAGTGGATCAGGCTCCTGCCAGGTGTGTACGGGGGTTTCACAGATTATCAGTAACCTGCCAGGTGTGCATGGGGTTTTCACAGTTCATCAGCATCCTGCCAGGTGTGTACGGGGTTTCACAGAGGATCAGCATCCTGCCAGGTGTGTACGGGGTTTTCACAATATATCAGGATCCTGCCAGGTGTGTATGGGGGTTTCACCGTTTATCAGGATACTGCCAGGTGTGTATGGGGGTTTCACAGTCTATCAGGATCCTGCCAGGTGTGTATGGGGGTTTCACAGTTTATCAGTATCCTGCCAGGTGTGTATGGGCTTTTCACAGTGGATCAGGATCCTGCCAGGTGTGTATGGGGTTTTCACAGTTTATCAGGATCCTGCCAGGTGTGTATTGGGTTTTCACAGTGGATCAGGATCCTGCCAGGTGTGTATGGGGGTTTCACAGTAGATCAGGATCCTGCCAGGTGTGTATGGGGTTTCACAGTGCATCAGGGTCCTGCAAGGTATGTATGGGGTTTTCACAGTGGATCAGTATCCTGCCAGGTGTGTATGGGATTTTCACAGTATATCAGGATCTGCCAGGTGTGTATGGAGTTTCACAGTGCATCAGGATCCTGCCAGGTGTGCATGGGGTTCTCACAGAGTATCAGGATCTGCCAGATGTGTATGGAGTTTCAAAGTAGATCAGGATCCTGCCAGGTGTGTATGGGGTTTTCACAGTGCACCAGGATCCTGCCAGATGTGTCTGGGGTTTCACAGTGTATCAGGATCGTGCCAGGTGGGTATGGGGGTTTCACAGTGGATCAGGATCCTGCCAGGTGTGTATGGGGGTTTCACAGTTGATCGGGATCCTGCCAGGTGTGTATGGGGTTTCACAGTGTATCAGGATCCTTCCAGGTGTATATTGGGTTTTCACAGTGTATCAGGATCCTGCCAGGTGTGTATGGGGTTTCACAGTGCATCCGGATCCTGCCAGGTGTGTATGGGGTTTCACAGTGCATCAGGATCCTGCCAGGTGTGTATGGGATTTCGCAGTGTATCAGGATCCTGCCAGCTGTGTATGGGGGCTTCACAGTGGATCAGGATTCTGCCAGGTGTGTATGGGGTTTCACAGTGAATGAGGATCCTGCCAGGTGTGTATGGGGTTTCACAGTGTATCATGATCCTGCCAGGTGTGTATGGGGGTTTCACAGTGGATCAGGATTCTGCCATGTGTGAATGGGGTTTCACAGTGCATCAGGATCCTGCCAGGTGTGTATGGGGTTTCACAGTGTATCAGCATCCTGCCAGGTGTGTACGGGGTTTTCACAATATATCAGGATCCTGCCAGGGGTGTGCGGGGTGTCAAAGAGGATCAGGATCCTGCCAGGTGTGTATGGGGGTTACACCGTTTATCAGGATCCTGCCAGGTGTTTATGGGTGTTTCACAGTTGATCGGGATCCTGCCAGGTGTGTATGGGGTTTCACAGTGCATCAGGATCCTGCTAGGTGTGTATGGGTTTTCGCAGTGTATCAGGATCCTGCCAGGTGTGCATGGGGGCTTCACAGTGGATCAGGATTCTGCCAGGTGTGTATGGGTTTTCACAGTGCATCAGGATCCTGCCAGGTGTGTATGGGGTTTCACAGTGTATCATGATCCTGCCAGGTGTGTTTGGGGGTTTCACAGTGGATCAGGATTCTGCCATGTGTGAATGGGGTTTCACAGTGCATCAGGATCCTGCCAGGTGTGTATGGGGTTTCACAGTGTATCAGCATCCTGCCAGGTGTGTACGGGGTTTTCACAATATATCAGGATCCTGCCAGGGGTGTATGGGGTTTCACAGTGCATCAGGATCCTGCCAGGTGTGTATGGGGTTTTCACAGTTTATCAGGGTCCTGCAAGGTATGTATGGGGTTTTCACAGTGGATCAGTATCCTGCCAGGTGTGGATGGGATATTCACAGTATATCAGGATCTGCCAGGTGTGTATGGAGCTTCACAGTGCATCAGGATCCTGCCAGGTGTGCATGGGGTTTTCACAGAGTATCAGGATCTGCCAGATGTGTATGGAGTTTCAAAGTAGATCAGGATCCTGCCAGGTGTGTATGGGGTTTTCACAGTGCACCAGGATCCTGCCAGATGTGTCTGGGGTTTCACAGTGTATCAGGATCGTGACAGGTGGGTATGGGGGTTTCACAGTGGATCAGGATCCTGCCAGGTGTGTATGGGGGTTTCATAGTTGATCGGGATCCTGCCAGGTGTGTATGGGGTTTCACAGTGTATCAGGATCCTTCCAGGTGTATATTGGGTTTTCACAGTGTATCAGGATCCTGCCAGGTGTGTATGGGGTTTCACAGTGCATCAGGATCCTGCCAGGTGTGTATGGGGTTTCATAGTGCATCAGGATCCTGCCAGGTGTGTATGGGTTTTCGCAGTGTATCAGGATCCTGTAGCTGTGTATGGGGGCTTCACAGTGGATCAGGATTCTGCCAGGTGTGTATGGGGTTTCACAGTGCATCAGGATCCTGCCAGGTGTGTATGGGGTTTCACAGTGTATCATGATCCTGCCAGGTGTGTATGGGGGTTTCACAGTGGATCAGGATTCTGCCATGTGTGAATGGGGTTTCACAGTGCAGCAGGATCCTGCCAGGTGTGTATGGGGTTTCACAGTGTATCAGCATCCTGCCAGGTGTGTACGGGGTTTTCACAATCTATCAGGATCCTGCCACTGGTGTGCGGGGTGTCACAGAGGATCAGGATCCTGCCAGGTGTGTATGGGGGTTACACCGTTTATCAGGATCCTGCCAGGTGTGTATGGGGTTTTCACAGTTGATCGGGATCCTGCCAGGTGTGTATGGGGTTTCACAGTGTATCAGGATCCTTCCAGGTGTATATTGTGTTTTCACAGTGTATCAGGATCCTGCCAGGTGTGTATGGGGTTTCACAGTGCATCAGGATCCTGCCAGGTGTGTATGGGGTTTCACAGTGCATCAGGATCCTGCCAGGTGTTTATGGGTTTTCGCAGTGTATCAGGATCCTGCCAGGTGTGTATGGGGGCTTCACTGTGGATCAGGATTCTGCCAGGTGTGTATGGGGTGTCACAGTGCATCAGGATCCTGCCAGGTGTGTATGGGGTTTCACAGTGTATCATGATCCTGCCAGGTGTGTATGGGGGTTTCACAGTGGATCAGGATTCTGCCATGTGTGAATGGGGTTTCACAGTGCATCAGGATCCTGCCAGGTGTGTATGGGGTTTCACAGTGTCTCAGCATCCTGCCAGGTGTGTACGGGGTGTCACAGAGGATCAGGATCCTGCCAGGTGTGTATGGGGGTTACACCGTTTATCAGGATCCTGCCAGGTGTGTATGGGGGTTTCACAGTTTATCAGGATCCTGCCAGGTGTGTATGGGGGTTTCAAAGTTTATCAGTATCCTGCGATGTGTGCATGGGGTTTTCACAGTGGATCAGGATCCTGCCGTGTGTGTGGGGTTTTCACAGTAGATCAGGATCCTGCCAGGTATGTATGGGGTTTCACAGTGCATCAGGATCCTGCCAGTTGTGTATGGGGTTTCACAGTGTATTAGGATCCTGCCACGTTTGTTTGGGGGTTTCACAGTGGATCAGGATCCTGCCAGGTGCGTATGGGGTTTCACAGTGTATCAGGATCCTGCCAGATGTGAATGGGGTTTCACTGTGCATCAGGAACCTGCCAGGTGTGTATGGGGTTTCACAGTATATCAGGATCCTGCCAGGTGTGCATGGGGTTTCACAGTGTATCAGTATGCTGCCAGGTGTGTATGGGGTTTCACAGTGTATCAGCTTCCTGCCAGGTGTGTACGGGGTTTTCACAATATATCAGGATCCTGCCAGGGGTGTACGGGGTGTCACAGAGGATCAGGATCCTGCCAGGTGTGTATGGGGGTTACACCGTTTATCAGGATCCTGCCAGGTGTGTATGGGGGTTTCACAGTTTATCAGGATCCTGCCAGGTGTGTATGGGGGTTTCAAAGTTTATCAGTATCCTGCCATGTGTGCATGGGGTTTTCACAGTGGATCAGGATCCTGCCGTGTGTGTGGGGTTTTCACAGTAGATCAGGATCCTGCCAGGTATGTATGGGGTTTCACAGTGCATCAGGATCCTGCCAGGTGTGTATGGGGTTTCACAGTGTATTAGGATACTGCCACGTGTGTTTGGGGGTTTCACAGTGGATCAGGATCCTGCCAGATGTGAATGGGGTTTCACTGTGCATCAGGAACCTGCCAGGTGTGTATGGGGTTTCACAGTATATCAGGATCCTGCCAGGTGTGTATGGGGTTTCACAGTGTATCAGGATCCTGCCAGGTGTGTATGGGGGTTTCACAGTGGATCAGGATCCTGCCAGGTGTTTATGGGGGTTCACAGTGCATCAGGATCCTGCCAGGTGTGTATGGGGTGTCACAGTGTATCAGGATCCTGCCACGTGTGTATGGGGGTTTCACAGTGGATCAGGATCCTGCCAGGTGTGTATGGGGTTTTCACAGTTTATCAGGGTCCTGCAAGGTATGTATGGGGTTTTCACAGTGGATCAGTATCCTGCCAGGTGTGGATGGGATATTCACAGTATATCAGGATCTGCCAGGTGTGTATGGAGCTTCACAGTGCATCAGGATCCTGCCAGGTGTGCATGGGGTTTTCACAGAGTATCAGGATCTGCCAGATGTGTATGGAGTTTCAAAGTAGATCAGGATCCTGCCAGGTGTGTATGGGGTTTTCACAGTGCACCAGGATCCTGCCAGATGTGTCTGGGGTTTCACAGTGTATCAGGATCGTGACAGGTGGGTATGGGGGTTTCACAGTGGATCAGGATCCTGCCAGGTGTGTATGGGGGTTTCATAGTTGATCGGGATCCTGCCAGGTGTGTATGGGGTTTCACAGTGTATCAGGATCCTTCCAGGTGTATATTGGGTTTTCACAGTGTATCAGGATCCTGCCAGGTGTGTATGGGGTTTCACAGTGCATCAGGATCCTGCCAGGTGTGTATGGGGTTTCATAGTGCATCAGGATCCTGCCAGGTGTGTATGGGTTTTCGCAGTGTATCAGGATCCTGTAGCTGTGTATGGGGGCTTCACAGTGGATCAGGATTCTGCCAGGTGTGTATGGGGTTTCACAGTGCATCAGGATCCTGCCAGGTGTGTATGGGGTTTCACAGTGTATCATGATCCTGCCAGGTGTGTATGGGGGTTTCACAGTGGATCAGGATTCTGCCATGTGTGAATGGGGTTTCACAGTGCAGCAGGATCCTGCCAGGTGTGTATGGGGTTTCACAGTGTATCAGCATCCTGCCAGGTGTGTACGGGGTTTTCACAATCTATCAGGATCCTGCCAGTGGTGTGCGGGGTGTCACAGAGGATCAGGATCCTGCCAGGTGTGTATGGGGGTTACACCGTTTATCAGGATCCTGCCAGGTGTGTATGGGGTTTTCACAGTTGATCGGGATCCCGCCAGGTGTGTATGGGGTTTCACAGTGTATCAGGATCCTTCCAGGTGTATATTGTGTTTTCACAGTGTATCAGGATCCTGCCAGGTGTGTATGGGGTTTCACAGTGCGTCAGGATCCTGCCAGGTGTGTATGGGGTCTCACAGTGCATCAGGATCCTGCCAGGTGTTTATGGGTTTTCGCAGTGTATCAGGATCCTGCCAGGTGTGTATGGGGGCTTCACTGTGGATCAGGATTCTGCCAGGTGTGTATGGGGTGTCACAGTGCATCAGGATCCTGCCAGGTGTGTATGGGGTTTCACAGTGTATCATGATCCTGCCAGGTGTGTATGGGGGTTTCACAGTGGATCAGGATTCTGCCATGTGTGAATGGGGTTTCACAGAGCATCAGGATCCTGCCAGGTGTGTATGGGGTTTCACAGTGTCTCAGCATCCTGCCAGGTGTGTACGGGGTGTCACAGAGGATCAGGATCCTGCCAGGTGTGTATGGGGGTTACACCGTTTATCAGGATCCTGCCAGGTGTGTATGGGGGTTTCACAGTTTATCAGGATCCTGCCAGGTGTGTATGGGGGTTTCAAAGTTTATCAGTATCCTGCGATGTGTGCATGGGGTTTTCACAGTGGATCAGGATCCTGCCGTGTGTGTGGGGTTTTCACAGTAGATCAGGATCCTGCCAGGTATGTATGGGGTTTCACAGTTCATCAGGATCCTGCCAGTTGTGTATGGGGTTTCACAGTGTATTAGGATCCTGCCACGTTTGTTTGGGGGTTTCACAGTGGATCAGGATCCTGCCAGGTGCGTATGGGGTTTCACAGTGTATCAGGATCCTGCCAGATGTGAATGGGGTTTCACTGTGCATCAGGAACCTGCCAGGTGTGTATGGGGTTTCACAGTATATCAGGATCCTGCCAGGTGTGCATGGGGTTTCACAGTGTATCAGTATGCTGCCAGGTGTGTATGGGGTTTCACAGTGTATCAGCTTCCTGCCAGGTGTGTACGGGGTTTTCACAATATATCAGGATCCTGCCAGGGGTGTACGGGGTGTCACAGAGGATCAGGATCCTGCCAGGTGTGTATGGGGGTTACACCGTTTATCAGGATCCTGCCAGGTGTGTATGGGGGTTTCACAGTTTATCAGGATCCTGCCAGGTGTGTATGGGGGTTTCAAAGTTTATCAGTATCCTGCCATGTGTGCATGGGGTTTTCACAGTGGATCAGGATCCTGCCGTGTGTGTGGGGTTTTCACAGTAGATCAGGATCCTGCCAGGTATGTATGGGGTTTCACAGTGCATCAGGATCCTGCCAGGTGTGTATGGGGTTTCACAGTGTATTAGGATACTGCCACGTGTGTTTGGGGGTTTCACAGTGGATCAGGATCCTGCCAGATGTGAATGGGGTTTCACTGTGCATCAGGAACCTGCCAGGTGTGTATGGGGTTTCACAGTATATCAGGATCCTGCCAGGTGTGTATGGGGTTTCACAGTGTATCAGGATCCTGCCAGGTGTGTATGGGGGTTTCACAGTGGATCAGGATCCTGCCAGGTGTTTATGGGGGTTCACAGTGCATCAGGATCCTGCCAGGTGTGTATGGGGTGTCACAGTGTATCAGGATCCTGCCACGTGTGTATGGGGGTTTCACAGTGTATCGGGATCCTGCCAGGTGGGTATGGGGGTTTCACAGTGGATCAGGATCCTGCCAGGTGTGTATGGGGGTTTCACAGTGGATCAGGATCCTGCCAGGTGTGCGTGGGGAATCACAGTTTATCAGGATCCTTCCAGGTGTGTATTGGGTTTTCACAGTGTATCAGGATCCTGCCAGGTGTGTATGGGGTTTCACAGTGCATCAGGATCCTGCCAAGTGTGTATGGGGTTTCACAGTGCATCAGGATCCTGCCAGGTGTGTATGGGGTATCACACTGTATCAGGACCTGCCAGGTGTGTATGGGGGATTCACCGTTTATCGGGATCCTGCCAGGTGTGTATGAGGGTTTCGCAGTTTATCAGGATCCTGCCAGGTGTGTATGGGGTTTTCACAGTGGATCAGGATCCTGCCAGGTGTGTATGGGGTTTTCACTGTGCATCAGGATCTGCAAGGTGTGTATGGGGTTTTCACAGTGCACCAGGATCCTGCCAGATGTATCTGGGGTTTCACAGTATATCAGGATCCTTCCAGGTGTGTATGGGGGTTTCACAGTGGATCAGGATCCTGCCAGGTGTGTATGGGGTTTCACAGTGTATCAGGATCCTGCCAGGTGTTTATGGGGTTTCACAGTGTATCAGGATCCTGCCACGTGTGTATGGGGGTTTCACAGTGGATCAGGATCCGGCCAGGTGTGAATGGGGTTTCACTGTGCATCAGGTACCTGCCAGGTGTGCACGTGGTTTTCACAGTGGATCAGGCTCCTGCCAGGTGTGTACGGGGGTTTCACAGATTATCAGGAACCTGCCAGGTGTGCATGGGGGTTTCACAGTTCATCAGCATCCTGCCAGGTGTGTCCGGGGTTTCACAGAGGATCAGGATCCTGCCAGGTGTGTACGGGGTTTTCACAATATATCAGGATCCTGCCAGGTGTTTACGGGGTTTCACAGAGGATCAGGATCCTGCAAGGTGTGTACGGGGTTTTCACAATATATCAGGATACTGCCAGGTGTGTATGGGGGTTTCACCGTTTATCAGGATACTGCCAGGTGTGTATGGGGGTTTCACAGTCTATCAGGATCCTGCCAGGTGTGTATGGGGGTTTCACAGTTTATCAGGATTCTGCCAGGTGTGTATGGGCTTTTCACAGTGGATCAGGATCCTGCCAGGTGTGTATGGGGTTTTCACAGTTTATCAGGATCCTGCCAGGTGTGTACGGAGTTTCACAGTGTATCAGGATCCTGCCAGGTGTGTATGGGGGTTTCACAGTGGATCCGGATCCTGCCAGGTGTGTCTGGGGTTTCACAGTGTATCAGGATCCTGCCAGGTGTTTATGGGGTTTCACAGTTCATCAGGATCCTGCCAGGTGTGTATGGGGTGTCACAGTGTATCAGGATCCTGCCACGTGTGTATGGGGTTTTCACAGTGGATCAGGATCCTGCCAGGTGTGAATGGGGTTTCACTGTGCATCAGGAACCTGCCAGGTGTGTACGGGGTTTTCACAGTGTATCAGGCTCCTGCCAGGTGTGTACGGGGGTTTCACAGATTATCAGGAACCTGCCAGGTGTGCATGGGGGTTTCACAGTTCATCAGCATCCTGCCAGGTGTGTACGGCGTTTCACAGAGGATCAGGATCCTGCCAGGTGTGTACGGTGTTTTCACAATATATCAGGATCCTGCCAGGTGTTTACGGGGTTTCACAGAGGATCAGGATCCTGCAAGGTGTGTACGGGGTTTTCACAATTTATCAGGATACTGACAGGTGTGTATGGGGGTTTCACCGTTTATCAGAATACTGCCAGGAGTGTATGGGGGTTTCACAGTCTATCAGGATCCTGCCAGGTGTGTATGGGGGCTTCACAGTGGATCAGGATTCTGCCAGGTGTGTATGGGGTTTCACAATGCATCAGGATCCTGCCAGATGTGTATGGGGTTTCACAGTGTATCATGATCCTGCCAGGTGTGTATGGGGGTTTCACAGTGGATCAGGATCCTGCCATGTGTGAATGGGGTTTCACAGTGCATCAGGATCCTGCCAGGTGTGTTTGGGGTTTCACAGTGTATCAGCATCCTGCCAGCTGTGTACGGGGTTTTCACAATATATCAGGATCCTGCCAGTGGTGTACGGGGTGTCACAGTGTATCAGGATCCTGCCAGGTGTGTATGGGGGTTACACCGTTTATCAGGATCCTGCCAGGTGTGCATGGGGGTTTCACAGTTTCTCAGGATCCTGCCAGGTGTGTATGGGGGTTTCAAAGTTTATCAGTATCCTGCCATGTGTGCATGGGGTTTTCACAGTGGATCAGGATCCTGACGTGTGTGTGGGGTTTTCACAGTAGATCAGGATCCTGCCAGGTATGTATGGGGTTTCACAGTGCATCAGGATCCTGCCAGGTGTGTATGGGGTTTCACAGTCTATTGGGATCCTGCCACGTGTGTTTGGGGGTTTCACAGTGGATCAGGATCCTGCCAGGTGCATATGGGGTTTCACAGTGTATTAGGATCCTGCCAGATGTGAATGGGGTTTCACTGTGCATCTGGAACCTGCCAGGTGTGTATGGGGTTTCACAGTATATCAGGATCCTGCCAGGTGTGTATGGGGTTTCACAGTGTATCAGGATGCTGCCAGGTGTGTATGGGGGTTTCACAGTGGATCAGGATCCTGCCAGGTGTTTATGGGGTTTCACAGTGCATCAGGATCCTGCCAGGTGTGTATGGGGTGTCACAGTGTATCAGGATTCTGCCAGGTGTGTATGGGGGTTTCACAGTGAATCAGGATCCTGCCAGATGTGTATGGGGTTTCACAGTGTATCAGGATCCTGCCACGTGTGTATGGGGGTTTCACAGTGTATCGGGATCCTGCCAGGTGTGCATGGGGTTTCACTGTGCATCAGGAACCTGCCAGGAGTGCACGTGGTTTTCACAGTGTATCAGGCTCCTGCCAGGTGTGTACGGGGGTTTCACAGATTATCAGGATCCTGCCAGGTGTGTATGGGGCTTTCACAGTTCATCAGGATCCTGCCAGGTGACTACGGGGTTTTACAGAGGATCAGGATCCTGCAAGGAGTGCACGGGGTTTTCACAATATATTAGGATCCTGCCAGGTGTGTACGGGGTTTCACAGAGGATCAGGATCCTGCAAGGTGTGTAAGGGGTTTTCACAATATTCAGGATACTGACAGGTGTGCATGGGGGTTTCACCGTTTATCAGGATCCTGCCAGGTGTGTATGGGCTTATCACAGTCTATCAGGATCCTGCCAGGTGTGTTTGGGGGTTTCACAGTTTATCAGTATCCTGCCAGGTGTGCATGGGGTTTTCACAGTGGATCAGGATCCTGCCAGGTGTGTATGGGGTTTTCACAGTTTATCAGGATCCTGCCAGGTGTGTATGGGGTTTTCACAGTGGATCCGGATCCTGCCAGGTTTGTATCGGGGTTTCACAGTGGATCAGGATCCTGCCAGGTGTGTATGGGGGTTTCACAGTGGATCAGGATCCTGCCAGGTGTGTGTGGGTTTTCAAAGTGCATCAGGATCCTGCCTGGTGTATATGGGGGTTTCACAGTTGATCAGGATCCGGCCAGGTGTGTCTGGGGTTTTCACAGTGGATCAGGATCCTGCCAGGTGTGTATGGGGTTTTCACAGTGCATCAGGATCTGCCAGGTGTGTATGGAGTTTCACAGTGTATCAGGATCCTGCCAGGTGTGTATGGGGTTTTCACAGAGTATCAGGATCTGCCAGATGTGCATGGAGTTTCACAGTGGATCAGGATCCTACCAGGTTTGTATGGGGTTTTCACAGAGCACCAGGATCCTGCCAGATGTGTCTGGGGTATCACATGTGTCTCAGGATCGTTCCAGGTGTGTATGGGCGTTTCACAGTGGATCAGGATCCTGCCAGGTGTGTATTGGGTTTCACAGTGTATCAGGATCCTGCCGGATGTGAATGGGGTTTTCGCAGTGTACAGGATCCTGCCAGGTGTGTATGGGGTTTCACAGTGTATCGGGATCCTGCCAGGTGTGTATGGGGGTTTCACATTGGATCAGGATCCAGCCAGGTGTGTATGGGGTATCACAGTTTATAAGGATCCTTCCAGGTGTGTATTGGGTTTTCACAGTGTGTCAGGATCCTGCCAGGTGTGTATGGGTTTTCACAGTGCATCAGGATCCTGCCAGGTGTGTATGGGGATTCACAGTGCATCAGGATCCTGCCAGGCATGTATGGGGTTTCACAGTGTATCAGGACCTGCCAGGTGTGTATGGGGGTTTCACAGTGGATCAGGATTCTGCCAGGTATGTATGGGGTTTCACAGTGCATCAGGATCCTGCGTGGAGTGAATGTGGTTTTCACAGTGTATCAGGATCCTGCCAGGTGTGTCTGGGATTTCACAGTGTTTCGGGATCCTGCCAGGTGGGTATGGGGTTTTAACAGTGGATCAGGATCCTGCCAGGTGTGTATGGGGGTTTCACAGTGTATCAGGATCCTTCCAGATGTGTATGGGGTTTTCACAGTGTATCAGGATCCTGCCCGGTGTGTCTGGGGATATCACAGTGGATCAGGATCCTGCCATGTGTGTATGGGGTTTCACAGTGTATCAGGTTCCTTCCAGGTGTGTATGGGGTTTTCGCAGTGTATCAGGATCCAGCCAGGATATCAGGAACCTGCCAGGTGTGTACGGGATTTTCACAAAATATCAGGTTCCTTCCAGGTGTGTACGGGGTTTTCACAATGTATCAGGATCCTGCCAGGTGCGTATGGGGTTTCACAGTGTATCAGGATCCTGCCAGATGTGAATGGGGTTTCACTGTGCATCAGGAACCTGCCAGGTGTGTATGGGGTTTCACAGTATATCAGGATCCTGCCAGGTGTGTATGGGGTTTCACAGTGTATCAGGATGCTGCCAGGTGCGTATGGGGTTTCACAGTGTATCAGGATCCTGCCAGATGTGAATGGGGTTTCACTGTGCATCAGGAACCTGCCAGGTGTGTATGGGGTTTCACAGTATATCAGGATCCTGCCAGGTGTGTATGGGGTTTCACAGTGTATCAGGATGCTGCCAGGTGTGTATGGGGGTTTCACAGTGGATCAGGATCCTGCCAGGTGTTTATGGGGGTTCACAGTGCATCAGGATCCTGCCAGGTGTGTATGGGGTGTCACAGTGTATCAGGATCCTGCCACGTGTGTATGGGGCTTTCACAGTGTATCGGGATCCTGCCAGGTGGGTATGGGGGTTTCACAGTGGATCAGGATCCTGCCAGGTGTGCATGGGGGTTTCACAGTGGATCAGGATCCTGCCAGGCGTGCGTGGGGAATCACAGTTTATCAGGATCATTCCAGGTGTGTATTGGGTTTTCACAGTGTATCAGGATCCTGCCAGGTGTGTATGGGGTTTCACAGTGCATCAGGATCCTGCCAAGTGTGTATGGGGTTTCACAGTGCATCAGGATCCTGCCAGGTGTGTATGGGGTATCACAGTGTATCAGGACCTGCCAGGTGTGTATGGGGGTTTCACAGTGGATGAGGATTCTGCCAGGTATGTATGGGGTTTCACAGTGCATCAGGATCCTGCCAGGTGTGTATGGGGTTTCACAGTGTATCTGGATCTTGCCAGGTGTGTATGGGGATTTCACAGTGGGTCAGGATTATGCCAGGTGTGTATGGGGTTTCACAGTGGATCAGGATCCTGCCAGGTGTGTATGAGGGTTTCGCAGTGGATCAGGATCCTGCCAGGTGTGTATCGGGTTTCACAGTGTATCAGCATCCTGCCAGGTGTGAACGGGGATTTCGCAATATATCAGGATCCTGCCAGGTGTGTACGGGGTTTCAAAGAGGGTCAGGATCCTGCCTGGTGTGCATGGGGGTTTCACCGTTTATCGGGATCCTGCCAGGTGTGTATGAGGGTTTCGCAGTTTATCAGGATCCTGCCAGGTGTGTATGGGGGTTTCACAGTTTATCAGTATCCTGCCAGGTGTGTATGGGGTTTTCACAGTGGATCAGGATCCTGCCAGGTGTGTATGGGGTTTTCACTGTGCATCAGGATCTGCAAGGTGTGTATGGGGTTTTCACAGTGCACCAGGATCCTGCCAGATGTATCTGGGGTTTCACAGTATATCAGGATCCTTCCAGGTGTGTATGGGGGTTTCACAGTGGATCAGGATCCTGCCAGGTGTGTATGGGGGTTTCACAGTGGATCAGGATCCTGCCAGGTGTGAATGGGGTTTCACTGTGCATCAGGAACCTGCCAGGTGTGTACGGGGTTTTCACAGTGGATCAGGATCCTGCCAGGTGTGTATGAGGGTTTCGCAGTGGATCAGGATCCTGCCAGGTGTATCTGGGGTTTCACAGTATATCAGGATCCTTCCAGGTGTGTATGGGGGTTTCACAGTGGATCAGGATCCTGCCAGGTGTGAATGGGGTTTCACTGTGCATCAGGAACCTGCCAGGTGTGTACGGGGTTTTCACAGTGGATCAGGATCCTGCCAGGTGTGTATGAGGGTTTCGCAGTGGATCAGGATCCTGCCAGGTGTATCTGGGGTTTCACAGTATATCAGGATCCTTCCAGGTGTGTATGGGGGTTTCACAGTGGATCAGGATCCTTCCAGGTGTGTATGGGGGTTTCACAGTGGATCAGGATCCTGCCAGGTGTGTATGGGGTTTCACAGTGTATCAGGATCCTGCCAGGTGTTTATGGGGTTTCACAGTGTATCAGGATCCTGCCACGTGTGTATGGGGGTTTCACAGTGGATCAGGATCCGGCCAGGTGTGAATGGGGTTTCACTGTGCATCAGGTACCTGCCAGGTGTGCACGTGGTTTTCACAGTGGATCAGGCTCCTGCCAGGTGTGTACGGGGGTTTCACAGATTATCAGGAACCTGCCAGGTGTGCATGGGGGTTTCACAGTTCATCAGCATCCTGCCAGGTGTGTCCGGGGTTTCACAGAGGATCAGGATCCTGCCAGGTGTGTACGGGGTTTTCACAATATATCAGGATCCTGCCAGGTGTTTACGGGGTTTCACAGAGGATCAGGATCCTGCAAGGTGTGTACGGGGTTTTCACAATATATCAGGATACTGCCAGGTGTGTATGGGGGTTTCACCGTTTATCAGGATACTGCCAGGTGTTTATGGGGGTTTCACAGTGTATCCGGATCCTGCCAGGTGTGTATGGGGGTTTCACAGTTTATCAGGATTCTGCCAGGTGTGTATGGGCTTTTCACAGTGGATCAGGATCCTGCCAGGTGTGTATGGGGTTTTCACAGTTTATCAGGATCCTGCCAGGTGTGTATTGGGTTTTCACAGTGGATCAGGATCCTGCCAGGTGTGTATGGGGGTTTCACAGTGCATCAGGATCCTGCCAAGTGTGTATGGGGTTTCACAGTGCATCAGGATCCTGCCAGGTGTGTATGGGGTATCACAGTGTATCAGGACCTGCCAGGTGTGTATGGGGGTTTCACAGTGGATGAGGATTCTGCCAGGTATGTATGGGGTTTCACAGTGCATCAGGATCCTGCCAGGTGTGTATGGGGTTTCACAGTGTATCTGGATCTTGCCAGGTGTGTATGGGGATTTCACAGTGGGTCAGGATTATGCCAGGTGTGTATGGGGTTTCACAGTGGATCAGGATCCTGCCAGGTGTGTATGAGGGTTTCGCAGTGGATCAGGATCCTGCCAGGTGTGTATCGGGTTTCACAGTGTATCAGCATCCTGCCAGGTGTGAACGGGGATTTCGCAATATATCAGGATCCTGCCAGGTGTGTACGGGGTTTCAAAGAGGGTCAGGATCCTGCCTGGTGTGCATGGGGGTTTCACCGTTTATCGGGATCCTGCCAGGTGTGTATGAGGGTTTCGCAGTTTATCAGGATCCTGCCAGGTGTGTATGGGGGTTTCACAGTTTATCAGTATCCTGCCAGGTGTGTATGGGGTTTTCACAGTGGATCAGGATCCTGCCAGGTGTGTATGGGGTTTTCACTGTGCATCAGGATCTGCAAGGTGTGTATGGGGTTTTCACAGTGCACCAGGATCCTGCCAGATGTATCTGGGGTTTCACAGTATATCAGGATCCTTCCAGGTGTGTATGGGGGTTTCACAGTGGATCAGGATCCTGCCAGGTGTGTATGGGGGTTTCACAGTGGATCAGGATCCTGCCAGGTGTGAATGGGGTTTCACTGTGCATCAGGAACCTGCCAGGTGTGTACGGGGTTTTCACAGTGGATCAGGATCCTGCCAGGTGTGTATGAGGGTTTCGCAGTGGATCAGGATCCTGCCAGGTGTATCTGGGGTTTCACAGTATATCAGGATCCTTCCAGGTGTGTATGGGGGTTTCACAGTGGATCAGGATCCTGCCAGGTGTGAATGGGGTTTCACTGTGCATCAGGAACCTGCCAGGTGTGTACGGGGTTTTCACAGTGGATCAGGATCCTGCCAGGTGTGTATGAGGGTTTCGCAGTGGATCAGGATCCTGCCAGGTGTATCTGGGGTTTCACAGTATATCAGGATCCTTCCAGGTGTGTATGGGGGTTTCACAGTGGATCAGGATCCTTCCAGGTGTGTATGGGGGTTTCACAGTGGATCAGGATCCTGCCAGGTGTGTATGGGGTTTCACAGTGTATCAGGATCCTGCCAGGTGTTTATGGGGTTTCACAGTGTATCAGGATCCTGCCACGTGTGTATGGGGGTTTCACAGTGGATCAGGATCCGGCCAGGTGTGAATGGGGTTTCACTGTGCATCAGGTACCTGCCAGGTGTGCACGTGGTTTTCACAGTGGATCAGGCTCCTGCCAGGTGTGTACGGGGGTTTCACAGATTATCAGGAACCTGCCAGGTGTGCATGGGGGTTTCACAGTTCATCAGCATCCTGCCAGGTGTGTCCGGGGTTTCACAGAGGATCAGGATCCTGCCAGGTGTGTACGGGGTTTTCACAATATATCAGGATCCTGCCAGGTGTTTACGGGGTTTCACAGAGGATCAGGATCCTGCAAGGTGTGTACGGGGTTTTCACAATATATCAGGATACTGCCAGGTGTGTATGGGGGTTTCACCGTTTATCAGGATACTGCCAGGTGTTTATGGGGGTTTCACAGTGTATCCGGATCCTGCCAGGTGTGTATGGGGGTTTCACAGTTTATCAGGATTCTGCCAGGTGTGTATGGGCTTTTCACAGTGGATCAGGATCCTGCCAGGTGTGTATGGGGTTTTCACAGTTTATCAGGATCCTGCCAGGTGTGTATTGGGTTTTCACAGTGGATCAGGATCCTGCCAGGTGTGTATGGGGGTTTCACAGTGGATCAGGATCCTGCCAGGTGTGTATGGAGTTTCACAGTGTATCAGGATCCTTCCAGGTGTGTATGGGGGTTTCACAGTGGATCAGGATCCTGCCAGGTGTGTATGGGGTTTCACAGTGTATCAGGATCCTGCCAGGTGTTTATGGGGTTTCACAGTTCATCAGGATCCTGCCAGGTGTGTATGGGGTTTTCACAGTGTATCAGGATCCTGCCACGTGTGTATGGGGTTTTCACAGAGGATCAGGATCCTGCCAGGTGTGAATGGGGTTTCACTGTGCATCAGGAACCTGCCAGGTGTTTATGGGGTTTCACAGTTCATCAGGATCCTGCCAGGTGTGTATGGGGTTTTCACAGTGTATCAGGATCCTGCCACGTGTGTATGGGGTTTTCACAGAGGATCAGGATCCTGCCAGGTGTGAATGGGGTTTCACTGTGCATCAGGAACCTGCCAGGTGTGTACGGGGTTTTCACAGTGGATCAGGATCCTGCCAGGTGTGTATGAGGGTTTCGCAGTGGATCAGGATCCTGCCAGGTGTGTATCGGGTTTCACAGTGTATCAGCATCCTGCCAGGTGTGAACGGGGATTTCGCAATATATCAGGATCCTGCCAGGTGTGTACGGGGTTTCAAAGAGGGTCAGGATCCTGCCTGGTGTGCATGGGGGTTTCACCGTTTATCGGGATCCTGCCATGTGTGTATGAGGGTTTCGCAGTTTATCAGCATCCTGCCAGGTGTGTATGGGGGTTTCACAGTTTATCAGTATCCTGCCAGGTGTGTATGGGGTTTTCACAGTGGATCAGGATCCTGCCAGGTGTGTATGGGGTTTTCACTGTGCATCAGGATCTGCAAGGTGTGTATGGGGTTTTCACAGTGCACCAGGATCCTGCCAGATGTATCTGGGGTTTCACAGTATATCAGGATCCTTCCAGGTGTATATGGGGGTTTCACAGTGGATCAGGATCCTGCCAGGTGTGTATGGGGTTTCACAGTGTATCAGGATCCTGCCAGGTGTTTATGGGGTTTCACAGTGTATCAGGATCCTGCCACGTGTGTATGGGGGTTTCACAGTGGATCAGGATCCGGCCAGGTGTGAATGGGGTTTCACTGTGCATCAGGTACCTGCCAGGTGTGCACGTGGTTTTCACAGTGGATCAGGCTCCTGCCAGGTGTGTACGGGGGTTTCACAGATTATCAGGAACCTGCCAGGTGTGCATGGGGGTTTCACAGTTCATCAGCATCCTGCCAGGTGTGTCCGGGGTTTTACAGAGGATCAGGATCCTGCCAGGTGTGTACGGGGTTTTCACAATATATCAGGATCCTGCCAGGTGTTTACGGGGTTTCACAGAGGATCAGGAACCTGCAAGGTGTGTACGGGGTTTTCACAATATATCAGGATACTGCCAGGTGTGTATGGGGGTTTCACCGTTTATCAGGATACTGCCAGGTGTGTATGGGGGTTTCACAGTCTATCAGGATCCTGCCAGGTGTGTATGTGGGTTTCACAGTTTATCAGGATTCTGCCAGGTGTGTATGGGCTTTTCACAGTGGATCAGGATCCTGCCAGGTGTGTATGGGGTTTTCACAGTTTATCAGGATCCTGCCAGGTGTGTATTGGGTTTTCACAGTGGATCAGGATCCTGCCAGGTGTGTATGGGGTTTTCACAGTGGATCAGGATCCTGCCAGGTGTGTATGGAGTTTCACAGTGTATCAGGATCCTTCCAGGTGTGTATGGGGGTTTCACAGTGGATCAGGATCCTGCCAGGTGTGTATGGGGTTTCACAGTGTATCAGGATCCTGCCAGGTGTTTATGGGGTTTCACAGTTCATCAGGATCCTGCCAGGTGTGTATGGGGTTTTCACAGTGTATCAGGATCCTGCCACGTGTGTATGGGGTTTTCACAGTGGATCAGGATCCTGCCAGGTGTGAATGGGGTTTCACTGTGCATCAGGAACCTGCCAGGTGTTTACGGGGTTTTCACAGTGTATCAGGCTCCTGCCAGGTGTGTACGGGGGTTTCACAGATTATCAGGAACCTGCCAGGTGTGCATGGGGGTTTCACAGTTCATCAGCATCCTGCCAGGTGTGTACGGGGTTTCACAGAGGATCAGGATCCTGCCAGGTGTGTACGGTGTTTTCACAATATATCAGGATCCTGCCAGGTGTTTACGGGGTTTCACAGAGGATCAGGATCCTGCAAGGTGTGTACGGGGTTTTCACAATTTATCAGGATACTGACAGGTGTGTATGGGGGTTTCACCGTATATCAGAATACTGCCAGGAGTGTATGGGGGTTTCACAGTCTATCAGGATCCTGCCAGGTGTGTATGGGGGCTTCACAGTGGATCAGGATTCTGCCAGGTGTGTATGGGGTTTCACAGTGCATCAGGATCCTGCCAGATGTGTATGGGGTTTCACAGTGTATCATGATCCTGCCAGGTGTGTATGGGGGTTTCACAGTGGATCAGGATCCTGCCATGTGTGAATGGGGTTTCACAGTGCATCAGGATCCTGCCAGGTGTGTTTGGGGTTTCACAGTGTATCAGCATCCTGCCAGCTGTGTACGGGGTTTTCACAATATATCAGGATCCTGCCAGTGGTGTACGGGGTGTCACAGAGGATCAGGATCCTGCCAGGTGTGTATGGGGGTTACACCGTTTATCAGGATCCTGCCAGGTGTGCATGGGGGTTTCACAGTTTCTCAGGATCCTGCCAGGTGTGTATGGGGGTTTCAAAGTTTATCAGTATCCTGCCATGTGTGCATGGGGTTTTCACAGTGGATCAGGATCCTGACGTGTGTGTGGGGTTTTCACAGTAGATCAGGATCCTGCCAGGTATGTATGGGGTTTCACAGTGCATCAGGATCCTGCCAGGTGTGTATGGGGTTTCACAGTTTATTGGGATCCTGCCACGTGTGTTTGGGGGTTTCACAGTGGATCAGGATCCTGCCAGGTGCGTATGGGGTTTCACAGTGTCTTAGGATCCTGCCAGATGTGAATGGGGTTTCACTGTGCATCTGGAACCTGCCAGGTGTGTATGGGGTTTCACAGTATATCAGGATCCTGCCAGGTGTGTATGGGGTTTCACAGTGTATCAGGATGCTGCCAGGTGTGTATGGGGGTTTCACAGTGGATCAGGATCCTGCCAGGTGTTTATGGGGTTTCACAGTGCATCAGGATCCTGCCAGGTGTGTATGGGGTGTCACAGTGTATCAGGTTTCTGCCAGGTGTGTATGGGGGTTTCACAGTGAATCAGGATCCTGCCAGATGTGTATGGGGTTTCACAGTGTATCAGGGTCCTGCCCCGTGTTTATGGGGGTTTCACAGTGTATCGGGATCCTGCCAGGTGTGCATGGGGTTTCACTGTGCATCAGGAACCTGCCAGGAGTGCACGTGGTTTTCACAGTGTATCAGGCTCCTGCCAGGTGTGTACGGGGGTTTCACAGATTATCAGGATCCTGCCAGGTGTGTATGGGGCTTTCACAGTTCATCAGGATCCTGCCAGGCGACTACGGGGTTTTACAGAGGATCAGGATCCTGCAAGGAGTGCACGGTGTTTTCACAATATATTAGGATCCTGCCAGGTGTGTACGGGGTTTCACAGAGGATCAGGATCCTGCAAGGTGTGTAAGGGGTTTTCACAATATTCAGGATACTGACAGGTGTGTATGGGGGTTTCACCGTTTATCAGGATCCTGCCAGGTGTGTATGGGCTTTTCACAGTCTATCAGGATCCTGCCAGGTGTGTTTGGGGGTTTCACAGTTTATCAGTATCCTGCCAGGTGTGCATGGGGTTTTCACAGTGGATCAGGATCCTGCCAGGTGTGTATGGGGTTTTCACAGTTTATCAGGATCCTGCCAGGTGTGTATGGGGTTTTCACAGTGGATCCGGATCCTGCCAGATTTGTATCGGGGTTTCACAGTGGATCAGGATCCTGCCAGGTGTGTATGGGGGTTTCACAGTGGATCAGGATCCTGCCAGGTGTGTGTGGGTTTTCAAAGTGCATCAGGATCCTGCCTGGTGTATATGGGGGTTTCACAGTTGATCAGGATCCGGCCAGGTGTGTCTGGGGTTTTCACAGTGGATCAGGATCCTGCCAGGTGTGTATGGGGTTTTCACAGTGCATCAGGATCTGCCAGGTGTGTATGGAGTTTCACAGTGTATCAGGATCCTGCCAGGTGTGTATGGGGTTTTCACAGAGTATCAGGATCTGCCAGATGTGCATGGAGTTTCACAGTGGATCAGGATCCTACCAGGTTTGAATGGGGTTTTCACATTGGATCAGGATCCAGCCTGGTATGAATGGGGTATCACAGTTTATAAGGATCCTTCCAGGTGTGTATTGGGTTTTCACAGTGTGTCAGGATCCTGCCAGGTGTGTATGGGTTTTCGCAGTGTACAGGATCCTGCCAGGTGTGTATGGGGTTTCACAGTGTATCGGGATCCTGCCAGGTGTGTATGGGGGTTTCACATTGGATCAGGATCCAGCCAGGTATGAATGGGGTATCACAGTTTATAAGGATCCTTCCAGGTGTGTATTGGGTTTTCACAGTGTGTCAGGATCCTGCCAGGTGTGTATGGGTTTTCACAGTGCATCAGGATCCTGCCAGGTGTGTATGGGGATTCACAGTGCATCAGGATCCTGCCAGGCATGTATGGGGTTTCACAGTGTATCAGGACCTGCCAGGTGTGTATGGGGGATTCACAGTGGATCAGGATTCTGCCAGGTATGTATGGGGTTTCACAGTGTATCAGGATCCTGCGTGGTGTGTCTGGGATTTCACAGTGTTTCGGGATCCTGCCAGGTGGGTATGGGGTTTTAACAGTGGATCAGGATCCTGCCAGGTGTGTATGGGGGTTTCACAGTGTATCAGGATCCTGCCCGGTGTGTCTGGGGATATCACAGTGGATCAGGATCCTGCCATGTGTGTATGGGGTTTCACAGTGTATCAGGTTCCTTCCAGGTGTGTATGGGGTTTTCGCAGTGTATCAGGATCCAGCCAGGTGTGTATGGGGTTTCACAGTGCATAAGGATCCTGACAGGTGTGTATGGGGTTTCACAGTGCATCAGGATCCTGCCCGGTGTGCATGGGGTTTCACAGTGTATCAGGATCCTGCCATGTGTGTATGGGGGTTTCACAGTGGATCAGGATCCTGCCAGGTGTGCATGGGGTTTCACAGTGCATCAGGATCCTGACAGGTGTGTATGGGGTTTTCACAGTAGATCAGGATCCTGCCAGGTGTGTGTGGGGTTTCACAGTGCATCAGGATCCTGCCAGGTGTGTATGGGGTTTCACAGTGTATCAGGATCCTGCCAGGTGTGTAGGGGGTTTCACAGTGTCTCAGGATCCTGCCAGGTGTGCATGGGGTTTCACAGTGCATCAGGATACTGCCAGGTGTGTATGGGGATTCACAGTGGATCAGGATCCTGCCATGTGTGTATGGGGGTTTCACAGTGGACCAGGATGCTGCCAGGTGTGTATGGGGTTTCGCAGTGTATGAGGATCCTGCCATGTGTGTATGGGGGTTTCACAGTGGATCAGGATCCTGCCAGGTGTGTATGGGGTTTCACAGTGTATCAGGATCCTGCCAGGTGTGTACGGGATTTTCACAAAATATCAGGATCCTGCCAGGTGTGTACGGGATTTTCACAAAATATCAGGTTCCTTCCAGGTGTGTACGGGGTTTTCACAATGTATCAGGATCCTGCCAGGTGTGTACGGGGTTTCACAGAGGATCAGGATCCTGCCAGGTGTGTACGGGGTTTTCACAATATATCAGGATCCTGCGAGATGTGTATGGGTGTTTCACCGTTTATCAGGATCGTGCCAGGTGTGTCTGGGGGTTTCACAGTGGATCAGTATCCTGCCAGGTGTGTATGGGGTTTCACAGTGCATCACGATCCTACCAGGTGTTTATGGGGTTTCACAGTGTATCAGGAACCTGCCAGGTGTGTATGGGAGTTTCACAGTGGATCAGGATCCTGCCTGGTGTGTATGGGGTTTCACAGTGTAGCAGGATCCAGCCACGTGTGTATGGGAGTTTCACAGTGGATCAGGATCCTGCCAGTTGTGTATGGCGTTTCACAGTGTATCAGGATCCTGCCAGGTGTGTATGGGGTTTCACAGTACATCAGGATCCTGCCAGGTGTGTATGGGGTTTTCACAGTGTATCAGGATACTGCCATATGTGAATGGGGCTTCTCTGAGCATCAGGAAACTGCCAGGTGTGTACGGGGTTTTCACAGTGTATCAGGCTCCTGCCAGGTGTGTATGGGGGTTTCGCAGTTCATGAGTATCCTGCCAGGTGTGTCTGGGTTTTTCGCAGAGAATCAGGTTCCTGCCAGGGGCATACGGGGTTTTCACAATATATCAGGATCCTGCCAGGTGTGTATGGGGGTTTCAACGCTGAAAGGATACTGCCAGGTGTGTATGGAGGTGTCACAGTCTATCAGGATCCTGCCAGGTGTGTTTCGGGGTTTTAAAGTTTATCAGGATCCTGCCAGGTGTGTATGGGGGTTTCACTGTGGATCAGGATCCTGCCAGGTGTGTATGGGGTTTCACAGTGTATCAGGATCCTGCCGGATGTGAATGGGGTTTTCACAGTGTATCAGGATCGTGCCAGGTGTGTTTGGGGTTTCACTGTGTTTCGGGATCCTGCCAGGTGTGTATGGGGTTTTAACAGTGGATCAGGATCCTGCCAGGTGTGTATGGGGGTTTCACAGTGTATCAGGATCCTTCCAGATGTGTATGGGGTTTTCACAGTGTATCAGGATCCTGCCAGGTGTGTCTGGGGGTATCACAGTGGATCAGGATCCTGCCATGTGTGTATGGGGTTTCACAGTGTATCAGGACCCTTCCAGGTGTGTATGGGGTTTTCGCAGTGTATCAGGATCCAGCCAGGTGTGTATGGGGTTTCACAGTGCATCAGGATCCTGACAGGTGTGTATGGAGTTTCACAGTGCATCAGGATCCTGCCAGGTGTGTATGGGGTTTCACAGTGCATCAGGATCCTGCCAGGTGTGTATGGGGTTTCACAGTGTATCAGGATCCTGCCAGGTGTGTATGGGGGTTTCACAGTGTCTCTGGATCCTGCCAGGTGTGCATGGGGTTTCACAGTGCATCAGGATACTGCCAGGTGTGTATGGGGTTTCACAGTGGATCAGGATCCTGCCATGTGTGTATGGGGGTTTCACAGTGGATCAGGATCCTGACAGGTGTGTATGGGGTTTCACAGTGTATCAGGTTCCTGCCATGTCTGTATGGGGGTTTCACAGTGGATCAGGATCCTGCCAGGTGTGTATGGGGTTTCACAGTGTATCAGGATCCTGCCAGGTGTGTACGGGATTTTCACAATATATCAGGAACCTGCCAGGTGTGTATGGGGTTTCACAGAGGATCAGGTTCCTGCCAGGTGTGTACGTGGTTTTCACAATGTATCAGGATCCTGCCAGGTTTGTGCGGGGTTTCACAGAGGAGCAGGATCCTGCCAGGTGTGTACGGGGTTTTCACAATATATCAGGATCCTGCCAGATGTGTATGGGTGTTTCACCGTTTATCAGGATCATGCCAGGTGTGTCTGGGGGTTTCACAGTGGATCAGTATCCTGCCAGGTGTGTATGGGGTTTCACAGTGCATCAGGATCCTGCCATGTGTTTATGGGGTTTCACAGTGTATCAGGATCCTGCCAGGTGTGTATGGGAGTTTCACAGTGGATCAGGATCCTGCCAGGTGTGTATGGGGTTTCACAGTGTAACAGGATCCAGCCACGTGTGTATGGGAGTTTCACAGTGGATCAGGATCCTGCCAGTTGTGTATGGAGTTTCACAGTGTATCAGGATCCTGCCAGGTGTGTATGGGGTTTCACAGTGTATCAGGATCCTGCCAGGTGTGTATGGGGTTTTCACAGTGTATCAGGATACTGCCATATGTGAATGGGGCTCACTGAGAATCAGGAAACTGCCAGGTGTGTACGGGGTTTTCACAGTGTATCAGGCTCCTGCCAGGTGTGCACGGGGGTTTCACAGATTATCAGGATCCTGCCAGGTGTGTATGGGTGTTTAGCAGTTCATCAGGATCCTGCCAGGTGTGTCTGGGGTTTTCACAGTGCATCAGGTTCCTGCCAGGTGCATACGGGGTTTTCACAGTGGATCAGGATCCTGCCAGGTGTGCATGGGGATTTCACAGTGGATCAGGATCCTGCCAGGTGTGTATGGGGATTTCACAGTGGATCAGGATGCTGCCAGGTGTGTATGGGAGTTTCACTTTTTATCAGGATCCTGCCAAGTGTGTATGGGGGTATCACAGTTTATCAGGATCCTGCCAGGTGTGTATGGGGGTTTCACAGTTTATCAGGATCCTGCCTGGTGTTTATGTGGTTTTCACTGTGGGTCAGGTTCCTGCCAGGTGTGTATGGGGTTTTCACAGTTTATCAGGATCCTGCCAGGTGTGTGTGGCGTTTTCACAGTGGATCAGGATCCAGCCAGGTGTGTATGGGGTTTTCACAGTGTATCAGGATCTGCCAGGTGTGTATGGAGTTTCACAGTGTATCAGGATCCTGCCAGGTGTGTACGGGGTTTTCACAGTGGATCAGGATCCTGCCAGGTGTGCATGGGGATTTCACAGTGGATCAGGATCCTGCCAGGTGTGTATGGGGTTTTCACAGTGTATCAGGATCCTTCCAGGTGTGTATGGGTTTTTCACAGTGTCTCAGGATCCTGCCAGGTGTGTATGGGGGTTTCACAGTTGATCAGGATCCTGCCGGGTGTGTATGGGGTTTCACAGTGTATCAGGATCCTTCCAGGTGTGTATGGGGTTTACACAGTGTATCAGGATCCTGCCAGGTGTGTATGGGGTATCACAGTGTATCAGGATCCTGCCAGGTGTGTATGGGGTTTCACAGTGTTTCGGGATCCTGCCAGGTGTGTATGGGGTATTCGCAGTGCATCAGGATACTGCCAGGTGTGTATGGGGTTTCACAGTGCATCAGGATCCTGCCAGGTGTGCATGGGGTTTCACTGTGTATCAGGATCCTGCCAGGTGTGTATGGGATTTTCACAGTGTATCAGGATCCTGCCAGATGTGTATGGGGTTTCACTGTGCATCAGGAACCTGCCAGGTGTGTATGGGTTTTCACAGCGGATCAGGATCCTGCCAGGTTTGTATGGGGTTTCCCAGTGTATCAGTATCCTGCCAGGTGTGGAATGGGGTTTCTCAGTGGATCAGGATCCTGCCAGGTGTGTATGGTGTTTCACAGTGCATCAGGATCCTTCCAGGTGTGTATGGGGTTTTCACAGTGTATCAGGATCCTGCCAGGTGAGTATGGGGTTTCACAGTGTATCAGGATCCTGCCAGGTGTCCATGGGGTTTCACAGTGTATCAGGTTCCTGCCACGTGTGCATGGGGGTTTCACAGTGGATCACGATCCTGCCAGGTGTGTATGGGGTTTCACAGCGTATCAGCATCCTGCCAGGTGTGTATGTGGTTTCACAGTGTATCAGGTTCCTGCCGGATGTGAATGGGGATTTCACAGTGTATCAGGATCCTGCCACGTGTGTTTGAGGTTTTCACAGTGGATCAGGATCCTGCCAGGTGTGTATGGAGTTTCACTTTGGATCAGGATCCTGCCAGGTGTGTTTGGGGTTTCACTGTGTATCAGGGTCCTGCCAGGTTTGTATGGGGTTTCACAGTGTATCAGGGTCCTGCCAGATGTGTATGGGGTTTTCACAGTGCATCAGTATCCTGCCAGGTGTGTATGGGGTTTCACAGTGTATCAGGATCCTGCCAGGTGTGTTTGGGGTTTTCAGTGTATCAGAATCCTGCCAGGAGTGACTGGGGTTTCACAGTGGATCAGAATCCTGCCAGGTGTGAATGGGATTTTCACAGTGTATCAGGAACCCGCCAGGTGTGTATGGGGGTTTCACCGTTTATCAGGTCTTGCCAGGTGTGGATGTGGGTTTCACAGTGTATCAGGATCCTACCACGTGCGTATGGGGGTTTCACAGTGGTTCAGGATCCTGCCAGGTGTGTATGGGGTTTTCACTGTGTATCAGGATTCTGCCAGGCGTGAATGGGGCTTCACAGTGGATCAGGATCCTGCCAGGTGTGTATGGGGTTTTCACAGTGATCAGGATCCTGCCAGGTGTGTATGGGGTTTCACAGTGTATCAGGATCCTGCCAGATGTGAATGGGGTTTCACTGTGTATCAGGATTCCTGCCAGGTGTGAATGGGGTTTCGCTGTGCATCATGATCCTGCCAGGTGACTATGTGGTTTTCACAGTGTTTCAGGATCCTGCCAGGTGTGTATGGGGGTTTCACAGAGGGATCAGGATCCTGCCAAGTGTGTATGGGGTTTCACAGTGCATCAGGATCCTGCCAGGTGTGTACGGGGTTTTCACAGTGGATCAGTATCCTGCCAGGTGTGCATGGGGATTTCACAGTGGATCAGGATCCTTCCAGGTGTGTCTGGGTTTTTCACAGTGTCTCAGGATCCTGCCAGGTGTGTATGGGGGTTTCACAGTTGATCTGAATCCTGCCGGGTGTGTATGGGGTTTACACAGTGTATCAGGATCCTGCCAGGTGTGCATGGGGTTTCACATTGTATCAGGATCCTGCCAGTTGTGTATGGGGTTTCACAGTGTTTCGGGATCCTGCCCGGTGTGTATGGGGTATTCGCAGTGGATCAGGATCCTGCCAGGTGTGTCTGGGGTTTCACAGTGCATCAGGATCCTGCCAGGTGTGTATGGGATTTTCACAGTGTATCAGGATCCTGCCAGATGTGTATGGGGTTTCACTGTGCATCAGGAACCTACCAGGTGTGTATGGGTTTTCACAGCGGATCAGGATCCTGCCAGGTTTGTATGGGGTTTCCCAGTGTTTCAGGATCCTGCCAGGTGTGTATGGGGTTTTCACAGTGTATCAGGATCCTGCCAGGTGTGTATGGGGGTTTCTCAGTGGATCAGGATCCAGCCAGGTGTGTATGGGGTTTCACAGTGCATCAGGATCCTTCCAGGTGTGTATGGGGTTTTCACAGTGCATCAGGATCCTGCCAGTGGAGTATGGGGTTTCACAGTGTATCAGGATCCTGCCAGGTGTGTATGGGGTTTCACAGTGTATCAGGATCCTGCCAGGTGTGTATGGGGGTTTCACAGTGGATCAGGATCTGCCAGGTGTGTATGGGGTTTCACAGTGTATCAGGTTCCTGCCACGTGTGCATGGGGGTTTCACAGTGGATCACGATCCTGCCAGGTGTGTATGGGGTTTCACAGCGTTTCAGCATCCTGCCAGGTGTGTATGTGGTTTCACAGTGTATCAGGTTCCTGCCGGATGTGAATGGGGATTTCACAGTGTATCAGTATCCTGCCAGGTGTGTATGTGGTTTCACAGTTTATCAGAATCCTATCACGTGTGTTTGAGGTTTTCACAGTGGATCAGGATCCTGCCAGGTGTGTATGGAGTTTCACTTTGGATCAGGATCCTGCCAGGTGTGTTTGGGGTTTCACTGTGTATCAGGGTCCTGCCAGGTTTGTATGGGGTTTCACAGTGTATCAGGGTCCTGCCAGATGTGTATGGGGTTTTCACAGTGCATCAGTATCCTGCCAGGTGTGTATGGGGTTTCACAGTGTATCAGGATCCTGCCAGGTGTGTTTGGGGTTTTCAGTGTATCAGAATCCTGCCAGGAGTGTATGGTGTTTCACAGTGCATCAGGATCCTTCCAGGTGTGTATGGGGTTTTCACAGTGTATCAGGATCCTGCCAGGTGAGTATGGGGTTTCACAGTGTATCAGGATCCTGCCAGGTGTCCATGGGGTTTCACAGTGTATCAGGTTCCTGCCACGTGTGCATGGGGGTTTCACAGTGGATCACGATCCTGCCAGGTGTGTATGGGGTTTCACAGCGTATCAGCATCCTGCCAGGTGTGTATGTGGTTTCACAGTGTATCAGGTTCCTGCCGGATGTGAATGGGGATTTCACAGTGTATCAGGATCCTGCCACGTGTGTTTGAGGTTTTCACAGTGGATCAGGATCCTGCCAGGTGTGTATGGAGTTTCACTTTGGATCAGGATCCTGCCAGGTGTGTTTGGGGTTTCACTGTGTATCAGGGTCCTGCCAGGTTTGTATGGGGTTTCACAGTGTATCAGGGTCCTGCCAGATGTGTATGGGGTTTCACAGTGTATCAGGATCCTGCCAGGTGTGTTTGGGGTTTTCAGTGTATCAGAATCCTGCCAGGAGTGACTGGGGTTTCACAGTGGATCAGAATCCTGCCAGGTGTGAATGGGATTTTCACAGTGTATCAGGAACCCGCCAGGTGTGTATGGGGGTTTCACCGTTTATCAGGTCTTGCCAGGTGTGGATGTGGGTTTCACAGTGTATCAGGATCCTACCACGTGCGTATGGGGGTTTCACAGTGGTTCAGGATCCTGCCAGGTGTGTATGGGGTTTTCACTGTGTATCAGGATTCTGCCAGGCGTGAATGGGGCTTCACAGTGGATCAGGATCCTGCCAGTTGTGTACGGGGTTTTCACAGTGATCAGGATCCTGCCAGGTGTGTATGGGGTTTCACAGTGTATCAGGATCCTGCCAGATGTGAATGGGGTTTCACTGTGTATCAGGATTCCTGCCAGGTGTGAATGGGGTTTCGCTGTGCATCATGATCCTGCCAGGTGTGTATGGGGGTTTCACAGTTTATCAGGATCCTGCCAGGTGACTATGTGGTTTTCACAGTGGGTCAGGATCCTGCCAGGTGTGTGTGGGGTTTTCACAGTTTATCAGGATCCTGCCAGGTGTGTATGGCGTTTTCACAGTGGATCAGGATGCTGCCAGGTGTGTATGGGGATTTCACAATGTATCAGGATCTGCCAGGTGTGCATGGAGTTTCACAGTGTTTCAGGATCCTGCCAGGTGTGTATGGGGGTTTCACAGAGGGATCAGGATCCTGCCAAGTGTGTATGGGGTTTCACAGTGCATCAGGATCCTGCCAGGTGTGTACGGGGTTTTCACAGTGGATCAGTATCCTGCCAGGTGTGCATGGGGATTTCACAGTGGATCAGGATCCTTCCAGGTGTGTCTGGGTTTTTCACAGTGTCTCAGGATCCTGCCAGGTGTGTATGGGGGTTTCACAGTTGATCAGAATCCTGCCGGGTGTGTATGGGGTTTCACAGTGTATCAGGATCCTTCCAGGTGTGTATGGGGTTTACACAGTGTATCAGGATCCTGCCAGGTGTGCATGGGGTTTCACATTGTATCAGGATCCTGCCAGTTGTGTATGGGGTTTCACAGTGTTTCGGGATCCTGCCAGGTGTGTATGGGGTATTCGCAGTGGATCAGGATCCTGCCAGGTGTGTATGGGGTTTCACAGTGCATCAGGATCCTGCCAGGTGTGTATGGGATTTTCACAGCGTATCAGGATCCTGCCAGATGTGTATGGGGTTTCACTGTGCATCAGGAACCTACCAGGTGTGTATGGGTTTTCACAGCGGATCAGGATCCTGCCAGGTTTGTATGGGGTTTCCCAGTGTATCAGGATCCTGCCAGGTGTGTATGGGGTTTTCACAGTGTATCAGGATCCTGCCAGGTGTGTATGGGGGTTTCTCAGTGGATCAGGATCCAGCCAGGTGTGTATGGGGTTTCACAGTGCATCAGGATCCTTCCAGGTGTGTATGGGGTTTTCACAGTGCATCAGGATCCTGCCAGTGGAGTATGGGGTTTCACAGTGTATCAGGATCCTGCCAGGTGTGTATGGGGTTTCACAGTGTATCAGGATCCTGCCAGGTGTGTATGGGGGTTTCACAGTGGATCAGGATCTGCCAGGTGTGTCTGGGGTTTCACAGTGTATCAGGTTCCTGCCACGTGTGCATGGGGGCTTCACAGTGGATCACGATCCTGCCAGGTGTGTATGGGGTTTCACAGCGTTTCAGCATCCTGCCAGGTGTGTATGTGGTTTCACAGTGTATCAGGTTCCTGCCGGATGTGAATGGGGATTTCACAGTGTATCAGTATCCTGCCAGGTGTGTATGTGGTTTCACAGTTTATCAGAATCCTGCCACGTGTGTTTGAGGTTTTCACAGTGGATCAGGATCCTGCCAGGTGTGTATGGAGTTTCACTTTGGATCAGGATCCTGCCAGGTGTGTTTGGGGTTTCACTGTGTATCAGGGTCCTGCCAGGTTTGTATGGGGTTTCACAGTGTATCAGGGTCCTGCCAGATGTGTATGGGGTTTTCACAGTGCATCAGTATCCTGCCAGGTGTGTATGGGGTTTCACAGTGTATCAGGATCCTGCCAGGTGTGTTTGGGGTTTTCAGTGTATCAGAATCCTGCCAGGAGTGACTGGGGTTTCACAGTGGATCAGAATCCTGCCAGGTGTGAATGGGATTTTCACAGTGTATCAGGAACCTGCCAGGTGTGTATGGGGGTTTCACCGTATATCAGGTCTTGCCAGGTGTGGATGTGGGTTTCACAGTGTATCAGGATCCTACCACGTGTGTATGGGGGTTTCCCAGTGGTTCAGGATCCTGCCAGGTGTGTATGGGGTTTTCACTGTGTATCAGGATTCTGCAAGGCGTGAATGGGGCTTCACAGTGGATCAGGATCTTGCCAGGTGTGTATGTTGTTTTCACAGTGACCAGGATCCTGCCAGGTGTGTATGGGGTTTCACAGTGTATCAGGATCCTGCCAGATGTGAATGGTTTTTCACTGTGTAGCAGGATTCCTGCCAGGTGTGAATGGGGTTTCGCTGTGTATCATGATCCTGCCAGGTGTGTATGGGGTTTCACAGTTTATCAGGATCCTGCCAGGTGTCTATGTGGTTTTCACAGTGGGTCAGGATCCTGCCAGGTGTGTATTGGGTTTTCACAGTTTATCAGGATCCTGCCAGGTGTGTATGGCGTTTTCACAGTGGATCAGGATCCTGACAGGTGTGTATGGGGTATTCACAGTGTATCAGGATCTGCCAGGTGTGTATGGAGTTTCACAGTGTATCAGGATCCTGCCAGGTGTGTATGGGGTTTTCACATTGTATCAGGATCCTGCCAGGTTTCTATGGGGTTTCACAGTGTTTCAGGATCCTGCCAGGTGTGCATGGGGGATTCACAGTGGATCAGGATCCTGCCAGGTGTGTATGGGGTTTCACAGTGCATCAGGATCCTGCCAGGTGTGTTCGGGGTTTTCACAGTGGATCAGGATCCTGCCAGGTGTGCATGGGGATTTCACAGAGGATCAGGTTCCTGCCAGGTGTTTATGGGGTTTTCACAGTGTATCAGGATCCTTCCAGGTGTGTATGGGTTTTTCACAGTGTATCAGGAACCTGCCAGGTGTGTATGGGGGATTCACAGTTGATCTGGATCCTGCCGGGTGTGTATGGGGTTTCACAGTGTATCAGGATCCTTCCAGGTGTGTATGGGGTTTTCACAGTGTATCAGCATCCTGCCAGGTGTGCATGGGGTTTCACAGTGTATCAGGATCCTGGAGGTGTGTATTGGGTTTCACAGTGTTTCGGGATCCTGCCACGTGTGTATGGGTTATTCGCAGTGGATCAGGATCCTGCCAGATGTGGATGGGGTTTCACTGTGCATCAGGAACCTGCCAGGTGTGTATGGGTTTTCACAGCGGATCAGGATCCTGCCAGGTTTGTATGGGGTTTCCCAGTGTATCAGGATCCTGCCAGGTGTGTATGGGGTTTTCACAGTGTATCAGGATCCTGCCAGGTGTGTATGGGGTTTCACAGTGCATCAGGATCCTTCCAGGTGTGTATGGGGTTTTCACAGTGTATCAGGATCCTGCCAGGTGAGTATGGGTTTCACAATGGATCAGGATCCTGCCAGGTGTGTATGGAGTTTCACTTTGGTTCAGGATCCTGCCAGGTGTGTATGGGGGTTTCACTGTGGATCAGGGTCCTGCCAGGTTTGTATGGGGTTTCACAGTGTATCAGGGTCCTGCCAGGTGTGTATGGGGTTTTCACAGTGCATCAGGATCCTGCCAGGTGAGTATGGGGTTTCACAGTGTATCAGGATCCTGCCAGGTGTGTTTGGTGTTTTCACAGTGTATCAGGATCCTGCCAGGTGTGTATTGGGGTTTCACCGTTTATCAGGATCTTGCCAGGTATGTATGTGGATTTCACAGTGTATCAGGATCCTACCACGTGTGTATGGGGGTTTCACAGTGGTTCAGGATTCTGCCAGGTGTGTATGGGGTTTTCACAGTGTATCAGGATCCTGCCAGGTGTGTATGGGGGTTTCTCAGTGGATCAGGATCCTGCCAGGTGTGTATGGGGTTTCACAGTGCATCAGGATCCTTCCAGGTGTGTATGGGGTTTTCACAGTGTATCAGGATCCTGCCAGGTGAGTATGGGGTTTCACAGTGTATCAGGATCCTGCCAGGTGTGTATGGGGTTTCACAGTGTATCAGGATCCTGCCAGGTGTGTATGGGGGTTTCACAGTGGATCAGGATCCTGCCAGGTGTGTATGGGGTTCCACAGTGTATCAGGTTCCTGCCACGTGTGCATGGGGGTTTCACAGTGGATCACGATCCTGCCAGTGTGTATGGGGTTTCACAGCGTATCAGCATCCTGCCAGGTGTGTATGTGGATTCACAGTGTATCAGGTTCCTGCCGGACGTGAATGGGGATTTCACAGTGTATCAGCATCCTGCCAGGTGTGTATGGGGTTTCACAGTGTATCAGAATTCTGCCAGGTGTGTTTGAGGTTTTCACAGTGGATCAGTATCCTGCCAGGTGTGTATGGAGTTTCACTTTGGATCAGGATCCTGCCAGGTGTGTTTGGGGTTTCACTGTGTATCAGGGTCCTGCCAGGTTTGTATGGGGTTTCACAGTGTATCAGGGTCCTGCCAGGTGTGTATGGGGTTTTCACAGTGCATCAGTATCCTGCCAGGTGTGTTTGGGGTTTTCAGTGCATCAGAATCCTGCCAGGAGTGTCTGGGGTTTCACAGTGGATCAGGATCCTGCCAGGTGTGAATGGGATTTTCACAGTCTATCAGGATCCTGCCAGGTGTGTATTGGGGATTCACCGTTTATCAGGATCTTGCCAGGTTTGGATGTGGGTTTCACAGTGTATCAGGATCCTACCACGTGTGTATGGGGGTTTCACAGTGGTTCAGGATCCTGCCAGGAGTGTATGGGGTTTTCACTGTGTATCAGGATTCTGCCAGGCGTGAATGGGGCTTCACAGTGGATCAGGATCCTGCCAGGTGTGTATGGGGTTTTCACAGTGATCAGGATCCTGCCAGGTGTGTATGGGGTTTCACAGTGTATCAGGATCCTGCCAGGTGTGTTTGGGGTTTTCAGTGCATCAGAATCCTGCCAGGAGTGACTGGGGTTTCACAGTGGATCAGGATCCTGCCAGGTGTGGATGGGATTTTCACAGTCTATCAGGATCCTACCAGGTGTGTATTGGGGTTTCACCGTTTATCAGGATCTTGCCAGGTGTGGATGTGGGTTTCACAATGTATCAGGATCCTACCACGTGTGTATGGGGGTTTCACAGTGGTTCAGTATCCTGCCAGGAGTGTATGGGGTTTTCACTGTGTATCAGGATTTTGCCAGGCGTGAATGGGGCTTCACAGTGGATCAGGATCCTGCCAGGTGTGTATGGGGGTTTCAAAGTTTATCAGGATCCTGCCAGGTGTGTATGGGGGTTTCACTGTGGATCAGGATCCTGCCAGGTGTGTATGGGGTTTCACAGTGTATCAGGATCCTGCCGGATGTGAATGGGGTTTTCACAGTGTATCAGGATCCTGCCAGGTGTGTCTGGGGTTTCACTGTGTTTCGGGATCCTGCCAGGTGTGTATGGGGTTTTAACAGTGGATCAGGATCCTGCCAGGTGTGTATGGGTGTTTCACAGTGTATCAGGATCCTTCCAGATGTGTATGGGGTTTTCACAGTGTATCAGGATCCTGCCAGGTGTGTCTGGGGGTATCACAGTGGATCAGGATCCTGCCATGTGTGTATGGGGTTTCACAGTGTATCAGGACCCTTCCAGGTGTGTATGGGGTTTTCGCAGTGTATCAGGATCCAGCCAGGTGTGTATGGGGTTTCACAGTGCATCAGGATCCTGACAGGTGTGTATGGGGTTTCACAGTGCATCAGGATCCTGCCAGGTGTGTATGGGGTTTCACAGTGTTTCAGGATCCGGCCATGTGTGTATGGGGGTTTCACAGTGGATCAGGATCCTGCCAGGTGTGCATGGGGTTTCACAGTGCATCAGGATCCTGACAGGTGTGTATGGGGTTTTCACAGTAGATCAGGATCCTGCCAGGTGTGTATGGGGTTTCACAGTGCATCAGGATCCTGCCAGGTGTGTATGGGGTTTCACAGTGTATCAGGATCCTGCCAGGTGTGTATGGGGGTTTCACAGTGTCTCTGGATCCTGCCAGGTGTGCATGGGGTTTCACAGTGCATCAGGATACTGCCAGGTGTGTATGGGGTTTCACAGTGGATCAGGATCCTGCCATGTGTGTATGGGGGTTTCAGAGTGGATCAGGATCCTGCCAGGTGTGTATGGGGTTTCACAGTGTATCAGGTTCCTGCCATGTCTGTATGGGGGTTTCACAGTGGATCAGGATCCTGCCAGGTGTGTATGGGGTTTCACAGTGTATCAGGATCCTGCCAGGTGTGTACGGGATTTTCACAATATATCAGGAACCTGCCAGGTGTGTATGGGGTTTCACAGAGGATCAGGTTCCTGCCAGGTGTGTACGTGGTTTTCACAATGTATCATGATCCTGCCAGGTTTGTACGGGGTTTCACAGAGGAGCAGGATTCTGCCAGGTGTGTACGGGGTTTTCACAATATATCAGGATCCTGCCAGATGTGTATGGGTGTTTCACCGTTTATCAGGATCATGCCAGGTGTGTCTGGGGGTTTCACAGTGGATCAGTATCCTGCCAGGTGTGTATGGGGTTTCACAGTGCATCAGGATCCTGCCATGTGTTTATGGGGTTTCACAGTGTATCAGGATCCTGCCAGGTGTGTATGGGAGTTTCACAGTGGATCAGGATCCTGCCAGGTGTGTATGGGGTTTCACAGTGTAACAGGATCCAGCCACGTGTGTATGGGAGTTTCACAGTGGATCAGGATCCTGCCAGTTGTGTATGGAGTTTCACAGTGTATCAGGATCCTGCCAGGTGTGTATGGGGTTTCACAGTGTATCAGGATCCTGCCAGGTGTGTATGGGGTTTTCACAGTGTATCAGGATACTGCCATATGTGAATGGGGCTTCACTGAGAATCAGGAAACTGCCAGGTGTGTACGGGGTTTTCACAGTGTATCAGGCTCCTGCCAGGTGTGCACGGGGGTTTCACAGATTATCAGGATCCTGCCAGGTGTGTATGGGTGTTTAGCAGTTCATCAGGATCCTGCCAGGTGTGTCTGGGGTTTTCACAGTGCATCAGGTTCCTGCCAGGTGCATACGGGGTTTTCACAGTGGATCAGGATCCTGCCAGGTGTGCATGGGGATTTCACAGTGGATCAGGATCCTGCCAGGTGTGTATGGGGATTTCACAGTGGATCAGGATGCTGCCAGGTGTGTATGGGAGTTTCACTTTTTATCAGGATCCTGCCAAGTGTGTATGGGGGTATCACAGTTTATCAGGATCCTGCCAGGTGTGTTTGGGGGTTTCACAGTTTATCAGGATCCTGCCAGGTGTGTATGTGGTTTTCACTGTGGGTCAGGTTCCTGCCAGGTGTGTATGGGGTTTTCACAGTTTATCAGGATCCTGCCAGGTGTGTGTGGCGTTTTCACAGTGGATCAGGATCCAGCAAGGTGTGTATGGGGTTTTCACAGTGTATCAGGATCTGCCAGATGTGTGTGGAGTTTCACAGTGTATCAGGATCCTGCCAGGTGTGTACGGGGTTTTCACAGTGGAACAGGATCCTGCCAGGTGTGCATGGGGATTTCACAGTGGATCAGGATCCTGCCAGGTGTGTATGGGGTTTTCACAGTGTATCAGTATCCTTCCAGGTGTGTATGGGTTTTTCACAGTGTCTCAGGATCCTGCCAGGTGTGTATGGGGGTTTCACAGTTGATCAGGATCCTGCCGGGTGTGTATGGGGTTTCACAGTGTATCAGGATCCTTCCAGGTGTGTATGGGGTTTACACAGTGTATCAGGATCCTGCCAGGTGTGTATGGGGTATCACAGTGTATCAGGATCCTGCCAGGTGTGTATGGGGTTTCACAGAGTTTCGGGATCCTGCCAGGTGTGTATGGGGTATTCGCAGTGCATCAGGATCCTGCCAGGTGTGTATGGGGTTTCACAGTGCATCAGGATCCTGCCAGGTGTGCATGGGGTTTCACTGTGTATCAGGATCCTGCCAGGTGTGTATGGGATTTTCACAGTGTATCAGGATCCTGCCAGATGTGTATGGGGTTTCACTGTGCATCAGGAACCTGCCAGGTGTGTATGGGGTTTCACAGCGGATCAGGATCCTGCCAGGTTTGTATGGGGTTTCCCAGTGTATCAGGATCCTGCCAGGTGTGTATGGGGTTTTCACAGTGTATCAGTATCCTGCCAGGTGTGGAATGGGGTTTCTCAGTGGATCAGGATCCTGCCAGGTGTGTATGGTGTTTCACAGTGCATCAGGATCCTTCCAGGTGTGTATGGGGTTTTCACAGTGTATCAGGATCCTGCCAGGTGAGTATGGGGTTTCACAGTGTATCAGGATCCTGCCAGGTGTGTATGGGGATTTCACAGTGGATCAGGATGCTGCCAGGTGTGTATGGGAGTTTCACTTTTTATCAGGATCCTGCCAAGTGTGTATGGGGGTATCACAGTTTATCAGGATCCTGCCAGGTGTGTTTGGGGGTTTCACAGTTTATCAGGATCCTGCCAGGTGTGTATGTGGTTTTCACTGTGGGTCAGGTTCCTGCCAGGTGTGTATGGGGTTTTCACAGTTTATCAGGATCCTGCCAGGTGTGTGTGGCGTTTTCACAGTGGATCAGGATCCAGCAAGGTGTGTATGGGGTTTTCACAGTGTATCAGGATCTGCCAGATGTGTGTGGAGTTTCACAGTGTATCAGGATCCTGCCAGGTGTGTACGGGGTTTTCACAGTGGAACAGTATCCTGCCAGGTGTGCATGGGGATTTCACAGTGGATCAGGATCCTGCCAGGTGTGTATGGGGTTTTCACAGTGTATCAGTATCCTTCCAGGTGTGTATGGGTTTTTCACAGTGTCTCAGGATCCTGCCAGGTGTGTATGGGGGTTTCACAGTTGATCAGGATCCTGCCGGGTGTGTATGGGGTTTCACAGTGTATCAGGATCCTTCCAGGTGTGTATGGGGTTTACACATTGTATCAGGATCCTGCCAGGTGTGTATGGGGTATCACAGTGTATCAGGATCCTGCCAGGTGTGTATGGGGTTTCACAGAGTTTCGGGATCCTGCCAGGTGTGTATGGGGTATTCGCAGTGCATCAGGATCCTGCCAGGTGTGTATGGGGTTTCACAGTGCATCAGGATCCTGCCAGGTGTGCATGGGGTTTCACTGTGTATCAGGATCCTGCCAGGTGTGTATGGGATTTTCACAGTGTATCAGGATCCTGCCAGATGTGTATGGGGTTTCACTGTGCATCAGGAACCTGCCAGGTGTGTATGGGGTTTCACAGCGGATCAGGATCCTGCCAGGTTTGTATGGGGTTTCCCAGTGTATCAGGATCCTGCCAGGTGTGTATGGGGTTTTCACAGTGTATCAGTATCCTGCCAGGTGTGGAATGGGGTTTCTCAGTGGATCAGGATCCTGCCAGGTGTGTATGGTGTTTCACAGTGCATCAGGATCCTTCCAGGTGTGTATGGGGTTTTCACAGTGTATCAGGATCCTGCCAGGTGAGTATGGGGTTTCACAGTGTATCAGGATCCTGCCAGGTGTCTATGGGGTTTCACAGTGTATCAGGTTCCTGCCACGTGTGCATGGGGGTTTCACAGTGGATCACGATCCTGCCAGGTGTGTATGGGGTTTCACAGCGTATCAGCATCCTGCCAGGTGTGTATGTGGTTTCACAGTGTATCAGGTTCCTGCCGGATGTGAATGGGGATTTCACAGTGTATTAGGATCCTGCCAGGTGTGTATGGGGTTTCACAGTGTATCAGAATCCTGCCACGTGTGTTTGAGGTTTTCACAGTGGATCAGGATCCTGCCAGGTGTGTATGGAGTTTCACTTTGGATCAGGATCCTGCCAGGTGTGTTTGGGGTTTCACAGTTTATCAGGATCCTGCCAGGTGTGTATGTGGTTTTCACTGTGGGTCAGGTTCCTGCCAGGTGTGTATGGGGTTTTCACAGTGGATCAGGATCCAGCAAAGTGTGTATGGGGTTTTCACAGTGTATCAGGTTCTGCCAGGTGTGTATGGAGTTTCACAGTGTATCAGGATCCTGCCAGGTGTGTACGGGGTTTTCACAGTGGAACAGGATCCTGCCAGGTGTGCATGGGGATTTCACAGTGGATCAGGATCCTGCCAGGTTTGTATGGGGTTTTCACAGTGTATCAGGATCCTTCCAGGTGTGTATGGGTTTTTCACAGTGTCTCAGGATCCTGCCAGGTGTGTATGGGGGTTTCACAGTTGATCAGGATCCTGCCGGGTGTGTATGGGGTTTCACAGTGTATCAGGATCCTTCCAGGTGTGTATGGGGTTTACACAGTGTATCAGGATCCTGCCAGGTGTGTATGGGGTATCACAGTGTATCAGGATCCTGCCAGGTGTGTATGGGGTTTCACAGAGTTTCGGGATCCTGCCAGGTGTGTATGGGGTATTCGCAGTGCATCAGGATCCTGCCAGGTGTGTATGGGGTTTCACAGTGCATCAGGATCCTGCCAGGTGTGCATGGGGTTTCACTGTGTATCAGGATCCTGCCAGGTGTGTATGGGATTTTCACAGTGTATCAGGATCCTGCCAGATGTGTATGGGGTTTCACTGTGCATCAGGAACCTGCCAGGTGTGTATGGGGTTTCACAGCGGATCAGGATCCTGCCAGGTTTGTATGGGGTTTCCCAGTGTATCAGGATCCTGCCAGGTGTGTATGGGGTTTTCACAGTGTATCAGTATCCTGCCAGGTGTGGAATGGGGTTTCTCAGTGGATCAGGATCCTGCCAGGTGTGTATGGTGTTTCACAGTGCATCAGGATCCTTCCAGGTGTGTATGGGGTTTTCACAGTGTATCAGGATCCTGCCAGGTGAGTATGGGGTTTCACAGTGTATCAGGATCCTGCCAGGTGTCTATGGGGTTTCACAGTGTATCAGGTTCCTGCCACGTGTGCATGGGGGTTTCACAGTGGATCACGATCCTGCCAGGTGTGTATGGGGTTTCACAGCGTATCAGCATCCTGCCAGGTGTGTATGTGGTTTCACAGTGTATCAGGTTCCTGCCGGATGTGAATGGGGATTTCACAGTGTATCAGGATCCTGCCAGGTGTGTATGGGGTTTCACAGTGTATCAGAATCCTGCCACGTGTGTTTGAGGTTTTCACAGTGGATCAGTATCCTGCCAGGTGTGTTTGGGGTTTCACTGTGTATCAGGGTCCTGCCAGATGTGTCTGGGGTTTTCACAGTGCATCAGTATCCTGCCAGGTGTGTATGGGGTTTCACAGTGTATCAGGATCCTGCCAGGTGTGTTTGGGGTTTTCAGTGTATCAGAATCCTGCCAGGAGTGACTGGGGTTTCACAGTGGATCAGAATCCTGCCAGGTGTGAATGGGATTTTCACAGTGTATCAGGAACCCGCCAGGTGTGTATGGGGGTTTCACCGTTTATCAGGTCTTGCCAGGTGTGGATGTGGGTTTCACAGTGTATCAGGATCCTACCACGTGCGTATGGGGGTTTCACAGTGGTTCAGGATCCTGCCAGGTGTGTATGGGGTTTTCACTGTGTATCAGGATTCTGCCAGGCGTGAATGGGGCTTCACAGTGGATCAGGATCCTGCCAGGTGTGTATGGGGTTTTCACAGTGATCAGGATCCTGCCAGGTGTGTATGGGGTTTCACAGTGTATCAGGATCCTGCCAGATGTGAATGGGGTTTCACTGTGTATCAGGATTCCTGCCAGGTGTGAATGGGGTTTCGCTGTGCATCATGATCCTGCTAGGTGTGTATGGGGGTTTCACAGTTTATCAGGATCCTGCCAGGTGACTATGTGGTTTTCACAGTGGGTCAGGATCCTGCCAGGTGTGTATGGGGTTTTCACAGTTTATCAGGATCCTGCCAGGTGTGTATGGCGTTTTCACAGTGGATCAGGATGCTGCCAGGTGTGTATGGGGATTTCACAATGTATCAGGATCTGCCAGGTGTGCATGGAGTTTCACAGTGTTTCAGGATCCTGCCAGGTGTGTACGGGGTTTTCACAGAGGATCAGTATCCTGCCAGGTGTGCATGGGGATTTCACAGTGGATCAGGATCCTTCCAGGTGTGTCTGGGTTTTTCACAGTGTCTCAGGATCCTGCCAGGTGTGTATGGGGGTTTCACAGTTGTTCAGAATCCTGCCGGGTGTGTATGGGGTTTCACAGTGTATCAGGATCCTTCCAGGTGTGTATGGGGTTTACACAGTGTATCAGGATCCTGCCAGGTGTGCATGGGGTTTCACATTGTATCAGGATCCTGCCAGTTGTGTATGGGGTTTCACAGTGTTTCGGGAACCTGCCAGGTGTGTATGGGGGTTTCACCGTTTATCAGGTCTTGCCAAGTGTGGATGTGGGTTTCACAGTGTATCAGGATCCTACCACGTGTGTATGGGGGTTTCCCAGTGGTTCAGGATCCTGCCAGGTGTGTATGGGGTTTTCACTGTGTATCAGGATTCTGCCAGGCGTGAATGGGGCTTCACAGTGGATCAGGATCTTGCCAGGTGTGTATGTTGTTTTCACAGTGATCAGGATCCTGCCAGGTGTGTATGGGGTTTCACAGTGTAGCAGGATTCCTGCCAGGTGTGAATGGGGTTTCGCTGTGTATCATGATCCTGCCAGGTGTGTATGGGGTTTCACAGTTTATCAGGATCCTGCCAGGTGTCTATGTGGTTTTCACAGTGGGTCAGGATCCTGCCAGGTGTGTATTGGGTTTTCACAGTTTATCAGGATCCTGCCAGGTGTGTATGGCGTTTTCACAGTGGATCAGGATCCTGACAGGTGTGTATGGGGTTTTCACAGTGTATCAGGATCTGCCAGGTGTGTATGGAGTTTCACAGTGTATCAGGATCCTGCCAGGTGTGTATGGGGTTTTCACATTGTATCAGGATCCTGCCAGGTTTCTATGGGGTTTCACAGTGTTTCTGGATCCTGCCAGGTTTCTATGGGGTTTCACAGTGTTTCTGGATCCTGCCAGGTGTGTATGGGGGTTTCACAGTGGATCAGGATCCTGCCAGGTGTGTATGGGGTTTCACAGTGCATCAGGATCCTGCCAGGTGTGTTCGGGGTTTTCACAGTGGATCAGGATCCTGCCAGGTGTGCATGGGGATTTCACAGAGGATCAGGTTCCTGCCAGGTGTGTATGGGGTTTTCACAGTGTATCAGGATCCTTCCAGGTGTGTATGGGTTTTTCACAGTGTATCAGGAACCTGCCAGGTGTGTATGGGGGATTCACAGTTGATCTGGATCCTGCCGGGTGTGTATGGGGTTTCACAGTGTATCAGTATCCTTCCAGGTGTGTATGGGGTTTTCACAGTGTATCAGCATCCTGCCAGGTGTGCATGGGGTTTCACAGTGTATCAGGATCCTGCCAGGTGTGTATTGGGTTTCACTGTGTTTAGGGATCCTGCCACGTGTGTATGGGGTATTCGCAGTGGATCAGGATCCTGCCAGATGTGGATGGGGTTTCACTGTGCATCAGGAACCTGCCAGGTGTGTATGGGTTTTCACAGCGGATCAGGATCCTGCCAGGTTTGTATGGGGTTTCCCAGTGTATCAGGATCCTGCCAGGTGTGTATGGGGTTTTCACAGTGTATCAGGATCCTGCCAGGTGTGTATGGGGTTTCACAGTGCATCAGGATCCTTCCAGGTGTGTATGGGGTTTTCACAGTGTATCAGGATCCTGCCAGGTGAGTATGGGGTTTCACAATGGATCAGGATCCTGCCAGGTGTGTATGGAGTTTCACTTTGGATCAGGATCCTGCCAGGTGTGTATGGGGGTTTCACTGTGGATCAGGGTCCTGCCAGGTTTGTATGGGGTTTCACAGTGTATCAGGGTCCTGCCAGGTGTGTATGGGGTTTTCACAGTGCATCAGGATCCTGCCAGGTGAGTATGGGGTTTCACAGTGTATCAGGATCCTGCCAGGTGTGTTTGGTGATTTCAGCGTATCAGAATCCTGCCAGGAGTGACTGGGGTTTCACAGTGGATCAGGATCCTGCCAGGTGTGAATGGGATTTTCACAGTGTATCAGGATCCTGCCAGGTGTGTATTGGGGTTTCACCGTTTATCAGGATCTTGCCAGGTGTGTATGTGGGTTTCACAGTGTATCAGGATCCTACCACGTGTGTATGGGGGTTTCACAGTGGTTCAGGATTCTGCCAGGTGTGTATGGGGTTTTCACAGTGTATCAGGATCCTGCCAGGTGTGTATGGGGGTTTCTCAGTGGATCAGGATCCTGCCAGGTGTGTATGGGGTTTCACAGTGCATCAGGATCCTTCCAGGTGTGTATGGGGTTTTCACAGTGTATCAGGATCCTGCCAGGTGAGTATGGTGTTTCACAGTGTATCAGGATCCTGCCAGGTGTGTATGGGGTTTCACAGTGTATCAGGATCCTGCCAGGTGTGTATGGGGGTTTCACAGTGGATCAGGATCCTGCCAGGTGTGTATGGGGTTCCACAGTGTATCAGGTTCCTGCCACGTGTGCATGGGGGTTTCACAGTGGATCACGATCCTGCCAGTGTGTATGGGGTTTCACAGCGTATCAGCATCCTGCCAGGTGTGTATGTGGATTCACAGTGTATCAGGTTCCTGCCGGACGTGAATGGGGATTTCACAGTGTATCAGCATCCTGCCAGGTGTGTATGGGGTTTCACAGTGTATCAGAATCCTGCCAGGTGTGTTTAAGGTTTTCACAGTGGATCAGTATCCTGCCAGGTGTGTATGGAGTTTCACTTTGGATCAGGATCCTGCCAGGTGTGTTTGGGGTTTCACTGTGTATCAGGGTCCTGCCAGGTTTGTATGGGGTTTCACAGTGTATCAGGGTCCTGCCAGGTGTGTATGGGGTTTTCACAGTGCATCAGTATCCTGCCAGGTGTGTTTGGGGTTTTCAGTGCATCAGAATCCTGCCAGGAGTGACTGGGGTTTCACAGTGGATCAGGATCCTGCCAGGTGTGAATGGGATTTTCACAGTCTATCAGGATCCTGCCAGGTGTGTATTGGGGATTCACCGTTTATCAGGATCTTGCCAGGTGTGGATGTGGGTTTCACAGTGTATCAGGATCCTACCACGTGTGTATGGGGGTTTCACAGTGGTTCAGGATCCTGCCAGGAGTGTATGGCGTTTTCACTGTGTATCAGGATTCTGCCAGGCGTGAACGGGGCTTCACAGTGGATCAGGATCCTGCCAGGTGTGTATGGGGTTTTCACAGTGATCAGGATCCTGCCAGGTGTGTATGGGGTTTCACAGTGTATCAGGATCCTGCCAGGTGCGTTTGGGGTTTTCAGTGCATCAGAATCCTGCCAGGAGTGACTGGGGTTTCACAGTGGATCAAGATCCTGCCAGGTGTGGATGGGATTTTCACAGTCTATCAGGATCCTACCAGGTGTGTATTGGGGTTTCACCGTTTATCAGGATCTTGCCAGGTGTGGATGTGGGTTTCACAGTGTATCAGGATCCTACCACGTGTGTATGGGGGTTTCACAGTGGTTCAGGATCCTGCCAGGAGTGTATGGGGTTTTCACTGTGTATCAGGATTCTGCCAGGCGTGAATGGGGCTTCACAGTGGATCAGGATCCTGCCAGGTGTGTATGGGGGTTTCAAAGTTTATCAGGATCCTGCCAGGTGTGTATGGGGGTTTCACTGTGGATCAGGATCCTGCCAGGTGTGTATGGGGTTTCACAGTGTATCAGGATCCTGCCGGATGTGAATGGGGTTTTCACAGTGTATCAGGATCCTGCCAGGTGTGTCTGGGATTTCACTGTGTTTCGGGATCCTGCCAGGTGTGTATGGGGTTTTAACAGTGGATCAGGATCCTGCCAGGTGTGTATGGGGGTTTCACAGTGTATCAGGATCCTTCCAGATGTGTATGGGGTTTTCACAGTGTATCAGGATCCTGCCAGGTGTGTCTGGGGGTATCACAGTGGATCAGGATCCTGCCATGTGTGTATGGGGTTTCACAGTGTATCAGGACCCTTCCAGGTGTGTATGGGGTTTTCGCAGTGTATCAGGATCCAGCCAGGTGTGTATGAGGTTTCACAGTGCATCAGGATCCTGACAGGTGTGTATGGGGTTTCACAGTGCATCAGGATCCTGCCAGGTGTGTATGGGGTTTCACAGTGTATCAGGATCCTGCCATGTGTGTATGGGGGTTTCACAGTGGATCAGGATCCTGCCAGGTGTGCATGGGGTTTCACAGTGCATCAGGATCCTGACAGGTGTGCATGGGGTTTTCACAGTAGATCAGGATCCTGCCAGGTGTGTATGGGGTTTCACAGTGCATCAGGATCCTGCCAGGTGTGTATGGGGTTTCACAGTGTATCAGGATCCTGCCAGGTGTGTATGGGGGTTTCACAGTGTCTCTGGATCCTGCCAGGTGTGCATGGGTTTTCACAGTGCATCAGGATACTGCCAGGTGTGTATGGGGTTTCACAGTGGATCAGGATCCTGCCATGTGTGTATGGGGGTTTCACAGTGGATCAGGATCCTGCCAGGTGTGTATGGGGTTTCACAGTGTATCAGGTTCCTGCCATGTCTGTATGGGGGTTTCACAGTGGATCAGGATCTTGCCAGGTGTGTATGGGGTTTCACAGTGTATCAGGATCCTGCCAGGTGTGTACGGGATATTCACAATATATCAGGAACCTGCCAGGTGTGTATGGGGTTTCACAGAGGATCAGGTTCCTGCCAGGTGTGTACGTGGTTTTCACAATGTATCAGGATCCTGCCAGGTTTGTACGGGGTTTCACAGAGGAGCAGGATCCTGCCAGGTGTGTACGGGGTTTTCACAATATATCAGGATCCTGCCAGATGTGTATGGGTGTTTCACCGTTTATCAGGATCATGCCAGGTGTGTCTGGGGGTTTCACAGTGGATCAGTATCCTGCCAGGTGTGTATGGGGTTTCACAGTGCTTCAGGATCCTGCCATGTGTTTATGGGGTTTCACAGTGTATCAGGATCCTGCCAGGTGTGTATGGGAGTTTCACAGTGGATCAGGATCCTGCCAGGTGTGTATGGGGTTTCACAGTGTAACAGGATCCAGCCACGTGTGTATGGGAGTTTCACAGTGGATCAGGATCCTGCCAGTTGTGTATGGAGTTTCACAGTGTATCAGGATCCTGCCAGGTGTGTATGGGGTTTCACAGTGTATCAGGATCCTGCCAGGTGTGTATGGGGTTTTCACAGTGTATCAGGATACTGCCATATGTGAATGGGGCTTCACTGAGAATCAGGAAACTGCCAGGTGTGTACGGGGTTTTCACAGTGTATCAGGCTCCTGCCAGGTGTGCACGGGGGTTTCACAGATTATCAGGATCCTGCCAGGTGTGTATGGGTGTTTAGCAGTTCATCAGGATCCTGCCAGGTGTGTCTGGGGTTTTCACAGTGCATCAGGTTCCTGCCAGGTGCATACGGGGTTTTCACAGTGGATCAGGATCCTGCCAGGTGTGCATGGGGATTTCACAGTGGATCAGGATCCTGCTAGGTGTGTATGGGGATTTCACAGTGGATCAGGATGCTGCCAGGTGTGTATGGGAGTTTCACTTTTTATCAGGATCCTGCCAAGTGTGTATGGGGGTATCACAGTTTATCAGGATCCTGCCAGGTGTGTATGGGGGTTTCACAGTTTATCAGGATCCTGCCAGGTGTGTATGTGGTTTTCACTGTGGGTCAGGTTCCTGCCAGGTGTGTATGGGGTTTTCACAGTTTATCAGGATCCTGCCAGGTGTGTGTGGCGTTTTCACAGTGGATCAGGATCCAGCCAGGTGTGTATGGGGTTTTCACAGTGTATCAGGATCTGCCAGGTGTGTATGGAGTTTCACAGTGTATCAGGATCCTGCCAGGTGTGTACGGGGTTTTCACAGCGGAACAGGATCCTGCCAGGTGTGCATGGGGATTTCACAGTGGATCAGGATCCTGCCAGGTGTGTATGGGGTTTTCACAGTGTATCAGGATCCTTCCAGGTGTGTATGGGTTTTTCACAGTGTCTCAGGATCCTGCCAGGTGTGTATGGGGGTTTCACTGTTGATCAGGATCCTGCCGGGTGTGTATGGGGTTTCACAGTGTATCAGGATCCTTCCAGGTGTGTATGGCGTTTACACAGTGTATCAGGATCCTGCCAGGTGTGTATGGGGTATCACAGTGTATCAGGATCCTGCCAGGTGTGTATGGGGTTTCACAGTGTTTCGGGATCCTGCCAGGTGTCTATGAGGTATTCGCAGTGCATCAGGATCCTGCCAGGTGTGTATGGGGTTTCACAGTGCATCAGGATCCTGCCAGGTGTGCATGGGGTTTCACTGTGTATCAGGATCCTGCCAGGTGTGTATGGGATTTTCACAGTGTATCAGGATCCTGCCAGATGTGTATGGGGTTTCACTGTGCATCAGGAACCTGCCAGGTGTGTATGGGGTTTCACAGCGGATCAGGATCCTGCCAGGTTTGTATGGGGTTTCCCAGTGTATCAGGATCCTGCCAGGTGTGTATGGGGTTTTCACAGTGTATCAGTATCCTGCCAGGTGTGGAATGGGGTTTCTCAGTGGATCAGGATCCTGCCAGGTGTGTATGGTGTTTCACAGTGCATCAGGATCCTTCCAGGTGTGTATGGGGTTTTCACAGTGTATCAGGATCCTGCCAGGTGAGTATGGGGTTTCACAGTGTATCAGGATCCTGCCAGGTTTCTATGGGGTTTCACAGTGTATCAGGTTCCTGCCACGTGTGCATGGGGGTTTCACAGTGGATCACGATCCTGCCAGGTGTGTATGGGGTTTCACAGCGTATCAGCATCCTGCCAGGTGTGTATGTGGTTTCACAGTGTATCAGGTTCCTGCCGGATGTGAATGGGGATTTCACAGTGTATCAGGATCCTGCCAGGTGTGTATGGGGTTTCACAGTGTATCAGAATCCTGCCACATGTGTTTGAGGTTTTCACAGTGGATCAGGATCCTGCCAGGTGTGTATGGTGTTTCACTTTGGATCAGGATCCTGCCAGGTGTGTTTGGGGTTTCACTGTGTATCAGGGTCCTGCCAGGTTTGTATGGGGTTTCACAGTGTATCAGGGTCCTGCCAGATGTGTCTGGGGTTTTTACAGTGCATCAGTATCCTGCCAGGTGTGTATGGGGTTTCACAGTGTATCAGGATCCTGCCAGGTGTGTTTGGGGTTTTCAGTGTATCAGAATCCTACCAGGAGTGACTGGGGTTTCACAGTGGATCAGAATCCTGCCAGGTGTGAATGGGATTTTCACAGTGTATCAGGAACCCGCCAGGTGTGTATGGGGGTTTCACCGTTTATCAGGTCTTGCCAGGTGTGGATGTGGGTTTCACAGTGTATCAGGATCCTACCACGTGCGTATGGGGGTTTCACAGTGGTTCAGGATCCTGCCAGGTGTGTATGGGGTTTTCACTGTGTATCAGGATTCTGCCAGGCGTGAATGGGGCTTCACAGTGGATCAGGATCCTGCCAGGTGTGTATGGGGTTTTCACAGTGATCAGGATCCTGCCAGGTGTGTATGGGGTTTCACAGTGTATCAGGATCCTGCCAGATGTGAATGGGGTTTCACTGTGTATCAGGATTCCTGCCAGGTGTGAATGGGGTTTCGCTGTGCATCATGATCCTGCCAGGTGTGTATGGGGGTTTCACAGTTTATCAGGATCCTGCCAGGTGACTATGTGGTTTTCACAGTGGGTCAGGATCCTGCCAGGTGTGTATGGGGTTTTCACAGTTTATCAGGATCCTGCCAGGTGTGTATGGCGTTTTCACAGTGGATCAGGATGCTGCCAGGTGTGTATGGGGATTTCACAATGTATCAGGATCTGCCAGGTGTGCATGGAGTTTCACAGTGTTTCAGGATCCTGCCAGGTGTGTATGGGGGTTTCACAGAGGGATCAGGATCCTGCCAAGTGTGTGTGGGGTTTCACAGTGCATCAGCATCCTGCCAGGTGTGTACGGGGTTTTCACAGTGGATCAGTATCCTGCCAGGTGTGCATGGGGATTTCACAGTGGATCAGGATCCTTCCAGGTGTGTCTGGGTTTTTCACAGTGTCTCAGGATCCTGCCAGGTGTGCATGGGGTTTCACATTGTATCAGGATCCTGCCAGTTGTGTATGGGGTTTCACAGTGTTTCGGGATCTTGCCAGGTGTGTATGGGGTATTCGCAGTGGATCAGGATCCTGCCAGGTGGGTATGGGATTTCACAGTGCATCAGGATCCTGCCAGGTGTGTATGGGATTTTCACAGTGTATCAGGATCCTGCCAGATGTGTATGGGGTTTCACTGTGCATCAGGAACCTGCCAGGTGTGTATGGGTTTTCACAGCGGATCAGGATCCTGCCAGGTTTGTATGGGGTTTCCCAGTGTATCAGGATCCTGCCAGGTGTGTATGGGGTTTTCACAGTGTATCAGGATCCTGCCAGGTGTGTATGGGGGTTTCTCAGTGGATCAGGATCCAGCCAGGTGTGTATGGGGTTTCACAGTGCATCAGGATCCTTCCAGGTGTGTATGGGGTTTTCACAGTGCATCAGGATCCTGCCAGTGGAGTATGGGGTTTCACAGTGTATCAGGATCCTGCCAGGTGTGTATGGGGTTTCACAGTGTATCAGGATCCTGCCAGGTGTGTATGGGGGTTTCACAGTGGATCAGGATCTGCCAGGTGTGTATGGGGTTTCACAGTGTATCAGGTTCCTGCCACGTGTGCATGGGGGTTTCACAGTGGATCACGATCCTGCCAGGTGTGTATGGGGTTTCACAGCGTTTCAGCATCCTGCCAGGTGTGTATGTGGTTTCACAGTGTATCAGGTTCCTGCCGGATGTGAATGGGGATTTCACAGTGTATCAGTATCCTGCCAGGTGTGTATGGGGTTTCACAGTTTATCAGAATCCTGCCACGTGTGTTTGAGGTTTTCACAGTGGATCAGGATCCTGCCAGGTGTGTATGGAGTTTCACTTTGGATCAGGATCCTGCCAGGTGTGTTTGGGGTTTCACTGTGTATCAGGGTCCTGCCAGGTTTGTATGGGGTTTCACAGTGTATCAGGGTCCTGCCAGATGTGTATGGGGTTTTCACAGTGCATCAGTATCCTGCCAGGTGTGTATGGGGTTTCACAGTGTATCAGGATCCTGCCAGGTGTGTATGGGGTTTTCACTGTGTATCAGGATTCTGCCAGGCGTGAATGGGGCTTCACAGTGGATCAGGATCTTGCCAGGTGTGTATGTTGTTTTCACAGTGATCAGGATCCTGCCAGGTGTGTATGGGGTTTCACAGTGTATCAGGATCCTGCCAGATGTGAATGGTTTTTCACTGTGTAGCAGGATTCCTGCCAGGTGTGAATGGGGTTTCGCTGTGTATCATGATCCTGCCAGGTGTGTATGGGGTTTCACAGTTTATCAGGATCCTGCCAGGTGTATATGTGGTTTTCACAGTGGGTCAGGATCCTGCCAGGTGTGTATTGGGTTTTCACAGTTTATCAGGATCCTGCCAGGTGTGTATGGCGTTTTCACAGTTGATCTGGATCCTGCCGGGTGTGTATGGGGTTTCACAGTTTATCAGGATCCTTCCAGGTGTGTATGGGGTTTTCACAGTGTATCAGCATCCTGCCAGGTGTGCATGGGGTTTCACAGTGTATCAGGATCCTGCCAGGTGTGTATTGGGTTTCACAGTGTTTCGGGATCCTGCCACGTGTGTATGGGGTATTCGCAGTGGATCAGGATCCTGCCAGATGTGGATGGGGTTTCACTGTGCATCAGGAACCTGCCAGGTGTGTATGGGTTTTCACAGCGGATCAGGATCCTGCCAGGTTTGTATGGGGTTTCCCAGTGTATCAGGATCCTGCCAGGTGTGTATGGGGTTTTCACAGTGTATCAGGATCCTGCCAGGTGTGTATGGGGTTTCACAGTGCATCAGGATCCTTCCAGGTGTGTATGGGGTTTTCACAGTGTATCAGGATCCTGCCAGGTGAGTATGGAGTTTCACAATGGATCAGGATCCTGCCAGGTGTGCATGGAGTTTCACTTTGGATCAGGATCCTGCCACGTGTGTATGGGGGTTTCACTGTGGATCAGGGTCCTGCCAGGTTTGTATGGGGTTTCACAGTGTATCAGGGTCCTGCCAGGTGTGTATGGGGTTTTCACAGTGCTTCAGGATCCTGCCAGGTGAGTATGGGGTTTCACAGTGTATCAGGATCCTGCCAGGTGTGTTTGGTGTTTTCAGTGTATCAGAATCCTGCCAGGAGTGACTGGGGTTTCACAGTGGATCAGGATCCTGCCAGGTGTGAATGGGATTTTCACAGTGTATCAGGATCCTGCCAGGTGTGTATTGGGGTTTCAACGTTTATCAGGATCTTGCCAGGTGTGTATGTGGGTTTCACAGTGTATCAGGATCCTACCACGTGTGTATGGGGGTCTCACAGTGGTTCAGGATACTGCCAGGTGTGTATGGGGTTTTCACAGTGTATCAGGATCCTGCCAGGTGTGTATGGGGGTTTCTCAGTGGATCAGGATCCTGCCAGGTGTGTATGGGGTTTCACAGTGCATCAGGATCCTTCCAGGTGTGTCTGGGGTTTTCACAGTGTATCAGGATCCTGCCAGGTGAGTATGGGGTTTCACAGTGTATCAGGATCCTGCCAGGTATGTATGGGGTTTCACAGTGTATCAGGATCCTGCCAGGTGTGTATGGGGGTTTCACAGTGGATCAGGATCCTGCCAGGTGTGTATGGGGTTCCACAGTGTATCAGGTTCCTGCCACGTGTGCATGGGGGTTTCACAGTGGATCACGATCCTGCCAGTGTGTATGGGGTTTCACAGCATATCAGCATCCTGCCAGGTGTGTATGTGGTTTCACAGTGTATCAGGTTCCAGCCGGACGTGAATGGGGATTTCACAGTGTATCAGGATCCTGCCAGGTGTGTATGGGGTTTCACAGTGTATCAGAATCCTGCCAGGTGTGTTTGAGGTTTTCACAGTGGATCAGTATCCTGCCAGGTGTGTATGGAGTTTCACTTTGGATCAGGATCCTGCCAGGTGTGTTTGGGGTTTCACTGTGTATCAGGGTCCTGCCAGGTTTGTATGGGGTTTCACAGTGTATCAGGGTCCTGCCAGGTGTGTATGGGGTTTTCACAGTGCATCAGTATCCTGCCAGGTGTGTATGGGGTTTCACAGTGTATCAGGATCCTGCCAGGTGTGAATGGGATTTTCACAGTCTATCAGGATCCTGCCAGGTGTGTATTGGGGATTCACCGTTTATCAGGATCTTGCCAGGTGTGGATGTGGGTTTCACAGTGTATCAGGATCCTACCACGTGTGTATGGGGGTTTCACAGTGGTTCAGGATCCTGCCATTAGTGTATGGGGTTTTCCCTGTGTATCAGGATTCTGCCAGGCGTGAATGGGGCTTCACAGTGGATCAGGATCCTGCCAGGAGTGTATGGGGTTTTCACAGTGATCAGGATCCTGCCAGGTGTGTATGGGGTTTCACAGTGTATCAGGATCCTGCCAGGTGTGTTTGGGGTTTTCAGTGCATCAGAATCCTGCCAGGAGTGACTGGGGTTTCACAGTGGATCAGGATCCTGCCAGGTGTGGATGGGATTTTCACAGTCTATCAGGATCCCGCCAGGTGTGTATTGGGGTTTCACCGTTTATCAGGATCTTGCCAGGTGTGGATGTTGGTTTCACAGTGTATCAGGATCCTACCACGTGTGTATGGGGGTTTCACAGTGGTTCAGGATCCTGCCAGGAGTGTATGGGGTTTTCACTGTGTATCAGGATTCTGCCAGGCGTGAATGGGGCTTCACAGTGGATCAGGATCCTGCCAGGTGTGTATGGGGTTTTCACAGTGATCAGGATCCTGCCAGGTGTGTATGGGGTTTCGCAGTGTATCAGGATCCTGCCAGATGTGAATGGGGTTTCACTGTGTATCAGGATTCCTGCCAGGTGTGAATGGGGTTTCACTGTGTATCATGATCCTGCCAGGTGTGTATGGGGTTTTCACAGTTTATCAGGATCCTGCCAGGTGTGTATGGAGTTTTCACAGTGGATCAGGACCCTGCCAGGTGTGTATGGGGTTTTCACAGTGTATCAGGATCTGCCAGGTGTGTATGGAGTTTCACAGTGTATCAGGATCCTGCCAGGTGTGCATGGGGTTTTCACATTGTATCAGGATCCTGCCAGGTTTCTGTGGGGTTTCACAGTGTTTCAGGATCCTGCCAGGTGTGTATGGGGGTTTCACAGTGTATCAGGATTCTGCCAGACGTGAATGGGGCTTCACAGTGGATCAGGATCCTGCCAGGTGTATATGGGGTTTTCACAGTGATCATGATCCTGCCAGGTGTGTATGGGGTTTCACAGTGTATCAGGATCTGCCAGGTGTATATGGGGTTTTCACAGTGATCATGATCCTGCCAGGTGTGTATGGGGTTTCACAGTTTATCAGGATCGTGCCAGATGTGAATGGGGTTTCACTGTGTATCAGGATCCTGCCAGGTGTGCATGGGGTTTTCACGTTGTATCAGGATCCTGCCAGGTTTCTATGGGGTTTCACAGTGTTTCAGGATCCTGCCAGGTGTGTATGGGGGTTTCACAGTGTATCAGGATCCTTCCAGGTGTGTATGGGGTTTTCACAGTGTATCAGGATCCTGCCAGGTGTGTATGGGGTTTCACAGGGCATCAGGATCCTGCCAGGTGTGTATGGGCTTTCACAGTGTTTCGGGATCCTGCCAGGTGTGTATGGGGTATTCGCAGTGGATCAGGATCCTGCCAGGTGTGTATGGGGTTTCACAGTGCATCAGGATCCTGCCAGGTGTGCATGGGGTTTCACTGTGCTTCAGGATCCTGCCAGGTGTGTATGGGGTTTTCACAGTGTATCAGGATCCTGCCAGATGTGTATGGGGTTTCACTGTGTATCAGGAACCTGCCAGGTGTGTATGGGTTTTCACAGCGGATCAGGATGCTGCCAGGTTTGGATGGGGTTTCCCAGTGTATCAGGATCCTGCCAGGTGTGTATGGGGTTTTCACAGTGTATCAGGATCCTGCCAGGTGTGTATGGGGGTTTCTCAGTGGATCAGGATCCTGCCAGGTGTGTATGGGGTTTCACAGTGTATCAGGATCCTGCCAGGTGTGTAGGGGGTTTCACAGTGGATCAGGATCCTGCCAGGTGTGTATGGGGTTTCACAGTGTATCAGGATCCTGCCAGGTGTGTAGGGGGTTTCACAGTGGATCAGGATCCTGCCAGGTGTGTATGGGGTTTCACAGTGTATCAGGTTCCTGCCACGTGTGCATGGGGGTTTCACAGTGGATCAGGAACCTGCCAGGTGTGTATGGGGTTTCACAGTGTATCAGGATCCTGCCAGGTGAGTATGGGGTTTCACAGTGTATCAGGATCCTGCCAGGTGTGTATGGGGTTTCACAGTGTATCAGGATCCTGCCAGGTGAGTATGGGGTTTCACAGTGTATCAGCATCCTGCCAGGTGTGTATGGGGTTTCACAGTGTATCAGGATCCTGCCAGGTGTGTAGGGGGTTTCACAGTGGATCAGGATCCTGCCAGGTGTGTATGGGGTTTCACAGTGTATCAGGTTCCTGCCACGTGTGCATGGGGGTTTCACAGTGGATCAGGAACCTGCCAGGTGTGCATGGGGTTTCACAGCGTATCAGCATCCTTCCAGGTTTGTATGTCGTTTCACAGTGCATCAGGATCCTGCCGGATTTGAATGGGGATTTCACAGTGCATCAGAATCCTGCCACGTGTGTTTGAGGTTTTCACAGTGGATCAGGATCCTGCCAGGTGTGTATGGAGTTTCACTTTGGATCAGGATCCTGCCAGGTGTGTTTGGGGCCTCACTGTGTATCAGGGTCCTGCCAGGTTTGTATGGGGTTTCACAGTGCATCAGGGTCCTGCCAGGTGTGTATGGGGTTTTCACAGTGCATCAGTATCCTGCCAGGTGTGTATGGGGTTTCACAGTGTATCAGGATCCTGCCAGGTGTGTATTTGGGGTTTCACCGTTTATCAGGATCTTGCCAGGTGTGTATGTGGGTTTCACAGTGTATCAGGATCCTACCACGTGTGTATGGGGGTTTCACAGTGGTTCAGGATCCTGCCAGGTGTGTATGGGGTTTTCATTGTGTATCAGGTTCCTGCCAGGCGTGAATGGGGCTTCACAGTGGATCAGGTTCCTGCTTGGTGTGCATGGGGTTTCACAGTTTATCAGGATCCTGCCAGATGTGAATGGGGTTTTCACTGTGTATCAGGATTCCTGCCAGGTGTGAATGGGGTTTCACTGTGTATCATGATCCTGCCATGTGTGAATGGGGTTTCTCAGTGCATCAGGATCCTGCCAGAAGTGAATGGGGTTTCACAGTGGATCAAGATCCTGCCAGTTGCGTACGGTGTTTTCACTGTGCATCATGATACTGCCAGATGAGAATGGTGTTTCACTGTGCATCAGGAACCTGCCAGGTGTGTACGGGGTTTTCACAGTGTATTAGGCTCCTGCCAGGGGTATGGGGTTTCATAGTGTGTCAGGATCCTGCCAGATGTGAATGGGGATTCACTGTGTTTCAGGATCCTGCCAGCTGTGAATGGGGTTTCACAGTGTATCAGGATCCTGCAAGATGTGAATGGGGTTTCACAGTGGATCAAGATCCTGCCAGTTGTGTATGGGGATTTCACAGTGTATCATGATACTGCCAGATGTGAATAGGGTTTCACTGTGCATCAGGAACCTGCCAGGTGTGTACGGGGTTTGCACAGTGTATTAGGCTCCTGCCAGGTGTGTATGGTGGTTTCACAGTTTATCAGGATACAGCCAGGTGTGTATGGGGGTTTCACAGTGGATCAGGATCCTGCCAGGTGTGTACGGGGTTTCACAGAGAATCAGGATCCTGCCAGGTGTGTATGGGGTTTCACAGTGTATCAGGATCCTGCCAGGTGTGTATGGGGTTTCACAGTGTTTCAGGATACTGCCAGATGTGTATGGGGTTTCACTGTGCATCAGGAACCTGCTAGGTGTGTATGGGTTTTCACAGTGGATCATGATCCTGCCAGGTGTGTATGGAGTTTCACAGTGTATCAGGAACCTGCCAGGTGTGTACGGGGTTTGCACAGTGTATTAGGCTCCTGCCAGGTGTGTATGGTGGTTTCACAGTTTATCAGGATACAGCCAGGTGTGTATGGGGGTTTCACAGTGGATCAGGATCCTGCCAGGTGTGTACGGGGTTTCACAGAGAATCAGGATCCTGCCAGGTGTGTATGGGGTTTCACAGTGTATCAGGATCCTGCCAGGTGTGTATGGGGTTTCACAGTGTTTCAGGATACTGCCAGATGTGTATGGGGTTTCACTGTGCATCAGGAACCTGCTAGGTGTGTATGGGTTTTCAAAGTGGATCATGATCCTGCCAGGTGTGTATGGAGTTTCACAGTGTATCAGGATCCTGCCAGGTCTGCATAGGGTTTCACAGTGTATCAGGATCCTTCCAGGTGTGTATGGGGTTTCACATTGTATCAGGATCCTGCCAGGTGTGTATGGGGTTTCACAGTGAATCAGTATCCTGCCAGGTGTGTATGGGGGTTTCACAGTGGATCAGGATCCTGCCAGGTGTTTATGGGGTTTCACAGTGCATCAGGTTCCTGCCACGTGTGCATGGGGGTTTCGCATTGGATCAGGATCCTGCCAGTTGTGTATTGGGTTTCACAGTGCATCAGGATCCTGCCGGATGTGAATGGGGATTTCACAGTGTATCAGTATCCTGCCAGGTGTGTATGAGGTTTCACAGTGCATCAGAATCCTGCCACGTGTGTTTGGGGTTTTCACAGTGGATCAGGATCCTGCCAGACGTGTATGGAGTTTCACTTGGGATCAGGATCCTGCCAGGTGTGTTTGGGGTTTTCACTGTGTATCAGGGTCCTGTCAGGTTTATATGGGGTTTCACAGTGTATCAGGATCCTGCCAGGTGTGTATGGGGTTTTCACAGTGCATCAGGAACCTGCCAGGTGTGTATGGGGTTTTCACTGTGTATCAGGATCCTGCCAGGTGTTCATGGGGCTTCACAGTGGATCAGCATCCTGCCAGGTGCGTATGGGGTTTTCAAAGTGGATCAGGATCCTGCCAGGTGTGTATGGGGTTTCACAGTGTATCAGGATCCTGCCAGGTGTGTATGGGGTTTTCACAGTGCATCAGGAACTTGCCAGGTGTGTATGGGGTTTTCACAGTGTATCAGGATGCTGCCAGATGTGAATGGGGTTTCACAGTGTATCAGGATTCCTGCCAGGTGTACATGGGGTTTCACTGTGTATCATGATCCTGCCAGATTTGAGTGGGGTTTCACTGTGCATCAGGAACCTGCCAGGTGTGTACGGGGTTTTCACAGTGTATTAGGCTCCTGCCAGGTGTGTAATGGGGTTTCACAGTGTGTCAGGATCCTGCCAGATGTGAATGGGGTTTCACTGTGTATCAGGATTCCTGCCAGGTGTGAATGGGTTTTCACTGTGTATCAGGATCCTGCCAGCTGTGAATGGGGTTTCACAGTGGATCAGGATCCTGCCAGATGTGAATGGGGCTTCACAGTGGATTAAGGTCCTGCCAGTTGTGTATGGGGTTTTCACAGTGTATCAAGATCCTGCCAGATGTGTACGGGGTTTCACAGAGGATCAGGATCCTGCCAGGAATGTAGTGGGTTTTCACAATATATCAGGGTACTGCAAGTTGTGTATGGGGGATTCACACAAAATCAGTATCCTGCGAGGTGTGCATGGGTTTTCACAGTTTATCATGATCCTGCCAGATGTGTCTGGGGGTTTCACAGTTTATCAGGATCCTGCCAGGTGTGTTTGGGGGGTTTCACAGTTTATCAGGACCAGTCAGGTGTGTATGGGGGTTTCACAGTTTATCAGGATCCTGCCAGGTATGTATGGGGGTTTCACAGTTCATCAGGATCCTGCCAGTAGTGTATGGGATTTTCACAGTGGATCAGGACCCTGCCAGATGTGTATGGGGTTTTCACAATTTATCAGGATCCTGCCAGGTGTGTATGGGGTTTCACAGTTTATCAGGATCCTGCCAGGTGTGTATGGGGATTTCACAGTGAATCAGGATCCTGCCAGGTGTGTATGAGGTTTTCACAGTGTATCAGGATCTGCCAGGTGTGTATGGAGTTTCACAGTGGATCAGGATCCTTCCATTTGTGTATGGGGTTTTCACAGTGGATCAGAATCCTGCCAGGTGTGTATGGGGTTTCACAGTGTATCAGGATCCTGCCAGGTGTGTATGGGGTTTTCACTGTGCATCAGGATCCTGCCAGGTGTGTATGGGGGTTTCAACGTGCATCAGGATCCTGCCAGGTGTGTATGGGGTTTCACAGTGCATCAGGATCCTTCCAGGTGTGTATGGGGTTTTCACAGTGTATCAGGAAACTGCCAGGTGTGTATGGGGTTTCACAGCGTATCAGGATCCTGCCAGGTGTGTATGGGGTTTCACAGTGTGTCAGGATCCTGCCAGGTGTTTATGGGGTTTCACAGTGCATCAGGATCCTGCCGGATGTGAATGGGGATTTCACAGTGTATCAGGATCCTGCCAGGTGTGCATGGGGTTTCACAGTGTATCAGAATCCTGCCACGTGTGTTTGGGGTTTTCACAGTGGATCAGCATCCTGGCAGGTGTATATGGGGTTTCACAGTGGATCAGGATCCTGCCAGGTGTGTTTGGGGTTTCACTGTGTATCAGGGTCCTGCCATGTTTGTATGGGGTTTCACTGTGTATCTGGGTCCTGCCAGGTGTGTTTGGGGTTTTCACAGTGCATTAGGTTCCTGACAGGTGTGTATGGGGTTTCACAGTGTGTCAGGATCCAGCCAAGTGTGTTTGGGGTTTTCAGTGTATCAGAATCCTGCCAGGTGTGACTGGGGTTTCACAGTGTATCAGGATACTGCCAGATGTGAATCGGGCTTCACAGTGGATCAGGAACCTGCCAGGTGTGAATGGGATTTTCACAGTGTGTCAGGATCCTGTCAGGTGTGTATGGGGGTTTCACCGTTTATCAGGATCCTGCCAGGTGTGTATGTGGGTTTCACAGTGTATCAGGATCCTGCCAGGTGTGTATGGGGGTTTCACAGTGGTTCCGGGTCCTGCCAGGTGTGTTTGGGGTTTTCACTGTGTGTCAGGATCCTGCCAAGTGTGAATGGGGCTTCACAGTGGATCAGTATCCTGCCAGGTGTGTATGGGGTTTTCACAGTGGATCAGAATCCTGCCACGTGTGTATGGGGTTTCACAGTGTATCAGGATCCTGCCAGATGTGAATGGGGTTTCACTGTGTATCAGGAATCCTGCCAGGTGTCAATGGGTTTTAACTGTGTATCAGGATCCTGCCAGGTGTGAAAGGGGTTTCACAGTGTATCAGGATCCTGCCAGATGTGAATGGGGTTTCACAGTGGATCAAGATCCTGCCAGTTGTGTATGGGTTTTTCACAGTGCATCATGATACTGCCAGATGTGAATGTGGTTTCACTGTGCATCAGGAACCTGCCAGGTGTGTACGGGGTTTTCACGGTGTATTAGGCTCCAGCCAGGTGTGTATGGGGTTTCACAGTGTGTCAGGATCCTGCCAGATGTGAATGGGGTTTCACTGTGTATCAGGATCCTGCCAGTTGTGTTTGGGGTTTTCACAATGCATCATGATACTGCCAGATGTGAATGGGGTTTCACTGTGCATCAGGAACCTGCCAGGTGTGTACGGGGTTGTCACAGTGTATTAGTCTCCTGCCAGGTGTGTATGGGGGTTTCACAGTGCATCAGGATACTGCCATGTGTGTCTGGGGGTTTCACAGTGTATCAGGATCCTGCCAGGTGTGTACGGGGTTTCACAGAGTATCAGGATCCTGCCAGGTGTGTTTGGGGGTTTCACAATATATCATGATCTTGCCAGCTGTGCATGGGGGTTTCACAGTTTATCAGGATCCTGCCAGGTGTGCATGGGGGTTTCACAGTTTATCAGGATCCTGCCAGGTGTCTATGGGGTTTTCACTGTGGATCAGGATCCTGCCAGATGTGTATGGGGTTTTCACAATTTATCAGGATCCTGCCAGGTGTGTATGGGGTTTCACAGTTTTTCAGGATCCTGCCAGGTGTGTATGAAGTTTTCACTGTGTATCAGGATCCTGCCAGGTGTGTATGGGGGTTTCACAGTGGATCAGGATCCTGCCAGGTGTGTATGGAGTTTCACAGTGCATCAGGATCCTTCCAGGTGTGTATGGGGTTTTCACAGTGTATCAGGAATCTGCCAGGTGTGTATGGGGTTTCACAGTGTATCAGGATCCTGCCAGGTGTGTATGGGGTTTCACAGTGTATCAGGATCCTACCAGGTGTGTATGGGGGTTTCACAGTGGATCAGGATCCTGCCAGGTGCTTATGGGGTTTCACAGTGTATCAGGATCCTGCCGGATGTGAATGGGGATTTCACAGTGTATCAGGATCCTGCCAGGTGTGCATGGGGTTTCACAGTGTATCAGAATCCTGCCACGTGTGTTTGGGGTTTTCACAGTGTATCAGGATCCTGCCAGATGTGAATGGGGTTTCACTGTGTATCAGGAATCCTGCCAGGTGTCAATGGGTTTTAACTGTGTATCAGGATCCTGCCAGGTGTGAAAGGAGTTTCACAGTGTATCAGGATCCTGCCAGATGTGAATGGAGTTTTCACACTATATCGGGATCCTGCCAGGTGTGCATGGGGTTTTCACATTTTATCAGGATTCTTCCAGGTGTGTATGGGGGTTTCACTATTTATCAGGATCCTGCCAGGTGTGTTTGGGGGTTTCACAGTTTATCAGGATCCTGCCAGCTGTGCATGGGGGTTTCACAGTTTATCAGGATCCTGCCAGGTGTGCATGGGGGTTTCACAGTTTATCAGGATCCTGCCAGGTGTCTATGGGGTTCTCACTGTGGATCAGGATCCTGCCAGATGTGTATGGGGTTTTCACAATTTATCAGGATCCTGCCAGGTGTGTATGGGGTTTCACAGTTTTTCAGGATCCTGCCAGGTGTGTATGGAGTTTCACAGTGCATCAGGATCCTGCCAGGTGTGTATGGGGTTTTCACTTTGTATCAGGATCTGCCAGGTGTGTATGGAGTTTCACAGTGGATCAGAATCCTGCCAGGTGTGTATGGGGTTTTCACAGTGTATCAGGATCTACCAGGTGTGTATGGGGTTTTCACAGTGCATCAGGATCCTGCCAGATGTATCTGGGGCATCACAGTGTTTCAGGATCCTTCCAGGTGTTTATGGGGGTTTCACAGAGGATCAGAATCCTGCCAGGTGTGTATGGGCTTTCACAGTGTAGCGGGATCCTGCCAGGTGTGGATGGGGGTTTTCACAGCGTATCAGGATCCTGCCACCCGTGTATGGGGTTTCACAGTGCATCAGCATCCTGCCAGATGCGAATGGGGTTTCACTGTGTATCAGGATTCCTGCCAGGTGTGAATGGGGTTTCACAGTTTATCAGGATGCTGCCAGATGTGAATGTGGTTTCACAGTGGATCAGGATTCTGCCAGATGTGTCTGTGGTTTTCACAGTGTATCATGATACTGAATGATGTGAATGGGGTTTCACTGTGCATCAGGAACCTGCCAGGTGTGTATGGGGGTTTCACAGTTTATCAGGATCCTGCCAGGTGTGTATGGGTGTTTCACAGTTTATCAGGATCCTGCCAGGTGTGTATGGGGTTTTCACAGTGGATCAGGATCCTGCCAGGTGTGCATGGGGGTTTCACAGTTTATCAGGATCCTGCCAGGTGTCGATGGGGTTTTCACTGTGGATCAGGATCCTGCCAGATGTGTATGGGGTTTTCACAATTTATCAGGATCCTGCCAGGTGTATATGGGGTTTCACAGTTTATCAGGATCCTGCAAGGTGTGTATGGGGATTTCACAGTGGATCAGGATCCTTCCAGGTGTGTATGGGGTTTTCACTTTGTATCAGGATCTGCCAGGTGTGTATGGAGTTTCACAGTGGATCAGAATCCTGCCAGGTGTGTATGGGGTTTTCACAGTGTATCAGGATCTACCAGGTGTGTATGGGGTTTTCACAGTGCATCAGGATCCTGCCAGATGTGTCTGGGGCATCACAGTGTTTCAGGATCCTTCCAGGTGTTTATGGGGGTTTCACAGAGGATGAGAATCCTGCCAGGTGTGTATGGGCTTTCACAGTGTAGCGGGATCCTGCCAGGTGTGGATGGGTGTTTTCACAGCGTATCAGGATCCTGCCACCCGTGTATGGGGTTTCACAGTGCATCAGCATCCTGCCAGATGTGAATGGGGTTTCACTGTGTATCAGGATTCCTGCCAGGTGTGAATGGGGTTTCACAGTGTATCAGGATGCTGCCAGATGTGAATGTGGTTTCACAGTGGATCAGGATTCTGCCAGATGTGTATGTGGTTTTCACAGTGTATCATGATACTGAATGATATGAATGGGGTTTCACTGTGCATCAGGAACCTGCCAGGTGTGTATGGGTGTTTCACAGTTTATCAGGATCCTGCCAGGTGTGTATGGGTGTTTCACAGTTTATCAGGATCCTGCCAGGTGTGTATGGGTGTTTCACAGTTTATCAGGATCCTGCCAGGTGTGTATGGGGTTTTCACAGTGGATCAGGATCCTGCCAGGTGTGTACGGGGTTTCACAGAGGATCACGATCCGGCCAGGTGTGTACGGGGTTTTCACAATATATCAGAATCCTGCCAGATGTGTACGGGGTTTCACAGAGGATCAGGATCATGCCAGGTATGTACGGGGTTTTCACAATATATCAGGATCCAGCCGGGTGTGTCAGGGGGTTTCACAGAGTATCAGGATCCTGCCAGGTGTGTATGGGGTTTTCAAAGTGGATCAGGATCCTGCCAGATGTGTGCGGGGTTTCACAGAGGATCAGGATCCTGCCAGGTGTGTGCGGGGTTTTCACAATATATCAGGATCGTGCCAGATGTGTACGGGGTTTCACAGAGGATCAGGATCCTGCCAGGTGTGTATGGGGTTTTCACAATATATCAGGATCCTGCCAGATGTGTATGGGGTTTCACAGAGGATCAGGATCCTGCCAGGTGTGTACGGAGTTTTCACAGAGTCAGGATCCTGCCAGGTATGTACGGTTTTTTCACAATATATCAGGATCCTGCCAGGTGTGTATGGGGCTTCACACTATATCAGGATCCTGCCAGGAGTGCCTGGGGTTTTCACAGTTTATCAGGATCCTGCCAGGTGTGTATGGGGGTTTCACAGTTTATCAGGATCCTGCCCGGTGTGTATGGGGGTTTCACAGTTGATCAGGATCCTGCCAGGTGTGTATGGGGTTTCACACTTTATCAGGATCCTTCCAGGTGTGTATGGGGTTTTCACATTTTATCAGGATCCTTCCAGGTGTGTATGGGGTTTTCACAGTGGATCAGGATCCTGCCACGTGTGTATGGGGTTTCACGGTTTATCAGGATCCTGCCAGGTGTGTATGGGGATTTCACAGTGCATCAGGATCCTTCCAGATGTGTCTGGGGTTTCACAGTGTATCAGGATCCTGCCAGGAGTGTATGGGGGTTTCACAGTGTTTCAGGATGCTGCCAGGTGTGAGTGGTGTTTCGCAGTGGATCAGGATCCTGCCAGGTGTGTATGGGGTTTTCACAGTTTATCAGGATCCTGCCAGGTGTGTATGGGGATTTCACAGTGGATCAGGATCCTGCCAGGTGTGTATGGGGTTTTCACAGTGTATCAGGAGCTGACAGGTGTGTATGGAGTTTCACAGTGGATCAGGATCCTTCCATGTGTGTATGGGGTTTTCACAGTGGATCAGAATCCTGCCAGGTGTGTATGGGGTTTCACAGTGTATCAGGATCCTGCCAGGTGTGTATGGGGTTTTCACTGTGTATCAGGATCCTGCCAGGTGTGTATGGGGATTCACAGTGCATCAGGATCCTTCCAGGTGTGTATGGGGTTTTCACAGTGTATCAGGAATCTGCCAGGTGTGTATGGGGTTTCACAGTGTATCAGGATCCTGCCAGGTGTGTATGGGGGTTTCACAGTGGATCAGGATCCTGCCAGGTGTTTATGGGGTTTCACAGTGCATCAGGATCCTGCCGGATGTGCATGGGGTTTCACAGTGTATCAGAATCCTGCCACGTGTGTTTGGGGTTTTCACAGTGGATCAGGATCCTGCCAGGTGTATATGGGGTTTCACAGTGGATCAGGATCCTGCCAGGTGTGTTTGGGGTTTCACTGTGTATCAGGGTCCTGTCATGTTTGTATGGGGTTTCACTGTGTATCTGGGTCCTGCCAGGTGTGTATGGGGTTTCACAGTGTATCAGGATCCAGCCAAGTGTGTTTGGGGTTTTCAGTGTATCAGAATCCTGCCAGGTGTGACCGGGGTTTCACAGTGTATCAGGATACTGCCAGATGTGAATGGGGCTTCACAGTGGATCAGGATCCTGCCAGGTGTGAATGGGATTTTCACAGTGTGTCAGTATCCTGCCAGGTGTGTATGGGGGTTTCACCGTTTATCAGGATCCTGCCAGGTGTGTATGTGGGTTTCACAGTGTATCAGGATCCTGCCAGGTGTGTATGGGGGTTTCACAGTGGTTCTGGGTCCTGCCAGGTGTGTTTGGGGTTTTCACTATGCATCAGGATCCTGCCAGGTGTGAATGGGGCTTCACATTGGATCAGGATCCTGCCAGGTGTGTATGGGGTTTTCACAGTGGATCAGGATCCTGCCAGGTGTGTATGGGGTTTCACAGTGTATCAGGATCCTGCCAGATGTGAATGGGGTTTCACTGTGTATCAGGAATCCTGCCAGGTGTCAATGGGTTTTAACTGTGTATCAGGATCCTGCCAGGTGTGAAAGGGGTTTCACAGTGTATCAGGATCCTGCCAGATGTGAATGGGGTTTCACAGTGGATCAAGATCCTGCCAGTTGTGTATGGGTTTTTCACAGTGCATCATGATACTGCCAGATGTGAATGTGGTTTCACTGTGCATCAGGAACCTGCCAGGTGTGTGTGGGGGTTTCACTATTTATCAGGATCCTGCCAGGTGTGTTTGGGGTTTTCACAGTTTATCAGGATCCTGCCAGGTGTGCATGGGGGTTTCACAGTTTATCAGGATCCTGCCAGGTGTGCATGGGGGTTTCACAGTTTCTCAGGATCCTGCCAGGTGTCTATGGGGTTTTCACTGTGGATCAGGATCCTGCCAGATGTGAATGGGATTTCACAGTGTATCAGGATCCTGCCATGTGTGCATGGGGGTTCACAATTTATCAGGATCCTGCCAGGTGTGTATGGGGTTTCGCAGTTTATCAGGATCCTGCCAGGTGTGTATGGGGGTTTCACAGTGAATCAGGATCCTGCCAGGTGTGTATGGAGTTTCACAGTGCATAAGGATCCTTCCAGGTGTGTATGGGGTTTTCACAGTGTATCAGGAATCTGCCAGGTGTCTATGGGGTTTCACAGTGTATCAGGATCCTGCCAGGTGTGTATGGGGTTTCACAGTGTATCAGGATCCTGCCAGGTGTGCATGGGGGTTTCACAGTGGATCAGGATCCTGCCAGGTGCTTATGGGGTTTCACAGTGTATCAGGATCCTGCCGGATGTGAATGGGATTTCACAGTGTATCAGGATCCTGCCAGGTGTGCATGGGGTTTCACAGTGTATCAGAATCCTGCCACGTGTGTTTGGGGTTTTCACAGTGTATCAGGATCCTGCCAGATGTGAATGGGGTTTCACTCTGTATCAGGAATCCTGCGAGGTGTCAATGGGTTTTAACTGTGTATCAGGATCCTGCCAGGTGTGAAAGGGGTTTCACAGTGTATCAGGATCCTGCCAGATGTGAATGGGGTTTCACAGTGGATCAAGATCCTGCCAGTTGTGTATGGGTTTTTCACAGTGCATCATGATACTGCCAGATGTGAATGGGGTTTCACTGTGCATCAGGAACCTGCCAGGTGTGTACGGGGTTTTCACAGTGTATTAGGCTCCTGCCAGGTGTGTATGGGGTTTCACAGTGTGTCAGGATCCTGCCAGATGTGAATGGGATTTCACTGTGTATCAGGATCCTGCCAGTTGTGTTTGGGGTTTTCACAATGTATCATGATACTGCCAGATGTGAATGGGGTTTCACTGTGCATCAGGAACCTGCCAGGTGTGTACGGGGTTGTCACAGTGTATTAGTCTCCTGCCAGGTGTGTATGGGGGTTTCACAGTTTATCAGGATACTGCCAGGTGTGTCTGGGGGTTTCACAGTGCATCAGGATCCTGCCAGGTGTGTACGGGGTTTCACAGAGGATCAGGATCCTGCCAGGTGTGTACGGGGTTTTCACAATATATCAGGATCCTGCCAGATGTGTACGGGATTTCACAGAGTATCAGGATCCTGCCAGGTGTGTATGGGGTTTTCACACTATGTCAGGATCCTGCCAGGTGTGCATGGGGTTTTCACATTTTATCAGGATCCTTCCAGGTGTGTATGGGGGTTTCACGATTTATCAGGATCCTGCCAGGTGAGCATGGGGGTTTCACAGTTTATCAGGATCCTGCCAGGTTTCTATGGGGTTTTCACTGTGGATCAGGATCCTGCCAGATGTGTATGAGGTTTTCACAATTTATTAGGATCCTGCCAGGTGTGTGCGGGGTTTTCACAATATATCAGGATCGTGCCAGATGTGTACGGGGTTTCACAGAGGATCAGGATCCTGCCAGGTGTGTATGGGGTTTTCACAATATATCAGGATCCTGCCAGATGTGTATGGGGTTTCACAGAGGATCAGGATCCTGCCAGGTGTGTACGGAGTTTTCACAGAGTCAGGATCCTGCCAGGTATGTACGGTTTTTTCACAATATATCAGGATCCTGCCAGGTGTGTATGGGGCTTCACACTATATCAGGATCCTGCCAGGAGTGCCTGGGGTTTTCACAGTTTATCAGGATCCTGCCAGGTGTGTATGGGGGTTTCACAGTTTATCAGGATCCTGCCCGGTGTGTATGGGGGTTTCACAGTTGATCAGGATCCTGCCAGGTGTGTATGGGGTTTCACACTTTATCAGGATCCTTCCAGGTGTGTATGGGGTTTTCACATTTTATCAGGATCCTTCCAGGTGTGTATGGGGTTTTCACAGTGGATCAGGATCCTGCCACGTGTGTATGGGGTTTCAAGGTTTATCAGGATCCTGCCAGGTGTGTATGGGGATTTCACAGTGCATCAGGATCCTTCCAGATGTGTCTGGGGTTTCACAGTGTATCAGGATCCTGCCAGGAGTGTATGGGGGTTTCACAGTGTTTCAGGATGCTGCCAGGTGTGAGTGGTGTTTCGCAGTGGATCAGGATCCTGCCAGGTGTGTATGGGGTTTTCACAGTTTATCAGGATCCTGCCAGGTGTGTATGGGGATTTCACAGTGGATCAGGATCCTGCCAGGTGTGTATGGGGTTTTCACAGTGTATCAGGAGCTGACAGGTGTGTATGGAGTTTCACAGTGGATCAGGATCCTTCCATGTGTGTATGGGGTTTTCACAGTGGATCAGAATCCTGCCAGGTGTGTATGGGGTTTCACAGTGTATCAGGATCCTGCCAGGTGTGTATGGGGTTTTCACTGTGTATCAGGATCCTGCCAGGTGTGTATGGGGGTTTCACAGTGGGTCGGGATCCTGCCAGGTGTGTATGGGGATTCACAGTGCATCAGGATCCTTCCAGGTGTGTATGGGGTTTTCACAGTGTATCAGGAATCTGCCAGGTGTGTATGGGGTTTCACAGTGTATCAGGATCCTGCCAGGTGTGTATGGGGGTTTCACAGTGGATCAGGATCCTGCCAGGTGTTTATGGGGTTTCACAGTGCATCAGGATCCTGCCGGATGTGAATGGGGATTTCACAGTGTATCAGGATCTTGCCAGGTGTGCATGGGGTTTCACAGAGTATCAGAATCCTGCCACGTGTGTTTGGGGTTTTCACAGTGGATCAGGATCCTGCCAGGTGTATATGGGGTTTCACAGTGGATCAGGATCCTGCCAGGTGTGTTTGGGGTTTCACTGTGTATCAGGGTCCTGTCATGTTTGTATGGGGTTTCACTGTGTATCTGGGTCCTGCCAGGTGTGTATGGGGTTTCACAGTGTATCAGGATCCAGCCAAGTGTGTTTGGGGTTTTCAGTGTATCAGAATCCTGCCAGGTGTGACCGGGGTTTCACAGTGTATCAGGATACTGCCAGATGTGAATGGGGCTTCACAGTGGATCAGGATCCTGCCAGGTGTGAATGGGATTTTCACAGTGTGTCAGTATCCTGCCAGGTGTGTATGGGGGTTTCACCGTTTATCAGGATCCTGCCAGGTGTGTATGTGGGTTTCACAGTGTATCAGGATCCTGCCAGGTGTGTATGGGGGTTTCACAGTGGTTCCGGGTCCTGCCAGGTGTGTTTGGGGTTTTCACTATGCATCAGGATCCTGCCAGGTGTGAATGGGGCTTCACATTGGATCAGGATCCTGCCAGGTGTGTATGGGGTTTTCACAGTGGATCAGGATCCTGCCAGGTGTGTATGGGGTTTCACAGTGTATCAGGATCCTGCCAGATGTGAATGGGGTTTCACTGTGTATCAGGAATCCTGCCAGGTGTCAATGGGTTTTAACTGTGTATCAGGATCCTGCCAGGTGTGAAAGGGGTTTCACAGTGTATCAGGATCCTGCCAGATGTGAATGGGGTTTCACAGTGGATCAAGATCCTGCCAGTTGTGTATGGGTTTTTCACAGTGCATCATGATACTGCCAGATGTGAATGTGGTTTCACTGTGCATCAGGAACCTGCCAGGTGTGTGTGGGGGTTTCACTATTTATCAGGATCCTGCCAGGTGTGTTTGGGGGTTTCACAGTTTATCAGGATCCTGCCAGGTGTGCATGGGGGTTTCACAGTTTATCAGGATCCTGCCAGGTGTGCATGGGGGTTTCACAGTTTCTCAGGATCCTGCCAGGTGTCTATGGGGTTTTCACTGTGGATCAGGATCCTGCCAGATGTGTATGGGGTTTTCACAATTTATCAGGATCCTGCCAGGTGTGTATGGGGTTTCACAGTTTATCAGGATCCTGCCAGGTGTGTATGGGGGTTTCACAGTGAATCAGGATCCTGCCAGGTGTGTATGGAGTTTCACAGTGCATCAGGATCCTTCCAGGTGTGTATGGGGTTTTCACAGTGTATCAGGAATCTGCCAGGTGTCTATGGGGTTTCACAGTGTATCAGGATCCTGCCAGGTGTGTATAGGGTTTCACAGTGTATCAGGATCCTGCCAGGTGTGCATGGGGGTTTCACAGTGGATCAGGATCCTGCCAGGTGCTTATGGGGTTTCACAGTGTATCAGGATCCTGCCGGATGTGAATGGGATTTCACAGTGTATCAGGATCCTGCCATGTGTGCATGGGGTTTCACAATTTATCAGGATCCTGCCAGGTGTGTATGGGGTTTCGCAGTTTATCAGGATCCTGCCAGGTGTGTATGGGGGTTTCACAGTGAATCAGGATCCTGCCAGGTGTGTATGGAGTTTCACAGTGCATAAGGATCCTTCCAGGTGTGTATGGGGTTTTCACAGTGTATCAGGAATCTGCCAGGTGTGTATGGGGTTTCACAGTGTATCAGGATCCTGCCAGGTGTGTATGGGGTTTCACAGTGTATCAGGATCCTGCCAGGTGTGCATGGGGGTTTCACAGTGGATCAGGATCCTGCCAGGTGCTTATGGGGTTTCACAGTGTATCAGGATCCTGCCGGATGTGAATGGGATTTCACAGTGTATCAGGATCCTGCCAGGTGTGCATGGGGTTTCACAGTGTATCAGAATCCTGCCACGTGTGTTTGGGGTTTTCACAGTGTATCAGGATCCTGCCAGATGTGAATGGGGTTTCACTCTGTATCAGGAATCCTGCGAGGTGTCAATGGGTTTTAACTGTGTATCAGGATCCTGCCAGGTGTGAAAGGGGTTTCACAGTGTATCAGGATCCTGCCAGATGTGAATGGGGTTTCACAGTGGATCAAGATCCTGCCAGTTGTGTATGGGTTTTTCACAGTGCATCATGATACTGCCAGATGTGAATGGGGTTTCACTGTGCATCAGGAACCTGCCAGGTGTGTACGGGGTTTTCACAGTGTATTAGGCTCCTGCCAGGTGTGTATGGGGTTTCACAGTGTGTCAGGATCCTGCCAGATGTGAATGGGATTTCACTGTGTATCAGGATCCTGCCAGTTGTGTTTGGGGTTTTCACAATGTATCATGATACTGCCAGATGTGAATGGGGTTTCACTGTGCATCAGGATACTGCCAGGTGTGTCTGGGGGTTTCACAGTGCATCAGGATCCTGCCAGGTGTGTACGGGGTTTCACAGAGGATCAGGATCCTGCCAGGTGTGTACGGGGTTTTCACAATATATCAGGATCCTGCCAGATGTGTACGGGATTTCACAGAGTATCAGGATCCTGCCAGGTGTGTATGGGGTTTTCACACTATGTCAGGATCCTGCCAGGTGTGCATGGGGTTTTCACATTTTATCAGGATCCTTCCAGGTGTGTATGGGGGTTTCACGATTTATCAGGATCCTGCCAGGTGAGCATGGGTGTTTCACAGTTTATCAGGATCCTGCCAGGTTTCTATGGGGTTTTCACTGTGGATCAGGATCCTGCCAGATGTGTATGAGGTTTTCACAATTTATTAGGATCCTGCCAGGTGTGTACGGGGTTTCACAGTTTATCAGGATCCTGCCAGGTGTGTATTGGGATTTCACAGTGGATCAGGATCGTTCCATGTATGTATGGGGTTTTCACAGTGGATCAGTATCCTGCCAGGTGTGTATGGGGTTTCACAGTGTATCAGGATCCTGCCAGGTGTGTATGGGGTTTTCACTGTGTATCAGGATCCTGCCAGGTGTGTATGGGGGTTTCACAGTGGATCAGGATCCTGCCAGGTGTGTATGGGGTTTCACAGTGTTTCAGGATCCTTCCAGGTGTGTATGGGGTTTTCACAGTGTATCAGGAATCTGCCAGGTGTCTATGGGGTTTCACAGTGTATCAGGATCCTGCCAGGTGTGTATGGGGTTTCACAGTGTATCAGGATCCTGCCAGGTGTGTATGGGGGTTTCACAGTGGATCAGGATCCTGCCAGGTGTTTATGGGGTTTCACAGTGTATCAGGATCCTGCCGGATGTGAATCGGGATTTCACAGTGTATCAGGATCCTGCCAGGTGTGCATGGGGTTTCACAGTGTATCAGAATCCTGCCACGTGTGTTTGGGGTTTTCACAGTGGATCAGGATCCTGCCAGGTGTGTATGGGGTTTCACAGTGGATCAGGATCCTGCCAGGTGTGAATGGGATTTTCACAGTGTGTGAGGATTCTGCCAGGTGTGTATGGGGGTTTCACCGTTTATCAGGATCCTGCCAGGTGTGTATGTGGGTTTCACAGTGTATCAGGATACTGCCAGGTCTGTATGGGGGTTTCACAGTGGATCAGGATCCTTCCATGTATGTATGGGGTTTTCACAGTGGATCAGTATCCTGCCAGGTGTGTATGGGGTTTCACAGTGTATCAGGATCCTGCCAGGTGTGTATGGGGTTTTCACTGTGTATCAGGATCCTGCCAGGTGTGTGTGGGGGTTTCACAGTGGATCAGGATCCTGCCAGGTGTGTATGGGGTTTCACAGTGCATCAGGATCCTTCCAGGTGTGTATGGGGTTTTCACAGTGTATCAGGAATCTGCCAGGTGTGTATGGGGTTTTCACACTATGTCAGGATCCTGCCAGGTGTGCATGGGGTTTTCACATTTTATCAGGATCCTTCCAGGTGTGTATGGGGGTTTCACGATTTATCATCATCCTGCCAGGTGAGCATGGGGGTTTCACAGTTTATCAGGATCCTGCCAGGTGTCTATGGGGTTTTCACTGTGGATCAGGATCCTGCCAGATGTGTATGGGGTTTTCACAATTTATCAGGATCCTGCCAGGTGTGTACGGGGTTTCACAGTTTATCAGGATCCTGCCAGGTGTGTATGGGGATTTCACAGTGGATCAGGATCCTTCCAAATATGTATGGGGTTTTCACAGTGGATCAGTATCCTGCCAGGTGTGTATGGGGTTTCACAGTGTATCAGGATCCTGCCAGGTGTGTGTGGGGTTTTCACTGTGTATCAGGATCCTGCCAGGTGTGTGTGGGGGTTTCACAGTGGATCAGGATCCTGCCAGGTGTGCATGGGGTTTCACAGTGCATCAGGATCCTTCCAGGTGTGTATAGGGTTTTCACAGTGTATCAGGAATCTGCCAGGTGTGTATGGAGTTTCACAGTGTATCAGGATCCTGCCAGGTGTGTATGGGGTTTCACAGTGCATCAGGATCCTGCCAGGTGTGTATGGGGGTTTCACAGTGGATCAGGATCCTGCCAGGTGTTTATGGGGTTTCACAGTGTATCAGGATCCTGCCGGATGTGAATCGGGATTTCACAGTGTATCAGGATCCTGCCAGGTGTGCATGGGGTTTCACAGTGTATCAGAATCCTGCCACGTGTGTTTGGGGTTTTCACAGTGGATCAGGATCCTGCCAGGTGTGTATGGGGTTTCACAGTGGATCAGGATCCTGCCAGGTGTGAATGGGATTTTCACAGTGTGTCAGGATTCTGCCAGGTGTGTATGGGGGTTTCACCGTTTATCAGGATCCTGCCAGGTGTGTATGTGGGTTTCACAGTGTATCAGGATCCTGCCAGGTCTGTATGGGGGTTTCACAGTGGTTCCGGGTCCTGCCAGGTGTGTTTGGGGTTTTCACTGTTTATCAGGATCCTGCCAGGTGTGAATGGGGCTTCACATTGGATCAGGATCCTGCCAGGTGTGTATGAGGTTTCACAGTGGATCTCGATCCTGCCAGGTGTGTATGGGGTTTCACAGTGTATCAGGATTCGGCCAGATGTGAATGGGGTTTCACTGTTTATCAGGAATCCTGCCAGGTGTCAATGGGTTTTAACTGTGTATCAGGATCCTGCCAGGTGTGAAAGGGGTTTCACAGTGGATCAAGATCCTGCCAGATGTGAATGGGGTTTCACAGTGGATCAAGATCCTGCCAGTTGTGTATGGGTTTTTCACAGTGCATCATGATACTGCCAGATGTGAATGGGGTTTCACTGTGCATCAGGAACCTGCCAGGTGTGTACGGGGTTTTCACAGTGTATTAGGCTCCTGCCAGGTGTGTATGGGGTTTCACAGTGTGTCAGGATCCTGCCAGATGTGAATGGGGTTTCACTGTGTATCAGGATCCTGCCAGTTGTGTTTGGGGTTTTCACAATGTATCATGATACTGCCAGATGTGAATGGGGTTTCACTGTGCATCAGGAACCTGCCAGATGTGTACGGGGTTGTCACAGTGTATTAGTCTCCTGCCAGGTGTGTATGGGGGTTTCACAGTTTATCAGGTTACTGCCAGGTGTGTCTGGGGGTTTCACAGTGTATCAGGATCCTGCCAGGTGTGTACGGGGTTTCACAGAGGATCAGGATCCTGCCAGGTGTGTACGGGGATTTCACAATATATCAGGATCCTGCCAGATGTGTACGGGATTTCACAGAGTATCAGGATCCTGCCAGGTGTGTATGGGGTTTTCACACTATATCAGGATCCTGCCAGGTGTGCATGGGGTTTTCACATTTTATCAGGATTCTTCCAGGTGTGTATGGGGGTTTCACTATTTGTCAAGATCCTGCCAGGTGTGTCTGGGGGTTTCACAGTTTATCAGGATCCTGCCAGCTGTGCATGGGGTTTTCACAGTTTATCAGGATCCTGCCAGGTGTGCATGGGGGTTTCACAGTTTATCAGGATCCTGCCAGGTGTCTATGGGGTTTTCACTGTGGATCAGGATCCTGCCAGATGTGTATGGGGTTTTCACAATTTATCAGGATCCTGCCAGGTGTGTATGGGGTTTCACAGTTTATCAGGATCCTGCAAGGTGTGTATGGGGATTTCACAGTGGATCAGGATCCTGCCAGGTGTGTATGGGGTTTTCACATTGTATCAGGATCTGCCAGGTGTGTATGGAGTTTCACAGTGGATCAGAATCCTGCCAGGTGTGTATGGGGTTTTCACAGTGTATCAGGATCTACCAGGTGTGTATGGGGTATTCACAGTGCATCAGGATCCTGCCAGATGTGTCTGGGGTATCACAGGGTTTCAGGATCCTTCCAGGTGTTTATGGGGGTTTCACAGAGGATCAGAATCCTGCCAGGTGTGTATGGGGTTTCACTGTGTATCAGTATCCTGCCGGATGTGAATGGGGTTTTCACAGTGTATCAGGATCCTGCCAGGTGTGTATGGTCTTTCACAGTGTAGCGGGATCCTGCCAGGTGTGGATGGGGGTTTTCACAGCGTATCAGGATCCTGCCACCCGTGTATGGGGTTTCACAGTGCATCAGCATCCTGCCAGATGTGAATGGGGTTTCACTGTGTATCAGGATTCCTGCCAGGTGTGAATGGGGTTTCACAGTGTATCAGGATGCTGCCAGATGTGAATGTGGTTTCACAGTGGATCAGGATTCTGCCAGATGTGTATGTGGTTTTCACAGTGTATCATGATACTGAATGATGTGAATGGGGTTTCACTGTGCATCAGGAACCTGCCAGGTGTGTATGGGGGTTTCACAGTTTGTCAGGATCCTGCCAGGTGTGTATGGGTGTTTCACAGTTTATCAGGTTCGTGCCAGGTGTGTATGGGCTTTTCACAGTGGATCAGGATCCTGCCAGGTGTGTACGGGGTTTCACAGAGGATCACGATCCGGCCAGGTGTGTACGGGGTTTTCACAATATATCAGAATCCTGCCAGATGTGTACGGGGTTTCACAGAGGATCAGGATCATGCCAGGTATGTACGGGGTTTTCACAATATATCAGGATCCAGCCGGGTGTGTCAGGGGGTTTCACAGAGTATCAGGATCCTGCCAGGTGTGTATGGGGTTTTCAAAGTGGATCAGGATCCTGCCAGATGTGTGCGGGGTTTCACAGAGGATCAGGATCCTGCCAGGTGTGTGCGGGGTTTTCACAATATATCAGGATCGTGCCAGATGTGTACGGGGTTTCACAGAGGATCAGGATCCTGCCAGGTGTGCATGGGGTTTTCACAATATATCAGGATCCTGCCAGATGTGCACGGGGTTTCACAGAGGATCAGGATCCTGGCAGGTGTGTACGGGGTTTTCACAATATATCAGGATCCTGCCAGACGTGTACGGGGTTTCACAGAGTCAGGTTCCTGCCAAGTATGAACGGTGTTTTCACAATATATCAGGATCCTGCCAGGTGTGTCAGGGGGTTTCACAGAGTATCAGGATCCTGCCAGGTGTGTATGGGGTTTTCTCACTATATCAGGACCCTGCCAGGAGTGCCTGGGGTTTTCACAGTTTATCAGGATCCTGCCAGGTGTGTATGGGGGTTTCACAGTTGATCAGGATCCTGCCAGGTGTGTATGGGGGTTTCACAGTTGATCAGGATCCTGCCAGGTGTGTATGGGGGTTTCACAGTTTATCAGGATCCTTCCAGGTGTGTATGGGGTTTTCACATTTTATCAGGATCCTTCCAGATGTGTATGGGGTTTTCACAGTTGATCAGGATCCTGCCACGTGTGTATGGGTTTTCACGGTTTATCAGGATCCTGCCAGGTGTGTATGGGGATTTCACAGTGCATCAGTATCCTTCCAGATGTGTCTGGGGTTTCACAGTGTATCAGGATCCTGCCAGGAGTGTATGGGGGTTTCACAGTGTTTCAGGATGCTGCCAGGTGTGAGTGGTGTTTCGCAGTGCATCAGGTTCCTGCCAGTTCTGTATGGGTTTTCACGGTGTATCAGGATCCTGCCGGGTGTGTAGGGGGTTTCACAGTGTATCAGGATCCTGCCAGGTGTGTCTGTGATTTCACAGTGTATCAGAATCCTGCCAGTTGTGAGTGGGGTTTCATAGTGTATCAGGATCCTGCCAGGTGTGTCTGGGCGTTTCACAGTGTATCAGAATCCTGCCAGGTGTGAGTGGGGTTTCACAGTGTATCAGGATCCTGCCAGATGTCCATGGGGGTTTCACAGTGTATCAGAATCCTGCCAGGTGTGTATGGGGGTTTCACAGTGTATCGGAATCCTGCCAGGTGTGAGTGGGGTTTCACAGTGTAACAGGATCCTGCCAGGTGTGTGTGGGCGTTTCACAGTGTATCAGAATCCTGCCAGGTGTGAGTGGGGTTTCACAGTTAATCAGGATCCTGCCAGGTGTGTATGGGGGTTTCACAGTGTATCAGGATCCTGCCAGGTATGAATTGGGTTTTCCCTGTGTATCAGGATCCTGCCAGGTGTGTATGGGGGTTTCTCAGTGTATCAGGTTCCTGCCAGGTGTGAATTGGGTTTTCACAGTTTATCAGTGTCCTTCCAGGTGTGTATGGGGGTTTCACAGCGTATCAGGATCCTGCCAGGTGTGAGTGGGGTTTCACATTGTATCAGGATCCTGCCAGGTGTGTATGGGGTGTTCACAGTGGATCAGGATCCTGCCAGGTGTACATGGGGGTTTCACAGTGTATCAGGTTCCTGCCAGGTGTGTATGGGGTGTTCACAATGGATCAGGATCCTGCCAGGTTTGAGGGGGGTTTCACTGTGTATCAGGATCCTGCCAGGTATGAGGGGGGTTTCACTGTGTATCAGGATCCTGCCAGATGTGAGGGGGGTTTTCACTGTGTATCAGGATCCTGCCAGGTGTGAGGGTGGTTTCACTCTGTATCAGGATCCTGCCAGGTGTGTATGGGGTTTTCACAGTGTATCAGGATCCTGCCAGGTGTGAGGCGGGTTTCACGTTGTATCAGGATCCTGCCAGGTGTGTTTGGGGGTTTCACAGTGTATCAGGATCCTGCCAGGTGTGAGGGGGGTTTCACTGTGTATCAGGATCCTGCCAGGTGTGTATGCGGGTTTCACAGTGTATGGAGGGTTGCCTTTGGTTTGGAGTGTTGCCTTTGGGTTTGGAGTGTTGCCTTTGGGTTTGGAGTGTTGCCTTTGGGTTTGGAGTGTTGTCTTTGGTTGTGTAGTGTTGCCTTTGTGTTTGGAGTGTTGTCTTTGGCTCTGGAGTGTTGCCTTTGGCTCTGGAGTGTTGCCTTTGGGTTTGTAGTGTTGACTTTGGGTTTGGAGTGTTGCATTTGGGTTTGGAGTGTTGCCTTTGGGTTTGGAGTGTTGCCTTTGGCTCTGGAGTGTTGCCTTTGGGTTTGGAGTGTTGCCTTTGGGTTTGGAGTGTTGCCTTTGGGTTTGGAGTGTTGCCTTTGGCTCTGGAGTGTTGCCTTTGGGTTTGGAGTGTTGCCTTTGAGTTTGGAGTGTTGCCTTTGGCAACCTGACCTTGTAACTGAAATCCCTCATCACTGGAACCATTCTGGTAAATCTCCTCTGCACCCTCTCAAGGACCCTCACCTCCTTCCTAAAGTGTGGTGACCAGAACTGGACATAATCCTCCAGTTGGGGCCTAACCAGAGTTGTATAAAGGTTCAGCATAATTTCCCTGCTTTTGCACTCAATGCCTCTAATTATGAAACCCAAGCTCCCAATCCCAACTGTTTTACTAACCACTCTCTCAATATGTCCTGCCTCCTTCAATAATCGATGCACATGTACCTCCAGGTCCCTGTGTTCCTGCGCACTCTTTAGTACAGAGCCATTAGATTGAAGCATAAAATTACGATGAAATATTTGTAGATGAAGTGAATGGAGAAAACTGTACAAATGGGAGATCTGCTCCTTTGCACATAAAAAGGATCGAACAGGGGAGTTCACAAACAGTGCAAAGAGATTTCTCTCTCTCTGTGTGTGTGTCTCTCTCTCTGTCTATCCTCCTTCTCTCTAACGAAAACAACCTCAAGTCCCTCAGCCTTTCCTCGTTAGACCCTCCCTCCATACCAGGAAACATCCCAGTAAATCTCCTCTGCACACTTTCCAAAGCTTCCACATCCTTCCTATAATGCGGTGACCAGAACTGCACGCAATACTCCAGGTGCGGTCTCACCAGAGTTTTGGACAGCTGCAGCATGACCTCGTGGCTCCGAAACTCGATCCCCAAACCAATAAAATCTAACACACCGTATGCCTTCTTTACAGCCCTATTAACCTGGGTAGCAACCTTCAGGGATTTAAGCACCTGGACACCAAGATCTCTCTGTTCATCTACACTACCAAGAATCTTCCCATTAGCCCAGTACTCTGCATTCCTGTTACTCCTTCCAAAGTGAATCACCTCGCACTTTTCCGCATTTAGCTCCATTTGCCATCTCTCAGCCCAGCTCTGCAGCCTATCTATGTCTCTCTGTACCCTACAACACCCTTCGGCACTATCCACAAGTCCACCGACTTTAGTGTCATCCGCAAATTTACTAACCCACCCTTCCACACCCTCTTCCAGGTCATTTCTAAAAATGACAAACAGCAGTGGCCCCAAAACAGATCCTTGTGGGACACCACTAGTAACTAAACTCCAGGATGAACATTTGCCATCAACCACCTCCCTCTGTCTTCTTTCAGCTAGCCAATTTCTGATCCAAAGCTCTAAATCACCTTCAACCCCATACTTCCGTATTTTCTGCAATAGCCTACCGTGGGGAACCTTATCAAATGCCTTACTGAAATCCATATACACCACATCCACTGCTTTACCCTCATCCACCTGTTTCGTCACCTTCTCGAAAAACTCAATAAGGTTTGTGAGGCACGACCTACCCGTCACAAAACCGTGCTGACTATCGCTAATGAACTTATTCTTTTCAAGATGATTATAAATCCTGTCTCTTATAACCTTTTCCAACAATTTACCCACAACCGAAGTAAGGCTCACAAGTCTATAATGACCAGGGCTGTCTCTGCTCCCCTTCTTGAACAAGGGGACAACATTTGCTATCCTCCAGTCTTCCGGCACGATTCCTGTCGACAATGACGACATAAAGATAGAGGACAAAGGTTCTGCAATCTCCTCCCTGGCTTCCCAGAGAATCCGAGGATAAGTCCCATCTGGCCCAGGGGACTTATCTATTTTCACACTTTCCAAAATTGATAACACCTCCTCCTTGTGAACCTCAATCCCATCTAACCTAGTAGCCTGAATCTCAGTATTCTCCTCGACAACATTTCCTTTCTCTACTGTAAATACTGACGCAAAATATTCATTTAACGCTTCCCCGACCTCCTCTGATTTCACACACAACTTCCCACTACTATCCTTGATTGGCCCTAATCTAACTCCAGTCATTCTTTTATTCCTGATGTACCTAAAGAAAGCCTTAGGGTTTTCCCTGATCCTATCCGCCAATGACTTTTCGTGTCCTCTCCTTGCTCTTCTTAGCTCTCCCTTTAGATCCTTCCTGGCTGGCTTGTCACTCTCAAGCGCCCTAACTGAGCCTTCACGTCTCATCCTAACATAAGCCTTCTTCTTCTTGACAAGCGTTTCACTCTTTAGTAAACCATGGCTCCCTCGCTCGACAACTTCCTCCCTGCCTCACATTTACATACTTATCAAGGACACGCAGTCGCTGCTCCTTGAATAAGCTCCACATTTCGATTGTTCCCATCCCCTGCAGTTTCCTTCCCCATCCTACGCATCCTAAATCTTGCCTGATCGCATCATAATTTCCTTTCCCCCAGTTATAATTCTTGCCCTGCGGTATATACCTGTCCCTGCCCATCGCTAAGGTAAACCTAACCGAATTGTAATCACGATCACCAAAGTGCTCACCAACATCTAAATCTAACACCTGGCCGGGTTCATTACCCAGGACCAAATCCAATGTGGCATCGCCCCTGGTTGGCCTGTCTACATACTGTGTCAGAAAACCCTCCTGCACACACTGGACAAAAACAGACCCATCTAAAGTACTCGAACTATAGTATTTCCAGTCAATATTTGGAAAGTTAAAGTTCCCCTGCCCTGTTACTCTCGCCCCTGTCGAGAATCATCTTCGTTATCCTTTCCTCTACATCTCTGGAACTATTTGGAGGTCTATAAAAGACTCCCAACAGGGTGACCTCACCTCTCCTGTTTCTAACCTCGGCCCATACTACCTCAGTAGACGAGTCCTCAAACGTCCTTTCTGTCGCTGTTCTACTCTCCTTGATTAACAATGCCACACCCCACCCCCCACCCCTCTTTTACCATCTTCTCTGTTCTTACTGAAACATCTAAATCCCGGAACCTGCAACATCCATTCCTTCCCCTGCTCGACCCATGTCTCCGAAATGGCCTCCACATCGAGATCCCAGGTACCAACCCATACTGCAAGCTCACCCCACCTTATTCCGGATGCTCCCGGCATTGACATAGACACACTTTAAACCAGGTTCTTGCTTGCCAGTGCCCTCTTGCGTCCTTGTAACCTTATCCCTGACCTCACTACTCTCAACATCCTGTACACTGACACTACATTATCGGTTCCCATTCCCCTGCTGATTTAGTTTAAACCCCCCCGAAGAGCACTACCAAATCTCCCCCCCCAGGATATTGGTACCCCTCTGGTTCAGGTGAAGACCATCCTGTTTGTAGAGGTCCCACCTACCCCAGAAAGAGCCCCAATTATCCAGGAAACCAAAACCCTCCCTCCTGCACCATCCCTGCAGGATTCAACTCCTCTCTCTCCCTATTCCTTGCTTCGCTATCACGTGGCGCGGGCAACAACCCAGAGATAACAACTCTGTTTGTTCTCACTCTAAGCTTCCACCCGAGCTCCCAGAATTTCTGTCTTAAATCCCCATCTCTCTTCCTACCTATGTCATTGGTGCCAATGTGGACCACGTCTTGGGGCTGCTCCCCCTCCCCCCTGAGGATCCCAAAAACACGATCCGAAACATCACGAACCCTGGCACCTGGGATGCAACATACCAACCGTGAGTCTCTCTCGTTCCCACAGAACCTCCTATCTGTTCCCCTAACTATGGAGTCCCCAATGACTAATGCTCTGCTCCTCTTCCCCCTTCCCTTCTGAGCAACAGGGACAGACTCTGTGAAAGAGACCTGTACCCCATTGCTTACTCCTGGGAAGTCGTCCCCCGCAACAGTATCCAAAACGGGATACCTGTGGTTGAAGGAAACGGCCACAGGGGATCCCTGCACTGCCTGCTGGTTCCCACTCCTTCGCATGACGGTAACCCATCTACCTACTTCTTTTACCTGAGGTGTGACTCCCTCCCCATAACTCCTCTCAATAACCCCCTCCGCCTCCCGAATGATCCGAAGTTCATCCAGCTCCATCTCCAGTTCCCAAACGCGGTTCTCGAGGAGCTGGAGTTGGGTGCACTTCCCGCAGATGCAGTCAGCAGGGACACTCTTGGCGACCCTTCACTACCACATTCTGCAGAAGGAACATGCAACTGCCTTAACTTCCTGTCCCTCTATTCTAAATTCCCAACAAATCTACTGAAAAAGCAAAAAAAAATGTCAAAACTTGTTCGGATAGCAATCCAACGGACAGAACTTCTTAAATAAAAAGCTAACCTTATCAAAACAAGAGTCCTTTTTTTGGTTACAGGAGGAGGGAGGGTGGGAGACACCACATGTGTACTGTCTCGGGTACAGCCACCACCGAAATATATAGTTTTTACTTACCGAGCAGTCCCCTGGTCCTCCGAAAACAAAAGGGAATTAACTTTTAAACTTCCACTGAAATTGACTTCCCAGCTGCAAGCTCGCTCTTGCACCTTCGCTACTGTCAAAGCTGCAGTCACCAAAACTAAAAGAAAGAGATTTTAAAGCACTCAAATATATAGTTTTTACTTACCCAGCAGTCCCCTGGTCCTCCGAAAACAAAAGAGAATTAACTTTTAAACTTCCACTGAAATTGACTTCCCAGCTGCAAGCTCGCTCTCGCACCTTCGCGACTGTCAAAGCTGCAGTCACCAAAACTAAAAGCCTTAAGGGTTGCCTCAGCTTGAGGGTTGCCTTAGTTTCAGGGTCTGCATTAGTTTGAGGGTCTGCATTAGTTTGAGCGCTGCCATATTTTAAGGGTTGCCTTAGATTGAGGTGTTGCATTAGTTTGAGGGTTGCCTAAGTTTGATGGTTGCCTAAGTTTGAGGGGCTGCATTAGTTTGAGGGTCTGCATTAGTTTGAGCATTGCCATATTTTAAGGGTTGCCTTAGATTGAGGCGTTGCCTTAGATTGAGGCGCTGCCTCAGTTTGAGGCGTTGCCTCAGTTTGAGGCGTTGCCTACGTTTGAGGCGTTGCCTTAGTCTTTGGGCTGCCTTAGTTTGAGGTGTTGCCTGAGTCTGAGGTGTTGCCTTAGTTTGAGGGTTCCCTTAGTTTGAGGGTTGCCTTTGTTTGAGGGGATGCCTTTGTTTGAGGGGTTGCCTTTGTTTGAGGGGTTGCCTTTGTTGAGGGTTGCCTTTGTTGAGGGTTGCCTTAGTTTGAGCGTTGCCTTAGTTTGAGCGTTGCCTTATTTTGAGGGTTGCCTTAGTTTGAGGGTTGCGTTAGTTTGAGGGTTGCATTAGTTTGAGGGTTGCCTTAGTTTGAGGGGTGCCTTAGTTTGAGGAATTGCCTTAGTTTGAGGAATTGCCTTCGTTTATGGGTTGCCTTAGTTTCAGGTGTTGCTTTCGTTTGAGGGTTGTCTTAAATTGAGAGTTGCCTTGTATTGACTGCTGCCTCAGTCTGAGGTTTGCCTTAGATTGAGGATTGCCTTAGTTTGAGATATTGCTTAGTTTGATGGGAGCCTATTTTGAGGTGTTGCCTTAGTTTGAGGTGTTGCCTTAGTTTGAGGTGTTGCCTTAGTTTGAGGTGTTGCATTAGTTTGAGGTACTGCATTAGTTTGAGGTATGGCATTAGTTGGAGGGTTGACTTAGTTTGCTGTGTTGCCTTAGTTTGCTGTGTTGCCTTAGTTTGATGTGTTGCCTTAGTTTGATGTGTTGTCTTCGTTTGATGTGTTGCCTTAGTTTGATGTGTTGCCTTAATTTGAGGTGATACCTTTATTTGACGGCTGCCTTAGTTTGAGGTGTTGCCTTAGTTTGAGGTGTTGCCTCAGTTTGAGGTGTTGCCTTAGTTTGAGGTGTTGCCTTAGTTTGAGGTGTTGCCTTTGTTTGAGGGTTGCCTTTGATTGAGGGCTTCCGTTGATTGAGGGTTTCCTTTGATTGAGAGTTGCCTTAGTTTGAGGGTTGCAGAAGTTTGAGGGTTGCCTTAGTTTGAGGTTTTGCCTTAGTTTGAGGTTTTGCCTTAGTTTGAGGTTTTGCCTTAGTTTGAGGTTTTGCCTTAGTTTGAGGTGTTGCATTAGTTTGAGGTGTTGCATTAGTTTGGCGGTTCCCTTAGTTTGACTGTTGCCTGAGCTTGAGGTGTTGCCTTAGTTTGACTGTTGCCTAAGTTTGAAGTGTTTCCTTAGTTTGAGGTGTTGCCTTAGTTTGAGGTGTTGCCTTAGCTTGAGGTGTTGCCTTCGTTTGAGGTGTTGCCTTCACTTGAGGTGTTGCATTTGTTTGACGGTTGCCTTAGTTTGAGGTGTTGCCTTAGTTTGATGTGTTGCCTTAGTTTGAGGTGTTGCCTTAGTTTGAGGTGTTGCCTGAGTTTGAGGTGTTGCCTTCGTTTGAGGTGTTGCCTTCGTTTGAGGTGTTGCTTTCGTTTGAGGTGTTGCCTTAGTTTGAGGTGTTGCCTTAGTTTGACTGTTGCCTCAGTTTGAGGTGTTGCCTAAGTTTGAGGTGTTGCCTAAGTTTGAGGTGTTGCCTTTGTTGAGGGTTGCCTTAGTTTGAGCGTTGCCTTAGTTTGAGCGTTGCCTTAGTTTGAGGTGCTGCCTTAGTTTGATGTGTTGCCTTAGTTTGAGGTGTTGCCTTAGTTTGAGGTGTTGCCTTAGTTTGAGGTGTTGCCTGAGTTTGAGGTGTTGCTTTCGTTTGAGGTGTTGCCTTTGTTGAGGGTTGCCTTAGTTTGAGGCGTTGCCTTAGTTTGAGCGTTGCCTTAGTTTGACGGTTGCCTTAGTTTGAGGTGTTGCCTTAGTTTGATGTGTTGCCTTAGTTTGAGGTGTTGCCTTAGTTTGAGGTGTTGCCTGAGTTTGAGGTGTTGCCTTCGTTTGAGGTGTTGCCTTCGTTTGAGGTGTTGCTTTCGTTTGAGGTGTTGCCTTAGTTTGAGGTGTTGCCTTAGTTTGACTGTTGCCTCAGTTTGAGGTGTTGCCTAAGTTTGAGGTGTTGCCTAAGTTTGAGTTGTTGCCTTTGTTGAGCGTTGCCTTAGTTTGAGCGTTGCCTTAGTTTGTGCGTTGCCTTAGTTTGAGGTGCTGCCTTAGTTTGATGTGTTGCCTTAGTTTGAGGTGTTGCCTTTGTATGAGGTGTTGCCTTAGTTTTAGGTGTTGCCTTAGTTTGACTGTTGCCTCAGTTTGAGGTGTTGCCTTAGTTTGACTGTTGCCTCAGTTTGAGGTGTTGCCTTAGTTTGAGGTGTTACTTTAGTTTGACTGTTGCCTCAGTTTGAGGTGTTGCCTTAGTTTGACTGTTGCCTTAGTTTGAGGTGTTGCCATAGTTTGACTGTTGCCTCAGTTTGAGGTGTTGCCTTCGTTTGAGGTGTTGCCTTCGTTTGAGGTGTTGCCTTTGTTGAGGGTTGCCTTAGTTTGAGCGTTGCCTTAGTTTGAGCGTTGCCTTAGTTTGAGGGTTGCGTTAGTTTGAGGGTTGCGTTAGTTTGAGGATTGCGTTAGTTTGAGGGTTGCCTTAGTTTGAGGAATTGCCTTAGTTTGAGGAATTGCCTTCGTTTGTGGGTTGCCTTAGTTTCAGGTGTTGCATTAGTTCGAGGGTTGTCTTAAATTGAGAGTTGCCTTGTATTGACTGCTGCCTCAGTCTGAGGTTTGGCTTAGATTGAGGATTGCCTTAGTTTGAGATATTGCTTAATTTGATGGTAGCCTTTGTTTGAGGTGTTGCATTAGTTTTAGGTATTGCCTTAGTTTGAGATATTGCTTAGTTTGATGGGAGCCTTTGTTTGAGGTGTTGGCCTATTTTGAGGTGTTGCCTTAGTTTGCGGTGTTGCCTCAGTTTGAGGTGTTGCCTTAGTTTGAGGTGTTGCATTAGTTTGAGGTATTGCATTAGTTTGAGGGGTGCCTAAGTTTAATGGTTGCCTTAGTTTGAGGGGCTGCATTAGTTTGAGGGTCTGCATTAGTTTGAGCATTGCCATATTTTAAGGGTTGCCTGAGATTGAGGCGTTGCCTTAGATTGAGGCGCTGCCTCAGTTTGAGTCGTTGCCTCAGTTTGAGGCGTTGCCTACGTTTGAGGCGTTGCCTTCGTCTTTGGGCTGCCTTAGTTTGAGGTGTTGCCTTAGTCTGAGGTGTTGCCTTAGTTTGAGGGTTCCCTTAGTTTGAGGGTTGCCTTTGTTTGAGGGGTTGCCTTTGTTTGAGGGGTTGCCTTTGTTTGAGGGGTTGCCTTTGTTGAGGGTTGCCTTAGTTTGAACGTTGCCTTAGTTTGAGCGTTGCCTTAGTTTGAGGGTTGCCTTAGTTTGAGGGTTGCGTTAGTTTGAGGGTTGCGTTAGTTTGAGGGTTGCATTAGTTTGAGGGTTGCCTTAGTTTGAGGGTTGCCTTAGTTTGAGGAATTGCCTTAGTTTGAGGAATTACCTTAGTTTCAGGTGTTGCATTCGTTTGAGGGTTGTCTTAAATTGAGAGTTGCCTTGTATTGACTGCTGCCTCAGTCTGAAGTTTGCCTTAGTTTGAGATGTTGCTTAGTTTGATGGGAGCCTATTTTGAGGTGTTGCCTTAGTTTGAGGTGTTGCCTTAGTTTGAGGTGTTGCCTTAGTTTGAGGTGTTGCATTAGTTTGAGGTACTGCATTAGTTTGAGGGGCTGCTTTATTTTGAGCGGCTGCATTAGTTTGAGGGGCTTCCTTAGTTTGAGCGGCTGCCTTAGTTTGAGATGCTGCCTTAGTTTGAGAGGCTGCCTTACTTTTAGATGCTGCCTTAGTTTGAGGGGCTGCATTAGTTTGAGCGGCTGTCTTAGTTTGAGGGGCTGCCTTAGTTTGAGCGGCTGCCTTAGTTTGAGCGTGTGCCTTAGTTTGAGGGGCTGCCTTAGACTGAGGTGCTGCATTAGTTTGAGCGGCTGTCTCAGTTTGAGGGGCTGCCTTAGTTTGAGGAGTGCCTTAGTTTTAGAGGCTGCCTTAGTTTGAGGGGCTGCCTTAGTTTGAGAGGATGCCTGAGTTTGAGATGCTGCCTCAGTTTGAGAGGCTGCCTTAGTTTGAGGGGCTGCCTTAGTTTGAGGGGCTGCCTTAATTTGAGAATCTGCCTTAGTTTGAGCGGCTGCCTTAGTTTGAGGGTCTGCCTTACTTTTAGAGGCTGCCTCAGTTTGACAGGCTGCCTTAGTTTGAGAGGCTGCCTTAGTTTGAGAGGCTGCCTTAGTTTGAGAGGCTGCCTGAGTTTGAGGGGCTGCCTTAATTTGAGCGGCTGCATTAGTTTGAGGGGCTGCCTTTGGTTGAGGCGCTCCCTTAATTTGAGAGTCTGCCTTACTTTGAGAGGCTGCCTTAGTTTGAGATGCTGTCTTAGTTTGAGAGGCTGCCTGAGTTTGAGAGTCTGCCTTAGTTTGGGGGGCTGCCTTCGTTTGAGGGGTTGGCATAGTTTGAGGGGCTGCCTTTGATTGATTGGCTGCGTTAGTTTGAGGTGCTGCCTTGGATTGAGGAGTTGCCATAGATTGAGGGGCTGCATTAGTTTGAGGGCGTGCCTTATATAAAGGGGCTGCATTTGTTTGAGGGGTGCCTTAGTTTGAGAGGCTGCCTTAGTTTGAGGGGCTGCCTTAGTTTGAGAGGCTGGCTTAGTTTGAGGGGCTACCTTAGTTTGAGACGGCTTCCTTAGTTTGAGGGGCTGCCTTAGTTTGAGGGGCTGCCTTAGTTTAAGGGTCTGCCTTAAATTGAGGGGCTGCATTAGTTTTTGAGTCTACCTTAGTTTGAGGGGCTGCCTTAGTTTGAGAGTCTGCCTTAGTTTGAGCGGCTGCCTTAGTTTGAGGTGCTACCTTAGTTTGAGGGTCTGCCTTAATTTGAGAGACTTCCTTAGTTTGAGCGGCTGCCTTAGTTTGAGCGGCTGCCTTAGTTTGAGCGGCTCCTTTAGTTTGAGCGGCTGCTTTAGTTTGAGAATCTGCCTTAGTTTGAGCGGCTGCCTTAGTTTGAGGGGCTTCCTTAGATTGAGCGTTGACTTAGTTTGAGATGCTGCCTCAGTTTGGGAGGCTGCCTTAGTTTGAGGGGCTGCCTTAGTTTGAGGGGCTGCCTTCATTTGAGAGGCTGCCTTAGTTTGAGTGGCTGCCTTAGTTTGAGCGGCTGCCTTAGTTTGAGCGTCTCCCTTAGTTTGAGAGTCTGCCTTAGTTTGAGCGGCTGCCTTATTTTGAGGTGCTACCTTCGTTTGAGGGTCTGCCTTAATTTGAGAGACTTCCTTAGTTTGAGCGGCTGCCTTAGTTTGAGCGGCTGCCTTAGTTTGAGCGGCTGCCTTAGTTTGAGAATCTGCCTTAGTTTGAGCGGCTGCCTTAGTTTGAGCGGCTGCCTTAGTTTGAGGGTCTGCCTTACTTTTAGAGGCTGCCTCAGTTTGAGAGGCTGCCTTAGTTTGAGAGGCTGCCTTAGTTTGAGAGGCTGCCTGAGTTTGAGGGGCTGCCTTAATTTGAGCGGCTGCATTAGTTTGAGGGGCTGCCTTTGGTTGAGGCGCTCCCTTAATTTGAGGGTCTGCCTTAATTTGAGAGGCTGCCTTCGTTTGACAGGCTGCCTTAGTTTGAGAGGCTGTCTTAGTTTGTGAGGCTACCTGAGTTTGAGGGGCTGCCTTAGTTTGAGCGGCTGCATTAGTTTGAGGGATAGGCTTAGTTTGAGGTTCAGCCTTTGATTGAGTGGCTGCATTAGTTTGAGGGGCTGACTTAGTTTCAGGGGCTGCCTTAGATTGAGGGGCTGCATTAGTTTGATGGGCTACTTTAGTTTGAGCGGCTGCCTTAGTTGAGGGGCTGCCTTAGATTGAGGGGCTGCATTAGTTTGAGCGGCTGTCTTAGTTTGAGGGGCTGCCTTAGTTTGAGCGGCTGCCTTAGTTTGAGAGTGTGCCTTAGTTTGAGGGGCTGCCTTAGACTGAGGTGCTGCATTAGTTTGAGCGGCTGTCTCAGTTTGAGGGGCTGCCTTAGTTTGAGGAGTGCCTTAGTTTTAGAGGCTGCCTTAGTTTGAGGGGCTGCCTTAGTTTGAGAGGATGCCTGAGTTTGAGATGCTGCCTCAGTTTGAGAGGCTGCCTTAGTTTGAGGGGCTGCCTTAGTTTGAGGGGCTGCCTTAATTTGAGAATCTGCCTTAGTTTGAGCGGCTGCCTTAGTTTGAGGGTCTGCCTTACTTTTAGAGGCTGCCTCAGTTTGACAGGCTGCCTTAGTTTGAGAGGCTGCCTTAGTTTGAGAGGCTGCCTTAGTTTGAGAGGCTGCCTGAGTTTGAGGGGCTGCCTTAATTTGAGCGGCTGCATTAGTTTGAGGGGCTGCCTTTGGTTGAGGCGCTCCCTTAATTTGAGAGTCTGCCTTACTTTGAGAGGCTGCCTTAGTTTGAGATGCTGTCTTAGTTTGAGAGGCTGCCTGAGTTTGAGAGTCTGCCTTAGTTTGGGGGGCTGCCTTCGTTTGAGGGGTTGGCATAGTTTGAGGGGCTGCCTTTGATTGATTGGCTGCGTTAGTTTGAGGTGCTGCCTTGGATTGAGGAGTTGCCATAGATTGAGGATTGCATTAGTTTGAGGGCGTGCCTTATATAAAGGGGCTGCATTTGTTTGAGGGGTGCCTTAGTTTGAGAGGCTGCCTTAGTTTGAGGGGCTGCCTTAGTTTGAGAGGCTGGCTTAGTTTGAGGGGCTACCTTAGTTTGAGACGGCTTCCTTAGTTTGAGGGGCTGCCTTAGTTTGAGGGGCTGCCTTAGTTTAAGGGTCTGCCTTAGATTGAGGGGCTGCATTAGTTTCTGAGTCTACCTTAGTTTGAGGGGCTGCCTTAGTTTGAGAGTCTGCCTTAGTTTGAGCGGCTGCCTTAGTTTGAGGTGCTACCTTAGTTTGAGGGTCTGCCTTAATTTGAGAGACTTCCTTAGTTTGAGCGGCTGCCTTAGTTTGAGCGGCTGCCTTAGTTTGAGCGGCTCCTTTAGTTTGAGCGGCTGCTTTAGTTTGAGAATCTGCCTTAGTTTGAGCGGCTGCCTTAGTTTGAGGGGCTTCCTTAGATTGAGCGTTGACTTAGTTTGAGATGCTGCCTCAGTTTGAGAGGCTGCCTTAGTTTGAGGGGCTGCTTTAGTTTGAGGGGCAGCCTTAATTTGAGAGGCTGCCTTAGTTTGAGCGGCTGCCTTAGTTTGAGCGGCTGCCTTAGTTTGAGCGTCTCCCTTAGTTTGAGAGTCTGCCTTAGTTTGAGCGGCTGCCTTATTTTGAGGTGCTACCTTCGTTTGAGGGTCTGCCTTAATTTGAGAGACTTCCTTAGTTTGAGCGGCTGCCTTAGTTTGAGCGGCTGCCTTAGTTTGAGAATCTGCCTTAGTTTGAGCGGCTGCCTTAGTTTGAGCGGCTGCCTTAGTTTGAGGGTCTGCCTTACTTTTAGAGGCTGCCTCAGTTTGAGAGGCTGCCTTAGTTTGAGAGGCTGCCTTAGTTTGAGAGGCTGCCTGAGTTTGAGGGGCTGCCTTAATTTGAGCGGCTGCATTAGTTTGAGGGGCTGCCTTTGGTTGAGGCGCTCCCTTAATTTGAGGGTCTGCCTTAATTTGAGAGGCTGCCTTCGTTTGACAGGCTGCCTTAGTTTGAGAGGCTGTCTTAGTTTGAGAGGCTACCTGAGTTTGAGGGGCTGCCTTAGTTTGAGCGGCTGCATTAGTTTGAGGGATAGGCTTAGTTTGAGGTTCAGCCTTTGATTGAGTGGCTGCATTAGTTTGAGGGGCTGACTTAGTTTCAGGGGCTGCCTTAGATTGAGGGGCTGCATTAGTTTGATGGGCTACTTTAGTTTGAGCGGCTGCCTTAGTTGAGGGGCTGCCTTAGATTGAGGGGCTGCATTAGTTTGAGCGGCTGCCTTAGTTTGAGGGGCTGCCTTAGTTTGACAGGCTGCCTTAGTTTGAGGGGCTGCCTTTGATTGAGCGGCTGACTTAGTGTGAGAGGCTGCCTTAGTTTGAATGTCTGCCTGAGTTTGAGCGGCTGCCTTAGTTGGAGGGGCTGCCTTAGTTTGAGAGACTGCCTTAGTTTGAGAGGCTGCCTTAGTTTGACTGGCTGCCTTAGTTTGAGAGGCTGCCTGAGTTTGAGCGGCTGCATTAGTTTGAGGGGCTGCCTTTGGTTGAGGCCCTTCCTTAGTTTGAGCGCTGCCTTACTTTATGGGACAGCATTAGTTTGAGCGGCTGCCTTAGTTTGAGGGGCTGCCTCAGTTTGAGGAGCGGCCTTGGATTCAGGGGCTGCATTAGTTTGAGGGGCTGTCTTCGTTTGAGGGGCTGCCTTAGATTGAGGGGCTGCATTAGTTTGAGGGGCTGCCTTTGTTTGAGAGGCTGCCTTAGTTGAGGGGCTGCCTTAGTTTGAGAGGCTGCCTTAGTTTGGGGGCTGTCTTCGTTTGAGCGGCTGCCTTAGTTTGAGGGGCTGCCTTAGTTTGAGGGTCTGCCTTAATTTCAGAGGCTGCCTTAGTTTGAGCGGCTGCCTTAGTTTGAGCGGCTGCCTTAGTTTGAGGGTCTGACTTACTTTTAGAGGCTGCCTCAGTTTGACAGGCTGCCTTAGTTTGACAGGCTGCCTTAGTTTGAGAGGCTGCCTTAGTTTGAGCGGCTGCATTAGTTTGAGGGGCTGCCTTTGGTTGAGGCGCTCCCTTAATTTGAGGGTCTGCCTTACTTTGAGAGGCTGCCTTAGTTTGAGAGTCTGCCTTAGTTTGAGAGGCTGCTTGAGTTTGAGGGGCTGCCTTAGTTTGAGTGGCTGCATTTGATTGAGTGGCTGCAGTAGTTTGATGGTCTGCCTTTGATTGAGTGGCTGCATTAGTTTGAGGGGCTAACTTAGTTTGAGGGGCTGCCTTAGACTGAGGGGCAGCATTAGTTTGAGGGGCTGCCTTAGTTAGAGGGGCTGCCTTAGTTAGAGGGGCTGCATTAGTTTGATGGGCTGCTTTAGTTTGAGCGTCTGCCTTAGTTGAGGGGCTGCCTTAGATTGACTGGCTGCATTAGTTTGAGCGGCTGACTTAGTGTGAGAGGCTGCCTTAGTTTGAGAGTCTGCCTTAGTTTGAGCGGCTGCCTTAGTTTGAGGGACTGCCTGAGTTTGAGAGACTGCCTTAGTTTGACCGGCTGCCTTAATTTGAGGGTCTGCCTTACTTTGAGAGGCTGCCTTAGTTTGACAGGCTGCCTCAGTTTGAGAGGCTGCCTGAGTTTGAGCGGCTGCATTAGTTTGAGGGGCTGCCTTTGGTTGAGGCCCTCCCTCAGTTTTAGGGGCTGCCTTACTTTAAGGGGCTGCATGAGTTTGAGAGTCTGCCTAAGTTTGAGCGGCTGCATTAGTTTGAGAGGCAGCCTTAGTTTGAGGGATTGCCATAGACTGAGGGGCTGCATTAGTTTGAGTGGCTGCCTTACTTTGAGGGGCTGCCTTAGTTTGAGCGGCTGCCTTAGTTTCAGGGGCAGCCTTAGTTTGAGCGGCTGCCTTAGTTTGAGGGGCTGCCTTAGAGTGAGGGGCTGCTTTAGTTTCGCGGATTCGTTAGTTTGAGCGGCTGCCTTCGTTTGAGGGGCTGCCTTAGTTTGAGAGGCTGCCTTAGTTTGAGATGCTGCCTTAGTTTGAGAGGCTGCCTCAGTTTGAGGGGCTGCCTTAGTTTGAGCGGCTGTCTCAGTTTGAGGGGCTGCCTTAATTTGAGCGGCTGTCTCAGTTTGAGGGGCTGCCTTAGTTTGAGGGCCTGCCTTAGTTTGAGCGGCTGCCTTAGTTTGAGGGGCTTCCTTAGTTTGAGGGGCTTCCTTAGATTGAGGGGCTGCCTTAGATTGAGGGGCTGCATTAGTTTGAGGGGCTGCATTAGTTTGAGGGGCAGCATTAGTTTGAGCGGCTGCCTTAGTTTGAGGGGCTGCATTAGTTTGAGCGGCTGTCTTAGTTTGAGTGGCTGCATTATTTTGAGCGGCTGTCTTAGTTTGAGGGGCTGCCTTAGTTTGAGCGGCTGCCTTAGTTTGAGAGGCTGCCATGGTTTGAGAGGCTGCCTTAGTTTGAGAGGCAGCCTGAGTTTGAGGGGCTGCCTTCGACTGAGATGTTGCATTGGTTTGAGCATCTGTCTCAATTTGAGGGTCTGCCTTAGTTTGAGCGGCTGCCTTAGTTTGAGAGGCTGCCATGGTTTGAGAGGCTGCCTTAGTTTGAGAGGCAGCCTTAGTTTGAGGGGCTGCCTTAGTTTGAGGGGCGGCCTTAATTTGAGATGCTGCCTTAGTTTGAGCGGCTGCATTAGTTTCAGCGGCTGCCTTAGTTTGAGAGTCTGCCTTCGTTCGAGCGGAAGCCTTAGTTTGAGGGGCTGCCTTAGTTTGAGAGTCTGCCTTAATTTGACAGGCTGCCATAGTTTGAGAGGCTGCCTTAGTTAGAGAGGCTGCCTGAGTTTGAGGGGCTGCCTTAGTCTGAGTGGCTGCATTAGTTTGAGGTGCTGCCTTTGGTTGAGGTGCTCCCTTAGTTTGAGATGCTGCCTTACTTTAAGGGGCTGTATTAGTTTGAGAGTCTGCCTTAGTTTGAGGGGGTGCCTTAATTTGCGGGGTTGGCTCAGTTTGACGGGCCGCCTTTGATTGAGTGGCTGCATTAGTTTGAGAGTCTGCCTTAGTTTGAGGGGCTGCCTTCGTTTGAGGGGTTGGCATAGTTTGAGGGGCTGCCTTTGATTGATTGGCTGCGTTAGTTTGAGGTGCTGCCTTAGATTGAGGAGTTGCCAAAGATTGAGGGGCTGCATTAGTTTGAGGGCGTGCCTTATATTGAGGGGCTGCATTTGTTTGAGGGGGTGCCTTAGTTTGAGAGGCTGCCTTAGTTTGAGGGGCTGCCTTAGTTTGAGAGGCTGCCTTAGTTTCAGAGGCTGCCTTAGTTTGAGGGGCTGCCTTAGTTTGAGACGGCTTCCTTAGTTTGAGGGGCTGCCTTAGTTTGAGGGGCTGCCTTAGTTTAAGGGTCTGCCTTAGATTGAGGGGCTGCATTAGTTTCTGAGCCTACCTTAGTTTGAGGGGCTGCCTTAGTTTTAGGGGCTGCCTTAGATAGAGACGCTGCCTTAGTATGAGGGGCTGCCTTAGTTTGAGTGGCAGCCTTAGTTTGAGGGGCTGCCTTAGTTTGAGGGGCTGCCTTAGTTTGAGCGGCTGCCTTAGTTTGAGGGGCTGCCTTAGATTGAGGGGCTGCTTTAGTTTGAGCGGCTGCCTTAGTTTGAGGGGCTTCCTTAGATTGAGCGTTGCCTTAGTTAGAGGGGCTGCCTTAGTTTGAGAGGCTGCCTGAGTTTGAGATGCAGCCTCAGTTTGAGAGGCTGCCTCAGTTTGAGGGGCTGCCTTAGTTTGAGGGGCTGCCTTAATTTGAGAGTCTGCCTTAGTTTGAGCGGCTGCCTTAGTTTGAGCGGCTGCCTTAGTTTGAGCGTCTCCCTTAGTTTGAGAGTCTGCCTTAGTTTGAGCGGCTGCCTTAGTTTGAGGTGCTACCTTAGTTTGAGGGTCTGCCTTAATTTGAGAGACTGCCTTAGTTTGAGCGGCTGCCTTAGTTTGAGCGGCTGCCTTAGTTTGAGCGGCTGCCTTAGTTTGAGAATCTGCCTTAGTTTGAGCGGCTGCCTTGGTTTGAGCGGCTGCCTTAGTTTGAGGGTCTGCCTTACTTTTAGAGACTGCCTCAGTTTGACAGGCTGCCTTAGTTTGAGACTCTGCCTCAGTTTGAGAGGCTGCCTGAGTTTGAGGGGCTGCCTTAATTTGAGCGGCTGCATTAGTTTGAGGGGCTGCCTTTGGTTGAGGCGCACCCTTAATTTGAGGGTCTGCCTTACTTTTAGAGGCTGCCTTAGTTTGACAGGCTGCCTTAGTTTGAGAAGCTGTCTTAGTTTGAGAGGCTGCCTGAGTTTGAGGGGCTGCCTTAGTTTGAGCGGCTGCATTAGTTTGAGGGATAGGCTTAGTTTGAGTTTCAGCCTTTGATTGAGTGGCTGCATTAGTTTGAGAGTCTGCCTTTGATTGAGTGGCCGCATTAGTTTGAGGGGCTGACTTAGTTTGAGCGGCTGCCTTAGTTTGAGCGGCTGCCTTAGTTTGAGGGTCTGCCTTACTTTTAGAGGCTGCCTCAGTTTGACAGGCTGCCTTAGTTTGAGACGCTGCCTGAGTTTGAGAGGCTGCCTGAGTTTGAGGGGCTGCCTTAATTTGAGCGGCTGCATTAGTTTGAGGGGCTGCCTTTGGTTGAGGCGCTCCCTTAATTTGAGGGTCTGCCTTACTTTGAGAGGCTGCCTTAGTTTGACAGGCTGCCTTAGTTTGAGAGGCTGTCTTAGTTTGAGAGGCTGCCTGAGTTTGAGGGGCTGCCTTAGTTTGAGCGGCTGCATTAGTTTGAGGGATAGGCTTAGTTTGAGTTTCAGCCTTTGATTGAGTGGCTGCATTAGTTTGAGAGTCTGCCTTTGATTGAGTGGCCGCATTAGTTTGAGGGGCTGACTTAGTTTGAGGGGCTGCCTTGGATTGAGGGGCTGCATTAGTTTGATGGGCTGCTTTAGTTTGAGCGGCTGCCTAAGTTGAGGGGCTGCCTTAGATTGAGGGGCTGCATTAGTTTGAGCAGCTGCCTTAGTTTGAGGGGCTGCCTTAGTTTGAGGGGCTGCCTTAGTTTGAGGGGCTGCCTTTGATTGAGCGGCTGACTTAGTGTGAGAGGCTGCCTTAGTTTGAGGGGCTGCCTTAGTTTGAGAGACTGCCTTAGTTTGAGAGGCTGCCTTAGTTTGAGGGTCTGCCTTACTTTGAGAGGCTGCCTTAGTTTGTCAGGCTGCATTAGTTTGAGAGGCTGCCTGAGTTTGAGCGGCTGCATTAGTTTGAGGGGCTGCCTTTAGTTGAGGACCTTCCTTAGTTTGAGGGGCTGCCTTACTTTAAGGGGCAGCATTAGTTTGAGCGGCTGCCTTAGTTTGAGGGGCTGCCTTAGTTTGAGGAGCGGCCTTGGTTTCAGGGGCTGCATTAGTTTGAGGGGCTGTCTTCGTTTGAGGGGCTGCCTTAGATTGAAGGGCTGCATTAGTTTGAGGGGGTGCCTTAGTTTGAGAGGCTGCCTTAGTTTGAGGGGCTGCCTTAGTTTGAGAGGCTGCCTTAGTTTGGGGGCTGTCTTCGTTTGAGCGGCTGCCTTAGTTTGAGGGGCTGCCTTCGTTTGAGGGTCTGCCTTAATTTCAGAGGCTGCCTTAGTTGAGCGGCTGCCTTAGTTTGAGCGGCTGCCTTAGTTTGAGGGTCTGCCTTACTTTTAGAGGCTGCCTCAGTTTGACAGGCTGCCTTAGTTTGAGAGGCTGCCTTAGTTTGAGAGTCTGCCTGGGTTTGAGGGGCTGCCTTAATTTGAGCGGCTGCATTAGTTTGAGGGGCTGCCTTTGGTTGAGGCGCTCCCTTAATTTGAGGGTCTGCCTTACTTTGAGAGGCTGCCTTCGTTTGACAGTCTGCCTTAGTTTGAGAGGCTGCTTGAGTTTGAGGGGCTGCCTTAGTTTGAGCGGCTGCATTAATTTGAGGGGTGGGCTTAGTTTGAGGGGCTGACTTTGATTGAGTGGCTGCAGTAGCTTGAGAGTCTGCCTTTGATTGAGTGGCTGCATTAGTTTGAGGGGCTAACTTAGTTTGAGGGGCTGCCTTAGACTGAGGAGCAGCATTAGTTTGAGGGGCTGCTTTAGTTTGAGCGGCTGCCTTAGTTTGAGGGGCTTCCTTAGATTGAGCGTTGCCTTAGTTTGATGGGCTGCCTTAGTTTGAGAGGCTGCCTGAGTTTGAGGGGCTGCCTTAATTTGAGCGGCTGCATTAGTTTGAGGGGCTGCCTTTGGTTGAGGCGCTCCCTTAATTTGAGGGTCTGCCTTACTTTGAGAGGCTGCCTTAGTTTGAGAGTCTGCCTTAGTTTGAGCGTCTCCCTTAGTTTGAGAGTCTGCCTTAGTTTGAGCGGCTGCCTTAGTTTGAGGTGCTACCTTAGTTTGAGGGTCTGCCGTAATTTGAGAGACTGCCTTAGTTTGAGCGGCTGCCTTAGTTTGAGCGGCTGCTTTAGTTTGAGCGGCTGCCTTAGTTTGAGAATCTGCCTTAGTTTGAGCGGCTGCCTTAGTTTGAGCGGCTGCCTTAGTTTGAGGGTCTGCCTTACTTTTAGAGGCTGCCTCAGTTTGACAGGCTGCCTTAGTTTGAGACGCTGCCTCAGTTTGAGAGGCTGCCTGAGTTTGAGAGGCTGCCTTAATTTGAACGGCTGCATTAGTTTGAGGGGCTGCCTTTGGTTGAGGCGCTCCCTTAATTTGAGGGTCTGCCTTACTTTTAGAGGCTGCCTTAGTTTGACAGGCTGCCTTACTTTGAGAGGCTGTCTTAGTTTGAGAGGCTGCCTGAGTTTGAGGGGCTGCCTTAGTTTGAGCGGCTGCATTAGTTTGAGGTTCAGCCTTTGATTGAGTGTCTGCATTAGTTTGAGAGTCTGCCTTTGATTGAGTGGCCGCATTAGTTTGAGGGGCTGACTTAGTTTGAGTGGCTGCCTTAGATTGAGGGGCTGCATTAGTTTGATGGGCTGCTTTGGTTTGAGCGGCTGCCTAAGTTGAGGGGCTGCCTTAGATTGAGGGGCTGCATTAGTTTGAGCGGCTGCCTTAGTTTGAGGGGCTGCCTTAGTTTGAGGGGCTGCCTTTGATTGAGGGGCTGCCTTAGTTTGAGAGACTGCCTTAGTTTGAGAGGCTGCCTTAGTTTGAGGGTCTGCCTTACTTTGAGAGGCTGCCTTAGTTTGACAGGCTGCCGTAGTTTGAGTGGCTGCCTGAGTTTGAGCGGCTGCATTAGTTTGAGCGGCTGCCTTTAGTTGAGGACCTTCCTTAGTTTGAGGGGCTGCCTTACTTTAAGGGGCAGCATTAGTTTGAGCGGCTGCCTTAGTTTGAGGGGCTGCCTGAGTTTTAGGAGCGGCCTTGGTTTCAGGGGCTGCATTAGTTTGAGGGGCTGCATTAGTTTGAGGGGGTGCCTTGGTTTGAGAGGCTGCCTTAGTTTGAGGAGCTGCCTTAGTTTGAGGGTCTGCCTTAATTTCAGAGGCTGCCTTAGTTCGAGCGGCTGCCTTAGTTTGAGCGGCTGCCTTAGTTTGAGGGTCTGCCTTACTTTTAGAGGCTGCCTCAGTTTGACAGGCTGCCTCAGTTTGACAGGCTGCCTTAGTTTGAGATGCTGCCTTAGTTTGAGAGGCTGCCTGGTTTTGAGGGGCTGCCTTAATTTGAGCGGCTGCATTAGTTTGAGGGGCTGCCTTAGTTTGAGAGGCTGCTTGAGTTTGAGGGGCTGCCTTAGTATGAGCGGCTGCATTAATTTGAGGGGTGGTCTTAGTTTGAGGGGATGCCTTTGATTGAGTGGCTGCAGTAGTTTGAGAGTCTGCCTTTGATTGAGTGGCTGCATTAGTTTGAGGGGCTAACTTAGTTTGAGGGGCTGCCTTAGACTGAGGAGCAGCATTAGTTTGAGGGGCAGCATTAGTTTGAGGGGCTGCCTTAGTTAGAGGGGCTTCCTTAGATTGAGGGGCAGCATTAGTTTGATGGGCTGCTTTAGTTTGAGCGGCTGCCTTAGTTGAGGGGCTGCCTTAGATTGACGGGCTGCATTAGTTTGAGCGGCTGACTTAGTGTGAGAGGCTGCCTTGGTTTGAGGGTCTGCCTTCCTTTGAGAGGCTGCCTTAGTTTGACAGCCTGCCTCAGTTTGAGAGGCTGCCTGAGTTTGAGAGGCTGCATTAGTTTGCGAGGCTGCCTTCGTTTGAGGGACTGCCTTAGACAGAGGGGATGCATTAGTTTGAGTGGCCTTCTCAGTTTGAGGGGCTGCCTTAGTTTGAGCGGCTGCCTTACTTTGAGGGGCTGCCTTAGTTTGAGCGGCTGCCTTAGATTGAGGGGCAGCCTTAGTTTGAGCGGCTGCCTTAGTTTGAGGGGCTGCCTTAGAGTGAGGGGCGGATTTAGTTTAGCGGCTTTGTTAGTTTGAGTGGCTGCCTTCGTTTGAGTGGCTGCCTTAGTTTGAGAGGATTCCTTAGTTTGAGATGCTGCCTTAGTTTGAGAGGCTGCCTTAGTTTGAGTGGCTGCCTTAGTTTGAGGGGCGGCCTTAATTTGAGAGGCTGCCTTAGTTTGAGCGGCTGTCTCAGTTTGAGGGGCTGCCTTAGTTTGAGCGGCTGCCTTAGTTTGAGGGCCTGCCTTAGTTTGAGCGGCTGCCTTAGTTTGAGGGGCTGCCTTAGTTTGAGCGGCTGCCTTAGTTTGAGGGGATGCCTTAGATTGAGGGGCTGCTTTAGTTTGAGCGGCTGCATTAGTTTGATCGGCTGCCTTAGATTCAGAGGCTGCCTTAATTTGAGATGCTGCCTTCGTTTGAGAGGCTGCCTTAGTTTGAGGGGCTTCCTTAGTTTGAGCGGCTGCCTTAGTTTGAGGGGCTGCCTTAGTTTGAGAGGCTGCCCCAGTTTGAGATGCTGCCTTAGTTTGAGAGGCTGCCTTATTTTTAGATGCTGCCTTGGTTTGAGGTGCTGCATTAGTTTGAGCGGCTGTCTTAGATTGAGGGGCTGCCTTAGTTTGAGCGTCTGCCTTAGTTTGAGAGTCTGCCTTAGTTTGAGGGGCTGCCTTAGACTGAGGTGCTGCATTAGTTTGAGCGGCTGTCTCAGTTTGAGAGGCTGCCTTAGTTTGAGCGGCTGCCTTAGTTTGAGGGGCTGCCTTAGTTTGAGCGGCTGCCTTAGATTGAGGGGCTGCCTTAGTTTGAGTGGCTGCCTCAGATTGAGGGGCTGCTTTAGTTTGAGCGGCTGCATTATTTTGAGCGGCTGCCTTAGTATGAGGGGCTGCCTTAGTTTGAGTGGCTGCCTTAGTTTGAGTGGCTGCCTTAGTTTGAGAGGCTGCCTTAGGTTGAGGGGCTGCCTTAGTTTGAGCGGCTGCCTTAGATTGAGGGGCTGCCTTAGTTTGAGTGGCTGCCTCAGATTGAGGGGCTGCTTTAGTTTGAGCGGCTGCATTATTTTGAGCGGCTGCCTTAGTTTGAGGGGCTGCCTTAGTTTGAGTGGCTGCCTTAGTTTGAGTGGCTGCCTTAGTTTGAGAGGCTGCCTTAGGTTGAGATGCTGCCTTAGTTTGAGAGGCTGCCTTAGTTTGAGAGGCCTCCTTAGTTTGAGGGGAGGCCTTAATTTGAGAGGCTGCCTTAGTTTGAGCGGCTGCCTTAGTTTGAGCGGCTGCCTGAGTTTGAGGGGCTGCCTTAGTTTGAGCGGCTGCATTAGTTTGAGGGATAGGCTTAGTTTGAGGGGCTGCCTTTGATTGAGTGGCTGCATTAGTTTGAGAGTCTGCCTTTGATTGAGTGGCTGCATTAGTATGAGCGGCTGACTTAGTTTGAGGGGCTGCCTTAGATTGAGGGGCTGCATTATTTTGATGGGCTGTTTAGTCTGAGCGGCTGCCTTAGTTGAGGGGCTTCCTTAGATTGAGGGGCTGCATTAGTTTGAGCGGCTGCCTTAGTTTGAGGGGCTGCCTTAGTTTCAGGGGCTGCTTTTGATTGAACGGCTGACTTAGTGTGAGAGGCTGCCTCAGTTTGAGAGTCTGCCTTTGTTTGAGCGGCTGCCTTAGTTTGAGGGGCTGCCTTAGATTGAGTTCTGCATTTGTTTGAGAGTCTGCCTTAGATTGAGGGACTGTCTTAGTTTGAGGCGCTGCCTTAGTTTGAGCGGCCTCATTAGTTTGAGAGGCTGCCTTAATTTGAGGGACTGCCTGAGACTGAGGGGCTGCATTAGTTTGAGCGGCTGTCTCAGTTTGAGGGGCTGCCTTAGTTTGAGCGGCTGCCTTACTTTGAGGGGCTGCCTTAGTTTGAGCGGCTGCCTTAGTTTAAGGGGTTGCCTTAGAGTGAGGGGCTGCTTTAGTTTAGCGGCTTCGTTAGTTTGAGCGGCTGCCTTCGTTTGAGGGGCTGCCTTAGTTTGAGAGGCTGCCTTAATTTGAGATGCTGCCTTAGTTTGAGAGGCTGCGTTAGTTTGAGGTGCTGCCTTAGTTTGAGGGGCGGCCTTAATTTGAGAGGCTGCCTTAGTTTGAGCGGCTGTCTCAGTTTGAGCGGCTGCCTTAGTTTGAGCGGCTGCCTTAGTGTGAGGGCCTGCCTTAGTTTGAGCGGCTGCCTTAGTTTGAGGGGCTGCCTTACTTTGATGGGCTGCCTTAGATTGAGTAGCTGCTTTAGTTTGAGCGGCTGCATTTGTTTGAGCGGCTGCTTTAGTTTGAGGGGCTTCCTTAGTTTGAGCGTCTGCCTTAGTTTAAGGGGCTGCCTCAGTTTCAGAGGCTGCCTTAGTTTGAGGGGCTGCCTTAGTTTGAGGGGCGGCCTTAGTTTGAGAGGCTGCCTTAGTTTGAGAGGTTGCCTTAGTTTGAGGGGCTGCCTTTGTGTGAGGGGCTGCATTAGTTTGAGCGGCTGTCTCAGTTAGAGCGGCTGCCTTAGTTTGAGCGGCTGCCTTAGTTTGAGGGGCTGCCTTAGTTTGAGCGGCTGCCTTAGTTTGAGGGGCTGCCTTAGTTTCAGCGGCTGCCTTAGTTTGAGGGGCTGCCTTAGAGTGAGGGGCTGCTTTAGTTTGAGCGGCTGCATTAGATTGAGCGGCTGACTTTCTTTGAGGGGCATCCTTACTTTCAGCGGCTGCCTTAGTTTGAGCGGCTGCCTAATTTGAGAGGCTGCCTTAGTTTGAGAGGCTGCCTTTGTTTGAGCGGCTGCCTTAGTTTGAGCGGCTGCCTTAGTTTGAGGGGCTGCCTTAGTTTGAGGGGCGGCCTTAATTTGAGAGGCTGCCTCAGTTTGAGAGGCTGCCTTAGTTTGAGCGGCTGCCTTAGTTTGAGAGGCTGCCTGAGTTTGAGGGAATGCCTTAGTTTCAGGGGGTGCATTAGTTTGAGAGTCTGCCTTAATTTGAGGGGCTGCCTTAGACTGAGGTGCTGCATTAGTTTGAGCGGCTGTCTCAGTTTGAGGGGCTGCCTTTGTTTGAGGGGCTGCCTTAGTTTGAGCGGCTGCCTTAGTTTGAGGGGCTGCCTTAGTTTGAGGGGCTGCCTTAGATTGAGGGGCTGCTTTAGTTTGAGCGGTTGCATTATTTTGAGCGGCTGCCTTAGTTTGAGGGGCTGCCTTAGTTTGAGCGGCTGCCTTAGTTTGAGTGGCTGCCTTGGTTTGAGAGGCTGCCTTAGTTTGAGAGGCTGCCTTAGTTTGAGGTGCTGCCTTAGTTTGAGGGGCGGCCTTAATTTGAGAGGCTGCCTTAGTTTGAGCGGCTGTCTCAGTTTGAGCGGCTGTCTTAGTTTGAGCGGCTGCCTTAGTGTGAGGGCCTGCCTTAGTTTGAGCGGCTGCCTTAGTTTGAGGGGCTGCCTTCGTTTGAGCGGCTGCCTTAGTTTGATGGGCTGCCTTAGATTGAGTAGCTGCTTTAGTTTGAGCGGCTGCATTTGTTTGAGCGGCTGCTTTAGTTTGAGGGGCTTCCTTAGTTTGAGCGGCTGCCTTAGTTTGAGGGGCTGCCTCAGTTTCAGAGGCTGCCTTAGTTTGAGGGGCTGCCTTAGTTTGAGGGGCGGCCTTAGTTTGAAAGGCTGCCTTAGTTTGAGAGGTTGCCTTAGTTTGAGGGGCTGCCTTTGTGTGAGGGGCTGCATTAGTTTGAGCGGCTGTCTCAGTTAGAGCGGCTGCCTTAGTTTGAGGGGCTGCCTTAGTTTCAGCGGCTGCCTTAGTTTGAGGGGCTGCCTTAGAGTGAGGGGCTGCTTTAGTTTGAGCGGCTGCATTAGATTGAGCGGCTGACTTTGTTTGAGGGGCATCCTTACTTTCAGCGGCTGCCTTAGTTTGAGGGGCTACCTAATTTGAGAGGCTGCCTTAGTTTGAGAGGCTGCCTTTGTTTGAGCGGCTGCCTTAGTTTGAGCGGCTGCCTTAGTTTGAGGGGCTGCCTTAGTTTGAGGGGCGGCCTTAATTTGAGAGGCTGCCTGAGTTTGAGTGGCTGCCTTAGTTTGAGCGGCTGCCTTAGTTTGAGAGGCTGCCTGAGTTTGAGGGAATGCCTTAGTTTCAGGGGGTGCATTAGTTTGAGAGTCTGCCTTAATTTGAGGGGCTGCCTTAGACTGAGGTGCTGCATTAGTTTGAGCGGCTGTCTCATTTTGAGGGGCTGCCTTTGTTTGAGGGGCTGCCTTAGTTTGAGTGGCTGCCTTAGTTTGAGGGGCTGCCTTAGTTTGAGGGGCTGCCTTAGATTGAGGGGCTGCTTTAGTTTGAGCGGTTGCATTATTTTGAGCGGCTGCCTTAGTTTGAGGAGCTGCCTTAGTTTGAGCGGCTGCCTTAGTTTGAGTGGCTGCCTTGGTTTGAGAGGCTGCCTTAGTTTGAGATGCTGCCTTATTTTGAGAGGCTGCCTTAGTTTGAGAGGCTGCCTTAGTTTGAGGGGCGGCCTTAATTTGAGAGGCTGCCTTAGTTTGAGCGGCTACCTTTTTTTTTCAAATTAAATGCCATTCTCGGCGTCGACAATGCACTCCAGTCCCTGCGGTGCCCACCGGTCGCGGAAGTCCTCAAGCGTACCGATGGACACCGCATGCTCCTTTTCCAGGGACACCCGGGCGCGAACGTAACCGCGGAAGAGGGGCAGGCAATCGGGGAGGACGGATCCCCCGACGGCCCGCAACCTGGACATGTGAATTGCCACCTTGGCCAGGCCCAGGAGCAGACCGACGAGGAGATCCTCCTCCCGGCCCAAGCCCCTCCGCACCGGGTGCCCAAAGATCAGGAGCGTGGGACTGAAGTGCAGCCAGAATTTGAGGAGCAGCGCCTTCAGATACTCAAATAGGGGCTGCAACCTCGCTCACTCCGTATAAATGTGGAACACGGACTCGTCCAGGCCGCAGAAAGTACAGCTGGCCTGGGAGTCCGTGAACCTACTTAAAAGCCTATTGCATGGGACTGCTCTGTGCAGCACCCTCCACCCTAGGTCCCCGATGTAAAGGGGGAAGACTCCCGCGCAGAGAGACCTCCATCGGGGTTTCCCCTCGCCACCAGATGGCAACGCGGACCGCCAGGGCGTGTCCGGCCGACTGACGAGGGCGAGGAAGTGGAGAGTGTGCAGGAGCAGCCCGTACAGGAAACCCCTCCGCGGCGATTGGAATGGCACGGAGGGCATTTCCGAGAGGCGGCTCGGGTTGTGTGGGACCGGCTCCCGAGGAGGGTTTCGGGGCCTGGGTCCGATGAGCAGTTCCGGCCGAGCGGGGGTCAGCTCGGCCGGGATCGCTCCGCACTCCCGAGACACCCCACCACATTTCCTTTCTCTACTGTAAATACTGACGCAAAATATTCATTTAACGCTTCCCCGACCTCCTCTGATTTCACACACAACTTCCCACTACTATCCTTGATTGGCCCTAATCTAACTCCAGTCATTCTTTTATTCCTGATGTACCTAAAGAAAGCCTTAGGGTTTTCCCTGATCCTATCCGCCAATGACTTTTCGTGTCCTCTCCTTGCTCTTCTTAGCTCTCCCTTTAGATCCTTCCTGGCTGGCTTGTCACTCTCAAGCGCCCTAACTGAGCCTTCACGTCTCATCCTAACATAAGCCTTCTTCTTCTTGACAAGCGTTTCACTCTTTAGTAAACCATGGCTCCCTCGCTCGACAACTTCCTCCCTGCCTCACATTTACATACTTATCAAGGACACGCAGTCGCTGCTCCTTGAATAAGCTCCACATTTCGATTGTTCCCATCCCCTGCAGTTTCCTTCCCCATCCTACGCATCCTAAATCTTGCCTGATCGCATCATAATTTCCTTTCCCCCAGTTATAATTCTTGCCCTGCGGTATATACCTGTCCCTGCCCATCGCTAAGGTAAACCTAACCGAATTGTAATCACGATCACCAAAGTGCTCACCAACATCTAAATCTAACACCTGGCCGGGTTCATTACCCAGGACCAAATCCAATGTGGCATCGCCCCTGGTTGGCCTGTCTACATACTGTGTCAGAAAACCCTCCTGCACACACTGGACAAAAACAGACCCATCTAAAGTACTCGAACTATAGTATTTCCAGTCAATATTTGGAAAGTTAAAGTTCCCCTGCCCTGTTACTCTCGCCGCTGTCGAGAATCATCTTCGTTATCCTTTCCTCTACATCTCTGGAACTATTTGGAGGTCTATAAAAGACTCCCAACAGGGTGACCTCACCTCTCCTGTTTCTAACCTCGGCCCATACTACCTCAGTAGACGAGTCCTCAAACGTCCTTTCTGTCGCTGTTCTACTCTCCTTGATTAACAATGCCACACCCCACCCCCCACCCCTCTTTTACCATCTTCTCTGTTCTTACTGAAACATCTAAATCCCGGAACCTGCAACATCCATTCCTTCCCCTGCTCGACCCATGTCTCCGAAATGGCCTCCACATCGAGATCCCAGGTACCAACCCATACTGCAAGCTCACCCACCTTATTCCGGATGCTCCCGGCATTGGCATAGACACACTTTAAACCAGGTTCTTGCTTGCCAGTGCCCTCTTGCGTCCTTGTAACCTTATCCCTGACCTCACTACTCTCAACATCCTGTACACTGACACTACATTATCGGTTCCCATTCCCCTGCTGATTTAGTTTAAACCCCCCCGAAGAGCACTACCAAATCTCCCCCCCCAGGATATTGGTACCCCTCTGGTTCAGGTGAAGACCATCCTGTTTGTAGAGGTCCCACCTACCCCAGAAAGAGCCCCAATTATCCAGGAAACCAAAACCCTCCCTCCTGCACCATCCCTGCAGGATTCAACTCCTCTCTCTCCCTATTCCTTGCTTCGCTATCACGTGGCGCGGGCAACAACCCAGAGATAACAACTCTGTTTGTTCTCACTCTAAGCTTCCACCCGAGCTCCCAGAATTTCTGTCTTAAATCCCCATCTCTCTTCCTACCTATGTCATTGGTGCCAATGTGGACCACGTCTTGGGGCTGCTCCCCCTCCCCCCTGAGGATCCCAAAAACACGATCCGAAACATCACGAACCCTGGCACCTGGGATGCAACATACCAACCGTGAGTCTCTCTCGTTCCCACAGAACCTCCTATCTGTTCCCCTAACTATGGAGTCCCCAATGACTAATGCTCTGCTCCTATTCCTCCTTCCCTTCTGAGCAACAGGGACAGACTCTGTGAAAGAGACCTGTACCCCATTGCTTACTCCTGGGAAGTCGTCCCCCGCAACAGTATCCAAAACGGGATACCTGTGGTTGAAGGAAACGGCCACAGGGGATCCCTGCACTGCCTGCTGGTTCCCACTCCTTCGCATGACGGTAACCCATCTACCTACTTCTTTTACCTGAGGTGTGACTCCCTCCCCATAACTCCTCTCAATAACCCCCTCCGCCTCCCGAATGATCCGAAGTTCATCCAGCTCCATCTCCAGTTCCCAAACGCGGTTCTCGAGGAGCTGGAGTTGGGTGCACTTCCCGCAGATGCAGTCAGCAGGGACACTCTTGGCGACCCTTCACTACCACATTCTGCAGAAGGAACATGCAACTGCCTTAACTTCCTGTCCCTCTATTCTAAATTCCCAACAAATCTACTGAAAAAGCAAAAAAAAATGTCAAAACTTGTTCGGATAGCAATCCAACGGACAGAACTTCTTAAATAAAAAGCTAACCTTATCAAAACAAGAGTCCTTTTTTTTGGTTACAGGAGGAGGGAGGGTGGGAGACACCACATGTGTACTGTCTCGGGTACAGCCACCACCGAAATATATAGTTTTTACTTACCGAGCAGTCCCCTGGTCCTCCGAAAACAAAAGGGAATTAACTTTTAAACTTCCACTGAAATTGACTTCCCAGCTGCAAGCTCGCTCTTGCACCTTCGCTACTGTCAAAGCTGCAGTCACCAAAACTAAAAGAAAGAGATTTTAAAGCACTCAAATATATAGTTTTTACTTACCCAGCAGTCCCCTGGTCCTCCGAAAACAAAAGGGAATTAACTTTTAAACTTCCACTGAAATTGACTTCCCAGCTGCAAGCTCGCTCTCGCACCTTCGCGACTGTCAAAGCTGCAGTCACCAAAACTAAAAGCCTTAAGGGTTGCCTCAGCTTGAGGGTTGCCTTAGTTTCAGGGTCTGCATTAGTTTGAGGGTCTGCATTAGTTTGAGCGCTGCCATATTTTAAGGGTTGCCTTAGATTGAGGTGTTGCATTAGTTTGAGGGGTGCCTAAGTTTGATGGTTGCCTTAGTTTGAGGGGCTGCATTAGTTTGAGGGTCTGCATTAGTTTGAGCATTGCCATATTTTAAGGGTTGCCTTAGATTGAGGCGTTGCCTTAGATTGAGGCGCTGCCTCAGTTTGAGGCGTTGCCTCAGTTTGAGGCGTTGCCTACGTTTGAGGCGTTGCCTTAGTCTTTGGGCTGCCTTAGTTTGAGGTGTTGCCTGAGTCTGAGGTGTTGCCTTAGTTTGAGGGTTCCCTTAGTTTGAGGGTTGCCTTTGTTTGAGGGGATGCCTTTGTTTGAGGGGTTGCCTTTGTTTGAGGGGTTGCCTTTGTTGAGGGTTGCCTTTGTTGAGGGTTGCCTTAGTTTGAGCGTTGCCTTAGTTTGAGCGTTGCCTTATTTTGAGGGTTGCCTTAGTTTGAGGGTTGCGTTAGTTTGAGGGTTGCATTAGTTTGAGGGTTGCCTTAGTTTGAGGGGTGCCTTAGTTTGAGGAATTGCCTTAGTTTGAGGAATTGCCTTCGTTTATGGGTTGCCTTAGTTTCAGGTGTTGCTTTCGTTTGAGGGTTGTCTTAAATTGAGAGTTGCCTTGTATTGACTGCTGCCTCAGTCTGAGGTTTGCCTTAGATTGAGGATTGCCTTAGTTTGAGATATTGCTTAGTTTGATGGGAGCCTATTTTGAGGTGTTGCCTTAGTTTGAGGTGTTGCCTTAGTTTGAGGTGTTGCCTTAGTTTGAGGTGTTGCATTAGTTTGAGGTACTGCATTAGTTTGAGGTATGGCATTAGTTGGAGGGTTGACTTAGTTTGCTGTGTTGCCTTAGTTTGCTGTGTTGCCTTAGTTTGATGTGTTGCCTTAGTTTGATGTGTTGTCTTCGTTTGATGTGTTGCCTTAGTTTGATGTGTTGCCTTAGTTTGATGTGTTGCCTTAATTTGAGGTGATACCTTTATTTGACGGCTGCCTTAGTTTGAGGTGTTGCCTTAGTTGGAGGTGTTGCCTCAGTTTGAGGTGTTGACTTAGTTTGAGGTGTTGCCTTAGTTTGAGGTGTTGCCTTTGTTTGAGGGTTGCCTTTGATTGAGGGCTTCCGTTGATTGAGGGTTTCCTTTGATTGAGAGTTGCCTTAGTTTGAGGGTTGCAGAAGTTTGAGGGTTGCCTTAGTTTGAGGTTTTGCCTTAGTTTGAGGTTTTGCCTTAGTTTGAGGTTTTGCCTTAGTTTGAGGTTTTGCCTTAGTTTGAGGTGTTGCATTAGTTTGAGGTGTTGCATTAGTTTGGCGGTTCCCTTAGTTTGACTGTTGCCTGAGCTTGAGGTGTTGCCTTAGTTTGACTGTTGCCTAAGTTTGAAGTGTTTCCTTAGTTTGAGGTGTTGCCTTAGTTTGAGGTGTTGCCTTAGCTTGAGGTGTTGCCTTCGTTTGAGGTGTTGCCTTCACTTGAGGTGTTGCATTTGTTTGACGGTTGCCTTAGTTTGAGGTGTTGCCTTAGTTTGATGTGTTGCCTTAGTTTGAGGTGTTGCCTTAGTTTGATGTGTTGCCTTAGTTTGAGGTGTTGCCTTCGTTTGAGGTGTTGCCTTCGTTTGAGGTGTTGCTTTCGTTTGAGGTGTTGCCTTAGTTTGAGGTGTTGCCTTAGTTTGACTGTTGCCTCAGTTTGAGGTGTTGCCTAAGTTTGAGGTGTTGCCTAAGTTTGAGGTGTTGCCTTTGTTGAGGGTTGCCTTAGTATGAGCGTTGCCTTAGTTTGAGCGTTGCCTTAGTTTGAGGTGCTGCCTTAGTTTGATGTGTTGCCTTAGTTTGAGGTGTTGCCTTAGTTTGAGGTGTTGCCTTAGTTTGAGGTGTTGCCTGAGTTTGAGGTGTTGCTTTCGTTTGAGGTGTTGCCTTTGTTGAGGGTTGCCTTAGTTTGAGGCGTTGCCTTAGTTTGAGCGTTGCCTTAGTTTGACGGTTGCCTTAGTTTGAGGTGTTGCCTTAGTTTGATGTGTTGCCTTAGTTTGAGGTGTTGCCTTAGTTTGAGGTGTTGCCTGAGTTTGAGGTGTTGCCTTCGTTTGAGGTGTTGCCTTCGTTTGAGGTGTTGCTTTCGTTTGAGGTGTTGCCTTAGTTTGAGGTGTTGCCTTAGTTTGACTGTTGCCTCAGTTTGAGGTGTTGCCTAAGTTTGAGGTGTTGCCTAAGTTTGAGGTGTTGCCTTTGTTGAGGGTTGCCTTAGTTTGAGCGTTGCCTTAGTTTGTGCGTTGCCTTAGTTTGAGGTGCTGCCTTAGTTTGATGTGTTGCCTTAGTTTGAGGTGTTGCCTTTGTATGAGGTGTTGCCTTAGTTTGAGGTGTTGCCTTAGTTTGACTGTTGCCTCAGTTTGAGGTGTTGCCTTAGTTTGACTGTTGCCTCAATTTGAGGTGTTGCCTTAGTTTGAGGTGTTACTTTAGTTTGACTGTTGCCTCAGTTTGAGGTGTTGCCTTAGTTTGACTGTTGCCTTAGTTTGAGGTGTTGCCATAGTTTGACTGTTGCCTCAGTTTGAGGTGTTGCCTTCGTTTGAGGTGTTGCCTTCGTTTGAGGTGTTGCCTTTGTTGAGGGTTGCCTTAGTTTGAGCGTTGCCTTAGTTTGAGCGTTGCCTTAGTTTGAGGGTTGCGTTAGTTTGAGGGTTGCGTTAGTTTGAGGATTGCGTTAGTTTGAGGGTTGCCTTAGTTTGAGGAATTGCCTTAGTTTGAGGAATTGCCTTCGTTTGTGGGTTGCCTTAGTTTCAGGTGTTGCATTAGTTCGAGGGTTGTCTTAAATTGAGAGTTGCCTTGTATTGACTGCTGCCTCAGTCTGAGGTTTGGCTTAGTTTGAGGATTGCCTTAGTTTGAGATATTGCTTAATTTGATGGTAGCCTTTGTTTGAGGTGTTGCATTAGTTTTAGGTATTGCCTTAGTTTGAGATATTGCTTAGTTTGATGGGAGCCTTTGTTTGAGGTGTTGGCCTATTTTGAGGTGTTGCCTTAGTTTGCGGTGTTGCCTCAGTTTGAGGTGCTGCCTTAGTTTGAGGTGTTGCATTAGTTTGAGGTATTGCATTAGTTTGAGGGGTGCCTAAGTTTAATGGTTGCCTTAGTTTGAGGGGCTGCACTAGTTTGAGGGTCTGCATTAGTTTGAGCATTGCCATATTTTAAGGGTTGCCTGAGATTGAGGCGTTGCCTTAGATTGAGGCGCTGCCTCAGTTTGAGTCGTTGCCTCAGTTTGAGGCGTTGCCTACGTTTGAGGCGTTGCCTTCGTCTTTGGGCTGCCTTAGTTTGAGGTGTTGCCTTAGTCTGAGGTGTTGCCTTAGTTTGAGGGTTCCCTTAGTTTGAGGGTTGCCTTTGTTTGAGGGGTTGCCTTTGTTTGAGGGGTTGCCTTTGTTTGAGGGGTTGCCTTTGTTGAGGGTTGCCTTAGTTTGAACGTTGCCTTAGTTTGAGCGTTGCCTTAGTTTGAGGGTTGCCTTAGTTTGAGGGTTGCGTTAGTTTGAGGGTTGCGTTAGTTTGAGGGTTGCATTAGTTTGAGGGTTGCCTTAGTTTGAGGGTTGCCTTAGTTTGAGGAATTGCCTTAGTTTGAGGAATTACCTTAGTTTCAGGTGTTGCATTCGTTTGAGGGTTGTCTTAAATTGAGAGTTGCCTTGTATTGACTGCTGCCTCAGTCTGAAGTTTGCCTTAGTTTGAGATGTTGCTTAGTTTGATGGGAGCCTATTTTGAGGTGTTGCCTTAGTTTGAGGTGTTGCCTTAGTTTGAGGTGTTGCCTTAGTTTGAGGTGTTGCATTAGTTTGAGGTACTGCATTAGTTTGAGGGGCTGCTTTATTTTGAGCGGCTGCATTAGTTTGAGGGGCTTCCTTAGTTTGAGCGGCTGCCTTAGTTTGAGATGCTGCCTTAGTTTGAGAGGCTGCCTTACTTTTAGATGCTGCCTTAGTTTGAGGGGCTGCATTAGTTTGAGCGGCTGTCTTAGTTTGAGGGGCTGCCTTAGTTTGAGCGGCTGCCTTAGTTTGAGCGTGTGCCTTAGTTTGAGGGGCTGCCTTAGACTGAGGTGCTGCATTAGTTTGAGCGGCTGTCTCAGTTTGAGGGGCTGCCTTAGTTTGAGGAGTGCCTTAGTTTTAGAGGCTGCCTTAGTTTGAGGGGCTGCCTTAGTTTGAGAGGATGCCTGAGTTTGAGATGCTGCCTCAGTTTGAGAGGCTGCCTTAGTTTGAGGGGCTGCCTTAGTTTGAGGGGCTGCCTTAATTTGAGAATCTGCCTTAGTTTGAGCGGCTGCCTTAGTTTGAGGGTCTGCCTTACTTTTAGAGGCTGCCTCAGTTTGACAGGCTGCCTTAGTTTGAGAGGCTGCCTTAGTTTGAGAGGCTGCCTTAGTTTGAGAGGCTGCCTGAGTTTGAGGGGCTGCCTTAATTTGAGCGGCTGCATTAGTTTGAGGGGCTGCCTTTGGTTGAGGCGCTCCCTTAATTTGAGAGTCTGCCTTACTTTGAGAGGCTGCCTTAGTTTGAGATGCTGTCTTAGTTTGAGAGGCTGCCTGAGTTTGAGAGTCTGCCTTAGTTTGGGGGGCTGCCTTCGTTTGAGGGGTTGGCATAGTTTGAGGGGCTGCCTTTGATTGATTGGCTGCGTTAGTTTGAGGTGCTGCCTTGGATTGAGGAGTTGCCATAGATTGAGGGGCTGCATTAGTTTGAGGGCGTGCCTTATATAAAGGGGCTGCATTTGTTTGAGGGGTGCCTTAGTTTGAGAGGCTGCCTTAGTTTGAGGGGCTGCCTTAGTTTGAGAGGCTGGCTTAGTTTGAGGGGCTACCTTAGTTTGAGACGGCTTCCTTAGTTTGAGGGGCTGCCTTAGTTTGAGGGGCTGCCTTAGTTTAAGGGTCTGCCTTAGATTGAGGGGCTGCATTAGTTTTTGAGTCTACCTTAGTTTGAGGGGCTGCCTTAGTTTGAGAGTCTGCCTTAGTTTGAGCGGCTGCCTTAGTTTGAGGTGCTACCTTAGTTTGAGGGTCTGCCTTAATTTGAGAGACTTCCTTAGTTTGAGCGGCTGCCTTAGTTTGAGCGGCTGCCTTAGTTTGAGCGGCTCCTTTAGTTTGAGCGGCTGCTTTAGTTTGAGAATCTGCCTTAGTTTGAGCGGCTGCCTTAGTTTGAGGGGCTTCCTTAGATTGAGCGTTGACTTAGTTTGAGATGCTGCCTCAGTTTGAGAGGCTGCCTTAGTTTGAGGGGCTGCCTTAGTTTGAGGGTCTGCCTTCATTTGAGAGGCTGCCTTAGTTTGAGCGGCTGCCTTAGTTTGAGCGGCTGCCTTAGTTTGAGCGTCTCCCTTAGTTTGAGAGTCTGCCTTAGTTTGAGCGGCTGCCTTATTTTGAGGTGCTACCTTCGTTTGAGGGTCTGCCTTAATTTGAGAGACTTCCTTAGTTTGAGCGGCTGCCTTAGTTTGAGCGGCTGCCTTAGTTTGAGCGGCTGCCTTAGTTTGAGAATCTGCCTTAGTTTGAGCGGCTGCCTTAGTTTGAGCGGCTGCCTTAGTTTGAGGGTCTGCCTTACTTTTAGAGGCTGCGTCAGTTTGAGAGGCTGCCTTAGTTTGAGAGGCTGCCTTAGTTTGAGAGGCTGCCTGAGTTTGAGGGGCTGCCTTAATTTGAGCGGCTGCATTAGTTTGAGGGGCTGCCTTTGGTTGAGGCGCTCCCTTAATTTGAGGGTCTGCCTTAATTTGAGAGGCTGCCTTCGTTTGACAGGCTGCCTTAGTTTGAGAGGCTGTCTTAGTTTGAGAGGCTACCTGAGTTTGAGGGGCTGCCTTAGTTTGAGCGGCTGCATTAGTTTGAGGGATAGGCTTAGTTTGAGGTTCAGCCTTTGATTGAGTGGCTGCATTAGTTTGAGGGGCTGACTTAGTTTCAGGGGCTGCCTTAGATTGAGGGGCTGCATTAGTTTGATGGGCTACTTTAGTTTGAGCGGCTGCCTTAGTTGAGGGGCTGCCTTAGATTGAGGGGCTGCATTAGTTTGAGCGGCTGCCTTAGTTTGAGGGGCTGCCTTAGTTTGACAGGCTGCCTTAGTTTGAGGGGCTGCCTTTGATTGAGCGGCTGACTTAGTGTGAGAGGCTGCCTTAGTTTGAATGTCTGCCTTAGTTTGAGCGGCTGCCTTAGTTTGAGGGGCTGCCTTAGTTTGAGAGACTGCCTTAGTTTGAGAGGCTGCCTTAGTTTGACTGGCTGCCTTAGTTTGAGAGGCTGCCTGAGTTTGAGCGGCTGCATTAGTTTGAGGGGCTGCCTTTGGTTGAGGCCCTTCCTTAGTTTGAGCGCTGCCTTACTTTAAGGGACAGCATTAGTTTGAGCGGCTGCCTTAGTTTGAGGGGCTGCCTTAGTTTGAGGAGCGGCCTTGGATTCAGGGGCTGCATTAGTTTGAGGGGCTGTCTTCGTTTGAGGGGCTGCCTTAGATTGAGGGGCTGCATTAGTTTGAGGGGCTGCCTTTGTTTGAGAGGCTGCCTTAGTTGAGGGGCTGCCTTAGTTTGAGAGGCTGCCTTAGTTTGGGGGCTGTCTTCGTTTGAGCGGCTGCCTTAGTTTGAGGGGCTGCCTTAGTTTGAGGGTCTGCCTTAATTTCAGAGGCTGCCTTAGTTTGAGCGGCTGCCTTAGTTTGAGCGGCTGCCTTAGTTTGAGCGGCTGCCTTACTTTTAGAGGCTGCCTCAGTTGGACAGGCTGCCTTAGTTTGACAGGCTGCCTTAGTTTGAGAGGCTGCCTTAGTTTGAGCGGCTGCATTAGTTTGAGGGGCTGCCTTTGGTTGAGGCGCTCCCTTAATTTGAGGGTCTGCCTTACTTTGAGAGGCTGCCTTAGTTTGAGAGTCTGCCTTAGTTTGAGAGGCTGCTTGAGTTTGAGGGGCTGCCTTAGTTTGAGTGGCTGCATTTGATTGAGTGGCTGCAGTAGTTTGAGAGTCTGCCTTTGATTGAGTGGCTGCATTAGTTTGAGGGGCTAACTTAGTTTGAGGGGCTGCCTTAGACTGAGGGGCAGCATTAGTTTGAGGGGCTGCCTTAGTTAGAGGGGCTGCCTTAGTTAGAGGGGCTGCATTAGTTTGATGGGCTGCTTTAGTTTGAGCGTCTGCCTTAGTTGAGGGGCTGCCTTAGATTGACTGGCTGCATTAGTTTGAGCGGCTGACTTAGTGTGAGAGGCTGCCTTAGTTTGAGAGTCTGCCTTAGTTTGAGCGGCTGCCTTAGTTTGAGGGACTGCCTGAGTTTGAGAGACTGCCTTAGTTTGACCGGCTGCCTTAATTTGAGGGTCTGCCTTACTTTGAGAGGCTGCCTTAGTTTGACAGGCTGCCTCAGTTTGAGAGGCTGCCTGAGTTTGAGCGGCTGCATTAGTTTGAGGGGCTGCCTTTGGTTGAGGCCCATCCTCAGTTTTAGGGGCTGCCTTACTTTAAGGGGCTGCATGAGTTTGAGAGTCTGCCTAAGTTTGAGCGGCTGCATTAGTTTGAGAGGCAGCCTTAGTTTGAGGGATTGCCATAGACTGAGGGGCTGCATTAGTTTGAGTGGCTGTCTCAGTTTGAGGGGCTGCCTTAGTTTGAGCGGCTGCCTTACTTTGAGGGGCTGCCTTAGTTTGAGCGGCTGCCTTAGTTTCAGGGGCAGCCTTAGTTTGAGCGGCTGCCTTAGTTTGAGGGGCTGCCTTAGAGTGAGGGGCTGCTTTAGTTTAGCGGATTCGTTAGTTTGAGCGGCTGCCTTCGTTTGAGGGGCTGCCTTAGTTTGAGAGGCTGCCTTAGTTTGAGATGCTGCCTTAGTTTGAGAGGCTGCCTCAGTTTGAGGGGCTGCCTTAGTTTGAGCGGCTGTCTCAGTTTGAGGGGCTGCCTTAATTTGAGCGGCTGTCTCAGTTTGAGGGGCTGCCTTAGTTTGAGGGCCTGCCTTAGTTTGAGCGGCTGCCTTAGTTTGAGGGGATTCCTTAGTTTGAGGGGCTTCCTTAGATTGAGGGGCTGCCTTAGATTGAGGGGCTGCATTAGTTTGAGGGGCTGCATTAGTTTGAGGGGCAGCATTAGTTTGAGCGGCTGCCTTGGTTTGAGGGGCTGCATTAGTTTGAGCGGCTGTCTTAGTTTGAGTGGCTGCATTAGTTTGAGCGGCTGTCTTAGTTTGAGGGGCTGCCTTAGTTTGAGCGGCTGCCTTAGTTTGAGAGGCTGCCATGGTTTGAGAGGCTGCCTTAGTTTGAGAGGCATCCTGAGTTTGAGGGGCTGCCTTCGACTGATGTGTTGCATTGGTTTGAGCATCTGTCTCAATTTGAGGGTCTGCCTTAGTTTGAGCGGCTGCCTTAGTTTGAGAGGCTGCCATGGTTTGAGAGGCTGCCTTAGTTTGAGAGGCAGCCTTAGTTTGAGGGGCTGCCTTAGTTTGAGGGGCGGCCTTAATTTGAGATGCTGCCTTAGTTTGAGCGGCTGCATTAGTTTCAGCGGCTGCCTTAGTTTGAGAGTCTGCCTTCGTTCGAGCGGAAGCCTTAGTTTGAGGGGCTGCCTTAGTTTGAGAGTCTGCCTTAGTTAGAGAGGCTGCCTGAGTTTGAGGGGCTGCCTTAGTCTGAGTGGCTGCATTAGTTTGAGGTGCTGCCTTTGGTTGAGGCGCTCCCTTAGTTTGAGATGCTGCCTTACTTTAAGGGGCTGTATTAGTTTGAGAGTCTGCCTTAGTTTGAGGGGGTGCCTTAATTTGCGGGGTTGGCTCAGTTTGACGGGCCGCCTTTGATTGAGTGGCTGCATTAGTTTGAGAGTCTGCCTTAGTTTGAGGGGCTGCCTTCGTTTGAGGGGTTGGCATAGTTTGAGGGGCTGCCTTTGATTGATTGGCTGCGTTAGTTTGAGGTGCTGCCTTAGATTGAGGAGTTGCCAAAGATTGAGGGGCTGCATTAGTTTGAGGGCGTGCCTTATATTGAGGGGCTGCATTTGTTTGAGGGGGTGCCTTAGTTTGAGAGGCAGCCTTAGTTTGAGGGGCTGCCTTAGTTTGAGAGGCTGCCTTAGTTTCAGAGGCTGCCTTAGTTTGAGGGGCTGCCTTAGTTTGAGACGGCTTCCTTAGTTTGAGGGGCTGCCTTAGTTTGAGGGGCTGCCTTAGTTTAAGGGTCTGCCTTAGATTGAGGGGCTGCATTAGTTTCTGAGCCTACCTTAGTTTGAGGGGCTGCCTTAGTTTTAGGGGCTGCCTTAGATAGAGACGCTGCCTTAGTATGAGGGGCTGCCTTAGTTTGAGTGGCAGCCTTAGTTTGAGGGGCTGCCTTAGTTTGAGGGGCTGCCTTAGTTTGAGCGGCTGCCTTAGTTTGAGGGGCTGCCTTAGATTGAGGGGCTGCTTTAGTTTGAGCGGCTGCCTTAGTTTGAGGGACTTCCTTAGATTGAGCGTTGCCTTAGTTTGAGGGGCTGCCTTAGTTTGAGAGGCTGCCTGAGTTTGAGATGCAGCCTCAGTTTGAGAGGCTGCCTCAGTTTGAGGGGCTGCCTTAGTTTGAGGGGCTGCCTTAATTTGAGAGTCTGCCTTAGTTTGAGCGGCTGCCTTAGTTTGAGCGGCTGCCTTAGTTTGAGCGTCTCCCTTAGTTTGAGAGTCTGCCTTAGTTTGAGCGGCTGCCTTAGTTTGAGGTGCTACCTTAGTTTGAGGGTCTGCCTTAATTTGAGAGACTGCCTTAGTTTGAGCGGCTGCCTTAGTTTGAGCGGCTGCCTTAGTTTGAGCGGCTGCCTTAGTTTGAGAATCTGCCTTAGTTTGAGCGGCTGCCTTGGTTTGAGCGGCTGCCTTAGTTTGAGGGTCTGCCTTACTTTTAGAGACTGCCTCAGTTTGACAGGCTGCCTTAGTTTGAGACTCTGCCTCAGTTTGAGAGGCTGCCTGAGTTTGAGGGGCTGCCTTAATTTGAGCGGCTGCATTAGTTTGAGGGGCTGCCTTTGGTTGAGGCGCACCCTTAATTTGAGGGTCTGCCTTACTTTTGGAGGCTGCCTTAGTTTGACAGGCTGCCTTAGTTTGAGAGGCTGTCTTAGTTTGAGAGGCTGCCTGAGTTTGAGGGGCTGCCTTAGTTTGAGCGGCTGCATTAGTTTGAGGGATAGGCTTAGTTTGAGTTTCAGCCTTTGATTGAGTGGCTGCATTAGTTTGAGAGTCTGCCTTTGATTGAGTGGCCGCATTAGTTTGAGGGGCTGACTTAGTTTGAGCGGCTGCCTTAGTTTGAGCGGCTGCCTTAGTTTGAGGGTCTGCCTTACTTTTAGAGGCTGCCTCAGTTTGACAGGCTGCCTTAGTTTGAGACGCTGCCTGAGTTTGAGAGGCTGCCTGAGTTTGAGGGGCTGCCTTAATTTGAGCGGCTGCATTAGTTTGAGGGGCTGCCTTTGGTTGAGGCGCTCCCTTAATTTGAGGGTCTGCCTTACTTTGAGAGGCTGCCTTAGTTTGACAGGCTGCCTTAGTTTGAGAGGCTGTCTTAGTTTGAGAGGCTGCCTGAGTTTGAGGGGCTGCCTTAGTTTGAGCGGCTGCATTAGTTTGAGGGATAGGCTTAGTTTGAGTTTCAGCCTTTGATTGAGTGGCTGCATTAGTTTGAGAGTCTGCCTTTGATTGAGTGGCCGCATTAGTTTGAGGGGCTGACTTAGTTTGAGGGGCTGCCTTGGATTGAGGGGCTGCATTAGTTTGATGGGCTGCTTTAGTTTGAGCGGCTGCCTAAGTTGAGGGGCTGCCTTAGATTGAGGGGCTGCATTAGTTTGAGCAGCTGCCTTAGTTTGAGGGGCTGCCTTAGTTTGAGGGGCTGCCTTAGTTTGAGGGGCTGCCTTTGATTGAGCGGCTGACTTAGTGAGAGAGGCTGCCTTAGTTTGAGGGGCTGCCTTAGTTTGAGAGACTGCCTTAGTTTGAGAGGCTGCCTTAGTTTGAGGGTCTGCCTTACTTTGAGAGGCTGCCTTAGTTTGTCAGGCTGCATTAGTTTGAGAGGCTGCCTGAGTTTGAGCGGCTGCATTAGTTTGAGGGGCTGCCTTTAGTTGAGGACCTTCCTTAGTTTGAGGGGCTGCCTTACTTTAAGGGGCAGCATTAGTTTGAGCGGCTGCCTTAGTTTGAGGGGCTGCCTTAGTTTGAGGAGCGGCCTTGGTTTCAGGGGCTGCATTAGTTTGAGGGGCTGTCTTCGTTTGAGAGGCTGCCTTAGATTGAAGGGCTGCATTAGTTTGAGGGGGTGCCTTAGTTTGAGAGGCTGCCTTAGTTTGAGGGGCTGCCTTAGTTTGAGAGGCTGCCTTAGTTTGGGGGCTGTCTTCGTTTGAGCGGCTGCCTTAGTTTGAGGGGCTGCCTTCGTTTGAGGGTCTGCCTTAATTTCAGAGGCTGCCTTAGTTGAGCGGCTGCCTTAGTTTGAGCGGCTGCCTTAGTTTGAGGGTCTGCCTTACTTTTAGAGGCTGCCTCATTTTGACAGGCTGCCTTAGTTTGAGAGGCTGCCTTAGTTTGAGAGTCTGCCTGGGTTTGAGGGGCTGCCTTAATTTGAGCGGCTGCATTAGTTTGAGGGGCTGCCTTTGGTTGAGGCGCTCCCTTAATTTGAGGGTCTGCCTTACTTTGAGAGGCTGCCTTCGTTTGACAGTCTGCCTTAGTTTGAGAGGCTGCTTGAGTTTGAGGGGCTGCCTTAGTTTGAGCGGCTGCATTAATTTGAGGGGTGGGCTTAGTTTGAGGGGCTGACTTTGATTGAGTGGCTGCAGTAGCTTGAGAGTCTGCCTTTGATTGAGTGGCTGCATTAGTTTGAGGGGCTAACTTAGTTTGAGGGGCTGCCTTAGACTGAGGAGCAGCATTAGTTTGAGGGGCTGCTTTAGTTTGAGCGGCTGCCTTAGTTTGAGGGGCTTCCTTAGATTGAGCGTTGCCTTAGTTTGATGGGCTGCCTTAGTTTGAGAGGCTGCCTGAGTTTGAGGGGCTGCCTTAATTTGAGCGGCTGCATTAGTTTGAGGGGCTGCCTTTGGTTGAGGCGCTCCCTTAATTTGAGGGTCTGCCTTACTTTGAGAGGCTGCCTTAGTTTGAGAGTCTGCCTTAGTTTGAGCGTCTCCCTTAGTTTGAGAGTCTGCCTTAGTTTGAGCGGCTGCCTTAGTGTGAGGTGCTACCTTAGTTTGAGGGTCTGCCGTAATTTGAGAGACTGCCTTAGTTTGAGCGGCTGCCTTAGTTTGAGCGGCTGCTTTAGTTTGAGCGGCTGCCTTAGTTTGAGAATCTGCCTTAGTTTGAGCGGCTGCCTTAGTTTGAGCGGCTGCCTTAGTTTGAGGGTCTGCCTTACTTTTAGAGGCTGCCTCAGTTTGACAGGCTGCCTTAGTTTGAGACGCTGCCTCAGTTTGAGAGGCTGCCTGAGTTTGAGAGGCTGCCTTAATTTGAACGGCTGCATTAGTTTGAGGGGCTGCCTTTGGTTGAGGCGCTCCCTTAATTTGAGGGTCTGCCTTACTTTTAGAGGCTGCCTTAGTTTGACAGGCTGCCTTACTTTGAGAGGCTGTCTTAGTTTGAGAGGCTGCCTGAGTTTGAGGGGCTGCCTTAGTTTGAGCGGCTGCATTAGTTTGAGGTTCAGCCTTTGATTGAGTGTCTGCATTAGTTTGAGAGTCTGCCTTTGATTGAGTGGCCGCATTAGTTTGAGGGGCTGACTTAGTTTGAGGGGCTGCCTTAGATTGAGGGGCTGCATTAGTTTGATGGGCTGCTTTGGTTTGAGCGGCTGCCTAAGTTGAGGGGCTGCCTTAGATTGAGGGGCTGCATTAGTTTGAGCGGCTGCCTTAGTTTGAGGGGCTGCCTTAGTTTGAGGGGCTGCCTTTGATTGAGGGGCTGCCTTAGTTTGAGAGACTGCCTTAGTTTGAGAGGCTGCCTTAGTTTGAGGGTCTGCCTTACTTTGAGAGGCTGCCTTAGTTTGACAGGCTGCCGTAGTTTGAGTGGCTGCCTGAGTTTGAGCGGCTGCATTAGTTTGAGCGGCTGCCTTTAGTTGAGGACCTTCCTTAGTTTGAGGGGCTGCCTTACTTTAAGGGGCAGCATTAGTTTGAGCGGCTGCCTTAGTTTGAGGGGCTGCCTGAGTTTTAGGAGCGGCCTTGGTTTCAGGGGCTGCATTAGTTTGAGGGGCTGCATTAGTTTGAGGGGGTGCCTTGGTTTGAGAGGCTGCCTTAGTTTGAGGAGCTGCCTTAGTTTGAGGGTCTGCCTTAATTTCAGAGGCTGCCTTAGTTCGAGCGGCTGCCTTAGTTTGAGAGGCTGCTTGAGTTTGAGGGGCTGCCTTAGTATGAGCGGCTGCATTAATTTGAGGGGTGGGCTTAGTTTGAGGGGATGCCTTTGATTGAGTGGCTGCAGTAGTTTGAGAGTCTGCCTTTGATTGAGTGGCTGCATTAGTTTGAGGGGCTAACTTAGTTTGAGGGGCTGCCTTAGACTGAGGAGCAGCATTAGTTTGAGGGGCAGCATTAGTTTGAGGGGCTGCCTTAGTTAGAGGGGCTTCCTTAGATTGAGGGGCAGCATTAGTTTGATGGGCTGCTTTAGTTTGAGCGGCTGCCTTAGTTGAGGGGCTGCCTTAGATTGACGGGCTGCATTAGTTTGAGCGGCTGACTTAGTGTGAGAGGCTGCCTTGGTTTGAGGGTCTGCCTTCCTTTGAGAGGCTGCCTTAGTTTGACAGCCTGCCTCAGTTTGAGAGGCTGCCTGAGTTTGAGAGGCTGCATTAGTTTGCGAGGCTGCCTTCGTTTGAGGGACTGCCTTAGACAGAGGGGATGCATTAGTTTGAGTGGCCTTCTCAGTTTGAGGGGCTGCCTTAGTTTGAGCGGCTGCCTTACTTTGAGGGGCTGCCTTAGTTTGAGCGGCTGCCTTAGATTGAGGGGCAGCCTTAGTTTGAGCGGCTGCCTTAGTTTGAGGGGCTGCCTTAGAGTGAGGGGCGGATTTAGTTTAGCGGCTTTGTTAGTTTGAGTGGCTGCCTTCGTTTGAGTGGCTGCCTTAGTTTGAGAGGATTCCTTAGTTTGAGATGCTGCCTTAGTTTGAGAGGCTGCCTTAGTTTGAGTGGCTGCCTTACTTTGAGGGGCGGCCTTAATTTGAGAGGCTGCCTTAGTTTGAGCGGCTGTCTCAGTTTGAGGGGCTGCCTTAGTTTGAGCGGCTGCCTTAGTTTGAGGGCCTGCCTTAGTTTGAGCGGCTGCCTTAGTTTGAGGGGCTGCCTTAGTTTGAGCGGCTGCCTTAGTTTGAGCGGCTGCCTTAGTTTGAGGGGATGCCTTAGATTGAGGGGCTGCTTTAGTTTGAGCGGCTGCATTAGTTTGAGCGGCTGCCTTAGATTCAGAGGCTGCCTTAATTTGAGATGCTGCCTTCGTTTGAGAGGCTGCCTTTGTTTGAGGGGCTTCCTTAGTTTGAGCGGCTGCCTTAGTTTGAGGGGCTGCCTTAGTTTGAGAGGCTGCCCCAGTTTGAGATGCTGCCTTAGTTTGAGAGGCTGCCTTATTTTTAGATGCTGCCTTGGTTTGAGGTGCTGCATTAGTTTGAGCTGCTGTCTTAGATTGAGGGGCTGCCTTAGTTTGAGCGTCTGCCTTAGTTTGAGAGTCGGCCTTAGTTTGAGGGGCTGCCTTAGACTGAGGTGCTGCATTAGTTTGAGCGGCTGTCTCAGTTTGAGAGGCTGCCTTAGTTTGAGCGGCTGCCTTAGTTTGAGGGGCTGCCTTAGATTGAGCGGCTGCCTTAGATTGAGGGGCTGCCTTAGTTTGAGTGGCTGCCTCAGATTGAGGGGCTGCTTTAGTTTGAGCGGCTGCATTATTTTGAGCGGCTGCCTTAGTTTGAGGGGCTGCCTTAGTTTGAGTGGCTGCCTTAGTTTGAGTGGCTGCCTTAGTTTGAGGGGCTGCCTTAGTTTGAGGGGCTGCCTTAGGTTGAGATGCTGCCTTAGTTTGAGAGGCTGCCTTAGTTTGAGAGGCCGCCTTAGTTTGAGGGGAGGCCTTAATTTGAGAGGCTGCCTTAGTTTGAGCGGCTGCCTTAGTTTGAGCGGCTGCCTGAGTTTGAGGGGCTGCCTTAGTTTGAGCGGCTGCATTAGTTTGAGGGATAGGCTTAGTTTGAGGGGCTGCCTTTGATTGAGTGGCTGCATTAGTTTGAGAGTCTGCCTTTGATTGAGTGGCTGCATTAGTATGAGCGGCTGACTTAGTTTGAGGGGCTGCCTTAGATTGAGGGGCTGCATTATTTTGATGGGCTGTTTAGTTTGAGCGGCTGCCTTAGTTGAGGGGCTTCCTTAGATTGAGGGGCTGCATTAGTTTGAGCGGCTGCCTTAGTTTGAGGGGCTGCCTTAGTTTCAGGGGCTGCTTTTGATTGAACGGCTGACTTAGTGTGAGAGGCTGCCTCAGTTTGAGAGTCTGCCTTTGTTTGAGCGGCTGCCTTAGTTTGAGGGGCTGCCTTAGATTGAGTTCTGCATTTGTTTGAGAGTCCGCCTTAGATTGAGGGACTGTCTTAATTTGAGGCGCTGCCTTAGTTTGAGCGGCCTCATTAGTTTGAGAGGCTGCCTTAATTTGAGGGACTGCCTGAGACTGAGGGGATGCATTAGTTTGAGCGGCTGTCTCAGTTTGAGGGGCTGCCTTAGTTTGAGCGGCTGCCTTACTTTGAGGGGCTGCCTTAGTTTGAGCGGCTGCCTTAGTTTAAGGGGTTGCCTTAGAGTGAGGGGCTGCTTTAGTTTAGCGGCTTCGTTAGTTTGAGCGGCTGCCTTCGTTTGAGGGGCTGCCTTAGTTTGAGAGGCTGCCTTAATTTGAGATGCTGCCTTAGTTTGAGAGGCTGCGTTAGTTTGAGGTGCTGCCTTAGTTTGAGGGGCGGCCTTAATTTGAGAGGCTGCCTTAGTTTGAGCGGCTGTCTCAGTTTGAGCGGCTGCCTTAGTTTGAGCGGCTGCCTTAGTGTGAGGGCCTGCCTTAGTTTGAGCGGCTGCCTTAGTTTGAGGGGCTGCCTTAGTTTGATGGGCTGCCTTAGATTGAGTAGCTGCTTTAGTTTGAGCGGCTGCATTTGTTTGAGTGGCTGCTTTAGTTTGAGGGGCTTCCTTAGTTTGAGCGGCTGCCTTAGTTTAAGGGGCTGCCTCAGTTTCAGAGGCTGCCTTAGTTTGAGGGGCTGCCTTAGTTTGAGGGGCGGCCTTAGTTTGAGAGGCTGCCTTAGTTTGAGAGGTTGCCTTAGTTTGAGGGGCTGCCTTTGTGTGAGGGGCTGCATTAGTTTGAGCGGCTGTCTCAGTTAGAGCGGCTGCCTTAGTTTGAGCGGCTGCCTTAGTTTGAGGGGCTGCCTTAGTTTGAGCGGCTGCCTTAGTTTGAGGGGCTGCCTTAGTTTCAGCGGCTGCCTTAGTTTGAGGGGCTGCCTTAGAGTGAGGGGCTGCTTTAGTTTGAGCGGCTGCATTAGATTGAGCGGCTGACTTTGTTTGAGGGGCATCCTTACTTTCAGCGGCTGCCTTAGTTTGAGCGGCTGCCTAATTTGAGAGGCTGCCTTAGTTTGAGAGGCTGCCTTTGTTTGAGCGGCTGCCTTAGTTTGAGCGGCTGCCTTAGTTTGAGGGGCTGCCTTAGTTTGAGGGGCGGCCTTAATTTGAGAGGCTGCCTCAGTTTGAGTGGCTGCCTTAGTTTGAGCGGCTGCCTTAGTTTGAGAGGCTGCCTGAGTTTGAGGGAATGCCTTAGTTTCAGGGGGTGCATTAGTTTGAGAGTCTGCCTTAATTTGAGGGGCTGCCTTAGACTGAGGTGCTGCATTAGTTTGAGCGGCTGTCTCAGTTTGAGGGGCTGCCTTTGTTTGAGGGGCTGCCTTAGTTTGAGCGGCTGCCTTAGTTTGAGGGGCTGCCTTAGTTTGAGGGGCTGCCTTAGATTGAGGGGCTGCTTTAGTTTGAGCGGTTGCATTATTTTGAGCGGCTGCCTTAGTTTGAGGGGCTGCCTTAGTTTGAGCGGCTGCCTTAGTTTGAGTGGCTGCCTTGGTTTGAGAGGCTGCCTTAGTTTGAGAGGCTGCCTTAGTTTGAGGTGCTGCCTTAGTTTGAGGGGCGGCCTTAATTTGAGAGGCTGCCTTAGTTTGAGCGGCTGTCTCAGTTTGAGCGGCTGTCTTAGTTTGAGCGGCTGCCTTAGTGTGAGGGCCTGCCTTAGTTTGAGCGGCTGCCTTAGTTTGAGGGGCTGCCTTCGTTTGAGCGGCTGCCTTAGTTTGATGGGCTGCCTTAGATTGAGTAGCTGCTTTAGTTTGAGCGGCTGCATTTGTTTGAGCGGCTGCTTTAGTTTGAGGGGCTTCCTTAGTTTGAGCGGCTGCCTTAGTTTGAGGGGCTGCCTCAGTTTCAGAGGCTGCCTTAGTTTGAGGGGCTGCCTTAGTTTGAGGGGCGGCCTTAGTTTGAAAGGCTGCCTTAGTTTGAGAGGTTGCCTTAGTTTGAGGGGCTGCCTTTGTGTGAGGGGCTGCATTAGTTTGAACGGCTGTCTCAGTTAGAGCGGCTGCCTTCGTTTGAGCGGCTGCCTTAGTTTGAGGGGCTGCCTTAGTTTGAGCGGCTGCCTTAGTTTGAGGGGCTGCCTTAGTTTCAGCGGCTGCCTTAGTTTGAGGGGCTGCCTTAGAGTGAGGGGCTGCTTTAGTTTGAGCGGCTGCATTAGATTGAGCGGCTGACTTTGTTTGAGGGGCATCCTTACTTTCAGCGGCTGCCTTAGTTTGAGGGGCTGCCTAATTTGAGAGGCTGCCTTAGTTTGAGAGGCTGCCTTTGTTTGAGCGGCTGCCTTAGTTTGAGCGGCTGCCTTAGTTTGAGGGGCTGCCTTAGTTTGAGGGGCGGCCTTAATTTGAGAGGCTGCCTCAGTTTGAGTGGCTGCCTTAGTTTGAGCGGCTGCCTTAGTTTGAGAGGCTGCCTGAGTTTGAGGGAATGCCTTAGTTTCAGGGGGTGCATTAGTTTGAGAGTCTGCCTTAATTTGAGGGGCTGCCTTAGACTGAGGTGCTGCATTAGTTTGAGCGGCTGTCTCATTTTGAGGGGCTGCCTTTGTTTGAGGGGCTGCCTTAGTTTGAGCGGCTGCCTTAGTTTGAGGGGCTGCCTTTGTTTGAGGGGCTGCCTTAGATTGAGGGGCTGCTTTAGTTTGAGCGGTTGCATTATTTTGAGCGGCTGCCTTAGTTTGAGGAGCTGCCTTAGTTTGAGCGGCTGCCTTAGTTTGAGTGGCTGCCTTGGTTTGAGAGGCTGCCTTAGTTTGAGATGCTGCCTTATTTTGAGAGGCTGCCTTAGTTTGAGAGGCTGCCTTAGTTTGAGGGGCGGCCTTAATTTGAGAGGCTGCCTTAGTTTGAGCGGCTACCTTTTTTTTTCAAATTAAATGCCATTCTCGGCGTCGACAATGCACTCCAGTCCCTGCGGTGCCCACCGGTCGCGGAAGTCCTCAAGCGTACCGACGGACACCGCATGCTCCTTTTCCAGGGACACCCGGGCGCGAACGTAACCGCGGAAGAGGGGCAGGCAATCGGGGAGGACGGATCCCCCGACGGCCCGCAACCTGGACATGTGAATTGCCACCTTGGCCAGGCCCAGGAGCAGACTGACGAGGAGATCCTCCTCCCGGCCCAAGCCCCTCCGCACCGGGTGCCCAAAGATCAGGAGCGTGGGACTGAAGTGCAGCCAGAATTTGAGGAGCAGCGCCTTCAGATACTCAAATAGGGGCTGCAACCTCGCTCACTCCGTATAAATGTGGAACACGGACTCGTCCAGGCCGCAGAAAGTACAGCTGGCCTGGGAGTCCGTGAACCTACTTAAAAGCCTATTGCATGGGACTGCTCTGTGCAGCACCCTCCACCCTAGGTCCCCGATGTAAAGGGGGAAGACTCCCGCGCAGAGAGACCTCCATCGGGGTTTCCCCTCGCCACCAGATGGCAACGCGGACCGCCAGGGCGTGTCCGGCCGACTGACGAGGGCGAGGAAGTGGAGAGTGTGCAGGAGCAGCCCGTACAGGAAACCCCTCCGCGGCGATTGGAATGGCACGGAGGGCATTTCCGAGAGGCGGCTCGGGTTGTGTGGGACCGGCTCCCGAGGAGGGTTTCGGGGCCTGGGTCCGATGAGCAGTTCCGGCCGAGCGGGGGTCAGCTCGGCCGGGATCGCTCCGCACTCCCGAGCCCCCTCGCCACCCGCAGTGAGGGGCGTCCCGGGGGTTTCGGCTACTCCTCCGCCCGCCGGACCGTCCCCGGAGTCGGCCGCCCGGACAGCCGAGGCGCTCTCCTCCGCCGGCGGGGGAGCGCCCTGACTGGAGGCGACCATGTCCCAGACTCGGAAAAGATCCCGGTAAAAGACAGGCAACTCCCTCAGAGAGGCGCGGCTAACGGACTCCACCAGTAGCTGCGTGTCGTCTTGAAGGCAGTGATACTGGCGGAAAAAATACGTCGCCAGCGCACACCATCTGGGAGGACGCTCGAAGTACAGGTATCTCTGCAGGGTCCGAAGGCGGAGAGTCGCAGCCTGGGTGCGGACGCACACCAGCGACTGACCGCCCTCCTCGATCGGGAGACTCAGGACCGCGGCAGAGACCCAGTGTTTCCTCTTGCCCCAGAAGAAATCGATGAGTTTCTTCTGGATCTTGGTGGCAAATACAGGAGGCGGGGCCAAAGTGACCAACCGGTACCACAGCATGGAGGCCACCAGTTGGTTTATGACCAACGCTCGGCCCCTGTAGGAAAGCACTCGGAGCAGTCCTGTCCAGCGCCCCAGCCGAGCGGTGACTTTCGCCTCCAACTCCTGCCAGTTTGCCGGCCAGGCTTCCTCAGCGGGGCTAAGGTGGACTCCCAGATAGAGGAGGTGCGTGGTGCTCCACGCAAAAGGTGTCATCTCCTCCAGCAGGGAGTCCACCCGCCACTGACCAACCAGGAGTCCGGAACATTTCTCCCAATTGATCCTCGCGGAGGACGCGGCAGAAAAGGTCTGCTGGCAGTCGCGCATCCTCCGCAAGTCAATGGGATCTGTGATTGCGAGGTTCACGTCGTCGGCGTAAGCCGAGAGGACGACCTGCATGGCCGGCTCGCGCAGAGCCAATCCCGTCAACCTCCTGCGAAGCAGGCACAGGAAGGGCTCCACGCAGATGGTATACAATTGGCCGGACATGGGGCACCCCTGACGCACTCCTCTCCCAAATCGAAGGGGCGCCGTCAAGGACCCGTTATCTTTGACTAGACACTCTGCGGCGGCGTATAAAAGTCGAACCCGGGCCACGAAATGCGGCCCGAGTCCGAAAGCGCGCAGAGTCCCGAAAAGGTAATCGTGATCCACCCTGTCGAACGCCTTCTCCTGATCGAGGGAGAGAAAGGCGACCGACTGACCAGTCCTCTGGGAAAGATGGATCAGGTCCCGGACCAGGTGGATGTTGTCCTGGATGGACCGGCCCGGGACCATGTAGGACTGGTCGGGGTGGATCATGTGGGCCAGCACGGAGCCCAGGCGAGCTGGCAGTATTGGAGGGAGCAGGGAGCTGGCAGTATTGGAGGGCGCAGGAAGCAGGTAGTGTTGTAGGGAGCAAGGAGCTGGCAGTATTGGATGGAGCAGGGAGCTGGCAGTATTGGAGGGAGATGGGATATGGCAGTATTGGATGGAGCAGGGAGCACGTAATGTTGTGGGGAGCAGGGAGCTGGCATCATTGAAGGAAGCAGGGAGCTGGCAGTATTGCGGTGTCCAGAAATCTGGCTGTATTGGAGGGAGCAGGGAGCTGGCATTACTGGAGGGAGCAGGGAGCTGGCAGTGTTGAGGATTCCAGAAATCTGCTTGTATTGGAGGGGGAATGGAGTCGTAGTGTTGGAGGGAGCAGGGAGCTGGCAGTATTGGGGAGTACAGAGATCTGGCAGTATAGGAGGGAGCAGGGAGCTGGCAGTATTGGGGAGTACAGAGATCTGACAGTATGGGAGGGAGCAGGGAGCTGTAAGTATTGGGAGTAAAGAGATCAGGCAGTATTGTCGGGAGCAGGGAACTGGCAGTATTGGAGGTTGCAGGGTACGAGTAGTATTGGAGTGTGCAGGGAGAAGGCAGTATTGAACGGTGCAGCGAGTTTGCTGTATTTTTTGGAACATGGAGATGGCAGTATTGGGGAGTACAGAGATCTGACAGTATGGGAGGGAGCAGGCAGCTGGCAGTATTGGGAGTAAAGAGATCTGGCAGTATTGTAGGGAGCAGGGAACTGGCAGTATTGGGGAATACAGAGATGTGGCAATATTGGAGCGAGCAGGGAGCTGGCATTATAGCGGAGTACAGAGATTGGCAATATTGGAGGGAGCAGTGATCCGGCAGTCTTGGAGGGAGAAATGAGCTGACAGCATTGGAGGGAGCAGGGAGCTGGCAGTATTGGAGGGAGGAGTGAGCTGACAGTATTGGAGGGAGCAGGGAGCTGGTAGTATTGGAGGGAGCAGGGAGCTTGCAGTATTGGGGAGTACAGAGACCTGGCATGATTGGAGGGAGCACGGAGCTGGCAGTATTTGATGGAGTAGGGAGCTGCAGTATTGGGCAGTACAGAGACCTGGCAGTGTTGGAGGGAGCAGCGAGCTGACAGTATTGGAGGGAGCAGGGAGCTGGCAGCATTGGAGGGAGCAGGGAGCTGGCAGTATTGGGGAGTACAGAGACCTGGCATTATTGGAGGAATAGGGAGCTGGCAGTATTTGATGGAGCAGGGAGCTGGCAGTATTGTGGAGTACAGAGACCTGGCAGTATTGGAGGGAGCAGGGAGCTGACAGTATCGGGGAGAACATAGATCTGGCAGTATTCGAGGGAACATGGAGCTGGCAGTTTTGGAGGGAGGTGGGAGCTGGCAGTATTTGAGCGAACAGGAAGCTGGCAGTATTGGAGGCTGCGGGGAGTTGGCAGTATTGGGGAGTACGGAGATCCGGCAGTATTGGAGGGAGCAGGGAGCTGGCAGTATTGGGGAGTAGAGAGATCTGGCAGTATTTGATGGAGCAGGGATCTGGCATTATTGGAGGCAGCAGGGAGATGTCAGAAATGGAGGGAGCAGGGAGCAGGTAGTGCTGTAGGGAGCAGGCAGCTGGCAGTATTGGAGGGAGCAGGGAGCTGGCAGTATTGGAGGGAGCTGGGATTTGGCAGTATTGGATGGAGCAGGGAGCAGGTAGTGTTGTGGGCAGCAGGGAGCAGGCATTATTGGAGGGAGCAGGGAGCTGGCAGTATTGTGGAGTCCAGAAATCTGGCTGTATTGGAGGGAGCAGGGAGCTGGCAGTATTGGATGGAGCATTGGGTCGTAGTGTTGGAGGGAGCAGGGAGCTGGCATTACTGGAGGGAGCAGGGAGCTAGCACTGTTGCGGAGTCCAGAAATCTGGTTGTATTGGAGGGACAATGGAGTCGTAGTGTTGGAGGGAGCAGGGAGCTGGCAGTATTGGGAGAAGACTGATCTGGCAGTATGGGTGAGAGCAGTCAGCTGGCCGTATTGGGAGAACAGAGATCTGGCAGTATTGGAGGGAGCATGGAGCTGGCAGTATTGGGGAGTACAGAGATCTGGCAGTATTGGAGGGAGCAGGGAGCTGGCAGTATAGGGGAGTACAGAGATCTGACAGTATGGGAGGGAGCAGGGAGCTGGCAGCATTGGGAGTAAAGAGATCTGGCAGTATTGTAGGGAGCAGGGAACTGGCAGTATTGGAGGGTGCAGGGAACGAGTAGTATTGGAGGGTGCAGGGTGAAGGCAGTATTGAACGGTGCAGCGAGTTTGCAGTATTGGATGGAACATGGAGCTGGAAGCATTGCGGGGCGCAGTAAGCTGGCAGTATGGGAGGGAGCTTGCAGTATTGGGAGAACAGAGATCTGGCAGTATTGGAGGGAGCATGAAGCTGGCAGAATTGGGGAGTACAGAGATCTGGCAGTATAGGATGGAGAATGGAGCTGGCAGTATTGGGGAGTACAGAGATCTGACAGTATTGGAGGGAGAAGTGAGCTGGCAGTACTGGAGGGAGCAGTGAGCTCCAGTATTGGAACGAGCAGGGAGCTGGCATTATTGGGGAGTACAGAGATGTGGCAATATTGGAGCGAGCAGGGAGCTGGTATTATAGCGGAGTAAAGAGATTGGCAATATTGGAGGGAGCAGTGATGTGGCAGTATTGGAGGGAGAAGTGAGCTGACAGCATTGGAGGGAGCAGGGAGCTGGCAGTATTGGAGGGAGGAGTGAGCTGACAGTATTGGAGGGAGCAGGGAGCTGGCAGTATTGGAGGGAGCAGGGAGCTTGCAGTATTGGGGAGTACAGAGACCTGGCATGATTGGAGGGAGCACAGAGCTGGCAGTATTTGATGGAGCAGGGAGCTGGCGGAATTGGGCAGTACAGAGACCTGGCAGTATTGGAGGGAGCAGCGAGCTGACAGTATTGGAGGGAGCAGGGAGCTGGCAGTATTGGAGGGAGCAGGGAGCTGGCATTATTGGGGAGTACAGAGACCTGGCATTATTGGAGGAACAGGGAGCTGGCAGTATTTGATGGAGCAGGGAGCTGGCAGTATTGTGGAGCACAGAGACCTGGCAGTATTGGAGGGAGCAGGGAGCTGACAGTATCGGGGAGTACATAGATCTGGCAGTATTCAAGGGAACATGGAGCTGGCATTATTGGAGGGAGGTGGGAGCTGGCAGTATTTGAGCGAACAGGAAGCTGGCAGTTTTGGAGGCTGCAGGGAGTTGGCAGTATTGGGGAGTGCAGAGATCTGGCAGTATTGGAGGGAGCAGGGAGCTGGCAGTATTGGGGTGTATAGAGATCTGGCAGTATTTGATGGAGCAGGGAGTTGTCAGTATTGGGCAGTACAGAGATCTGGTAGTATTGGAAGGAGCAGGGAGCTGGCAGTATTGGGGAGTACAGAGATCTGGTAGTATTGGAAGGAGGTGGGAGCTGGCAGTATTTGAGCGAACAGGAAGCTGGCAGTTTTGGAGGCTGCAGGGAGTTGGCAGTATTGGGGTGTATAGAGATCTGGCAGTATTTGATGGAGCAGGGAGTTGTCAGTATTGGAGAGTACAGAGATCTGGTAGTATTGGAAGGAGCAGGGAGCTGGCAGTATTGGGGAGTACAGAGCTCTGGTAGTATTGGAAGGAGCAGGGAGCTGGCAGTATTGGGAAGTACAGAGATCTGGCAGTATTGGAAGGAGCAGGGAGCTGGCGCTATTGGGGAGTACAGAGATCTGGCAGTATTGGAGGGAGCAGGGAGTTGGCAGTATTGGGGTGTATAGAGATCTGGCAGTATTTGATGGAGCAGGGAGTTGTCAGTATTGGGGAGTACAGAGATCTGGTAGTATTGGAAGGAGCAGGGAGCTGGCAGTATTGGGGAGTGCAGAGATCTGGCAGTATTGGAGGTCGCAGGGATCTGGCATTATTGGAGGCAGCAGGGAGCTGTCAGTATTGGAGGGAGCAGGGAGCAGGTAGTGTTGTTGAGAGCAGGGAGCTGGCAGTATTGGAGGGAGCAGGGAGCTGGCAGTATTGGAGGGAGCTGGGAGCTGTCAGTATTGGATGGAGCAGGGAGCTGGTCGTGTTGTGGGCAGCAGGGAGCTGGCATTATTGGAGGGAGCAGGGAGCTGGCAGTATTGCGGAGTCATGAAATCTGGCTGTATTGGAGGGAGCAGGGAGCTGGCAGTATAGGATGGAGCATTGGTTCGTAGTGCTGGAGGGAGCAGGGAGCTGGCATTACTGGAGGGAGCAGGGAGCTGGCAGTGTTGTGGAGTCCAGAAATCTGGTTGTATTGGAGGGAGAATGGAGTCGTAGTGTTGGAGGGAGGAGGGAGCTGGCAGTATTGGAGGGAGCAGGGAGCTGACAGTATTGGAGGGGGCAGGGAGCTGGCAGCATTGGGGAGTACAGAGATCTGGCAGTATTGGAGGGAGCAGGGAGCTGGCAGTATTGGGGAGTGCAGAGAACTGGCAGTATTGGAGGGAGCTGGAGCTGGCAGTGTTGGGAGTATAGAGATCTGGCTGTATTGTAGGGAGCAGGGAAAAGGCAGTATTGGAGGGTGCAGGGAGCTGGCAGCATTGGGGGGAGCAGGAAGCTGGCAGTATGGGAGGGAGCTGGCATTATTGGAAGGTGCAGGGAACTGGTATTATTGGAGTGTACAGGGAGCTGGCAGTCCTGGTGGGAGCAGAGAACTGTTAGTATTGGAGGGAGCAGGGAGCTGGCAGTATTGGGAGAACAGAGATCTGGCAGTATTGGATGGAGCAGGGAGCTGGCAGTATTGGGGAGAACAGAGATTGGCAGTATTGGAGGGAGAAGGGAGCTGGCAGTATTGGAGGGAGCAGGTAGCAGTTAGTGTTGTCGGGAGCAGGGAGCTGGCAGTATTGGAGGGAGCAGGGAGCTGGCAGTATTGGAGGGAGCTGGGATTTGGCAGTATTGGATGGAGCAGGGAGCAGGTAGTGTTGTTGGCAGCAGGGAGCTGGCATTATTGGAGGGAGCAGGGAGCTGGCAGTGTTGTGGAGTCAAGAAATCTGGTTGTATTGGAGGGAGAATGGAGTCGTAGTGTTGGAGGGAGGAGGGAGCTGGCAGTATTGGAGGGATCCGGGAGCTGACAGTATTGGAGGGGGCAGGGAGCTGGCAGTATTGGAGGGAGCAGGTAGCAGTTAGTGTTGTCGGGAGCAGGGAGCTGGCAGTATTGGAGGGAGCAGGGAGCTGGCAGTATTGGAGGGAGCTGGGATTTGGCAGTATTGGATGGAGCAGGGAGCAGGTAGTGTTGTTGGCAGCAGGGAGCTGGCATTATTGGAGGGAGCAGGGAGCTGGCAGTGTTGTGGAGTCCAGAAATCTGGTTGTATTGGAGGGAGAATGGAGTCGTAGTGTTGGAGGGAGGAGGGAGCTGGCAGTATTGGAGGGATCAGGGAGCTGACAGTATTGGAGGGGGCAGGGAGCTGGCAGTATTGGGGAGTACAGAGATCTGGCAGTATTGGAGGGAGCAGGGAGCTGGCAGTATTGGGGAGTGCAGAAAACTGGCAGTATTGGAGGGAGCGGGAGCTGGCAGTGTTGGGAGTATAGAGATCTGGCTGTATTGTAGGGAGCAGGGAAAAGGCAGTATTGGAGGGTGCAGGGAGCTGGCAGCATTGGGGGGAGCAGGAAGCTGGCAGTATGGGAGGGAGCTGGCATTATTGGAAGGTGCAGGCAACTGGTATTATTGGAGTGTACAGGGAGCTGGCAGTCCTGGTGGGAGCAGAGAACTGGTAGTATTGGAGGGAGCAGGGAGCTGGCAGTATTGGGAGAACAGAGATCTGGCAGTATTGGATGGAGCAGGGAGCTGGCAGCATAGGGGAGAACAGAGATTGGCAGTATTGGAGGGAGAAGGGAGCTGGCAGTATTGGAGGGAGCAGTGACCTCCAGTATTGGAGGGAGAAGTGAGCTGGCAGTATCGGAAGGACCAGTGAGCTCCAGTATTGGAGCGAGCAGGGAGCTGGTAGTATTGGGGTGCACAGAGATGTGGCAATATTGGAGCCAGCAGGGAGCTGGCATTATAGCGGAGTACAGAGATTGGCAATATTGGAGGGAGCAGTGATCTGGCAGTATTTGAGGGAGAAGTGAGCGGGCAGCATTGGAGTGGGCAGGGAGCTGACATTATTGGAGGGAGGAGTGAGCTAACAGTATTGGAGGGAGCAGGGAGCTGGCAGTATTGGAGGGAGCAGGGAGCTGACAGTATTGGAGGGAGGGGTGAGCTGACAGTATTGGAGGGAAAGGGAGCTGGCAGTATTTGATGGAGCAGGGAGCTGGCAGTATTGGGCAGTGCAGAGACCTGGCAGTATTGGAGGGAGCAGCGAGCTGACAGTATTGGAGGGAGCAGGGAGCTGGCAGTATTGGAGGGAGCAGGGAGCTGGCAGTATTGGAGGGAGCAGTCAGCTGGCAGTATTGGGGAGTACAGAGACCAGGCATTGTTGGAGGGAGCAGGGAGCTGGCAGTATTTGATGGAGCAGGGAACTGGCAGTTTTGCGGAGTACAGAGACCTGGCAGGATTGGAGGGAGCAGGGAGCTGACAGCATTGCGGGGCGCAGGAAGCTGGCAGTATGGGAGGGAGCTGGCAGTATTGGAAGGTGCAGGGAACTGATGGTATTGGAGGGTGCAGGGAACTGGCAGTACTGGAGGGTGCAGAGAACTGGAAGTATTGGAGGGAGCAGGGAGCAGGCAGTATTGGGAGAACAGAGATCTGGCAGTATTGGAGGGAGCATGGAGCTGGCAGTATTGGGGAGTGCAGAGATCTGACAGTATGGGAGAGAGCAGGGAGCTGGCAGTATTGGGAGTAAAGAGATCTGGCAGTATTGTTGGGAGCAGGGAACTGGCAGTATTGGAGGGAGCAGGGAGCTGGCATTACTCAGGGAGCAGGGAGCTGGAAGTATTGGGGAGTACAGAGACCTGGCAGTCTTGGAGGGAGCAGCAAGCGGACAGTATTGGAGGGCGAAGGGAGCTGGCATTATTGGAGGGAGCAAGGAGCTGGCAGTATTGGGGAGTACAGAGACCTGGCAGTATTGGAGGGAGCAGGGAGCTGGCACCATTGGGGAGTACAGAGACTTGGCAGTATTGGAGGGAGCAGCGAGCTGACTGTATTGGAGGGAGCAGGGATCTGGCAGTATTGGATTGAGCAGTGAGCTGGCAGTATTGGGGAGTAGAGAGACCTGGCAGTATTGGAGAGAGCAGGGAGCTGTCAGTATCGGGGAGTGCAGAGACCTGGCAGTATTCGAGGGAACATGGAGCTGGCAGTCTTGGAGTGTAGTGTGATCTGGCAGTATTGGAGGGTGCAGGGAGTTGGCAGTATTTGAGCGAACAAGAAGCTGGCAGTATTGGAGGGAGGAGGGAGCTGGCAGTATTGGACGGATGTGGGAGCTGGCAGTATTGGACGGTGCAGGGAGTTGGCATTATTTGAGCGAACAGTGGGCTGGCAGTTTTGGGGAGTACAGAGACCTGGCAGTATTGCAGGGGGCAGGGAGCTTGCAGCATTGGTGAGTACAGAGACCTGGCATTATTGGAGGGGGCAGGGAGCTGGCAGTGTTGGGAAGTGCAGAGACCTGGCAGTATTGGAGGGGGCAGGGAGCTGACAGTATTGGGGAGTACAGAGACCTGGCAGTATTTGATGGAGCAGGGAGTTGGCAGTATTGGGGAGTCCAGAGATCTGGCAGTATTGGAGGGGGCAGGGAGCTGGCAGCATTGGTGAGTACAGAGACCTGGCATTATTGGAGGGGGCAGGGAGCTGGCAGTGTTGGGGAGTGCAGAGACCTGGCAGTATTGGAGGGGGCAGGGAGCTGACCGTATTGGGGAGTACCGAGACCTGGCAGTATTTGATGGAGCAGGGAGTTGGCAGTATTGGGGAGTACAGAGATCTGGCAGTATTGGAGGGAGCAGGGATCTGGCATTATTGGAGGCGGCAGGGAGCTGGCAGTATTGGAGGGCGCAGGGAGCATGTAGTGTTGTAGGGAGCAAGGAGCTGGCACTATTGGAAGAAGCAGGGAGCTGGCAGTATTGGAGGGAGCTGGGATTTGACCGTATTGGATGGAGCAGGGAGCAGGTAATTTTGGGGGGAGCAGGGAGCTGAAATTATTGGAGGGAGCTGGGAGCTGGCAGTATTGCGGTGTCCAGAAATCTGGCTGCATTGGAGTGAGCAGGGAGCAGGTAATGTTGGGGGGAGCAGGGAGCTGGCATTATTGGAGGGAGCAGGGAGATGGCAGTGTTGCGGAGTCCAGAAATCTGGTTGTATTAGAGGTGGAATGGAGTCGGAGTGTTGGAGGGAGCAGGGAGCTGGCATTACCGGAGGGAGCAGGGAGCTGGCAGTATTGGCGAGTACAGATATCTGGCAGTATTGGAGGGAGCAGGGAGCTGGCTGTACTGGGGTGTACTGAGATCTTGCATTATTGGAGGGGGCAGGGAGTTGTCACTATTGGAAGGAGGAGGGAGATGGCAGTATTGGAGGGTGCTGGGAGCTGGTAGAACTGGAGGGTGCAGGAAGTTGGCAGTATTGGAGGGAGCGGGGAGCTGGCAGTTTTGGAAGGACCTGGGTGCTGGCAGTATTGGAGGGGACAGGGAGCTGACACGATTGGAGGGAGCAGGGAGATGGCAGTATTGGAGGGGGCAGGGAGCTGACAGTATTGGGGAGTACAGAGATCTGGCAGCATTGGAGGGAGCAGGGAGCTGGCAGTATAGGGGAGTACAGAGATCTGACAGTATGGGAGGGAGCAGGGAGCTGGCAGTATTGGGAGTAAAGAGATCTGGCAGTATTGTAGGGAGCAGGGAACTGGCAGTATTGGAGGGTGCAGGGAACGAGTAGCATTGGAGGGTGCAGGGAGAAGGCCGTATTGAACGGTGCAGCGAGTTTGCAGTATTGGATGGAACATGGATTTGGCAGTATTGGGGGGAGAAGGAAGCTGGCAGTATGGGAGGGAGCTGGCAGTATTGGAAGGTGCAGGGAACTGGTAGTATTGGAGGGTGCAGGGAGCTGGCAGTATTGGGGAGTACAGAGACCTGGCACCATTGGAGGGAGCAGGGAGCTGGCAGTATTGGAGGGAGCAGGGATCTGGCAGTATTGGAGGGAATAGGGAGCTGGCAGTATTGGGGAGTAGAGAGACCTGGAAGTATTGGAGGTAACTGGAATCTGGCATTATTGGAGGCAGCAGGGAGCTGTCAGTATTGGAGGGAGCAGGGAGCAGTTAGTGTTGTCGGGAGCAGGGAGCTGGCAGTATTGGAGGGAGCAGGGAGCTGGCAGTATTGGAGGGAGCTGGGATTTGGCAGTATTGGATGGAGCAGGGAGCAGGTAGTGTTGTTGGCAGCAGGGAGCTGGCATTATTGGAGGGAGCAGGGAGCTGGCAGTATTGCGGAGTCCAGAAATCGGGCTGCATTGGAGGGAGCAGGGAGCTGGCAGTATTGGATGGAGCATTGGGTCGTAGTGTTGGAGGCAGCAGGGAGCTGGCATCACTGGAGGGAGCAGGGAGCTGGCAGTATTGGGAGAACAGAGATCTGGCAGTATGGGTGGGAGCAGTGAGCTGGCCGTATTGGGCGGACTGAGATATGTCAGTATGGTAGGGAGCTGGGAACTGGCAGCATTGAGGAGTACAGAGATGTTGCATTATTGGAGGGGGCGGGGAGTTGTCACTATTGCAAGGAGGAGGGAGATGGCAGTATTGGGAGAACAGAGATCTGGCAGTATTGGAGGGAGCATGGAGCTGGCAGTATTGGGGAGTACAGAGATCTGGCAGTATTGGAGGGAGCAGGGAGCTGGCAGTATTGGGGAATACAGAGATCTGACATTATGGGAGGGAGCAGGGAGCTGGCAGTATTGGGAGTAAAGAGATCTGGCAGTATTGTAGGGAGCAGGGAACTGGCAGTATTGGAGGGAGCAGGGAGCTGGCATTACTGGAGGGAGCAGGGAGCTGGCAGTATTGGGGAGTACAGAGACCTGGCAGTATTGGAGGGAGCAGCGAGCTGACAGTATTGGAGGGAGAAGGGAGCTGGCAGTATTGGAGGGAGCAGGGAGCTGGCCTGATTGGGGAGTACAGAGACCTGGCAGTATTGGAGGGTGCAGGGAGCTGGCAGCATTGGGGAGTACAGAGACTTGGCAGTATTGGAGGGAGCAGCGAGCTGACAGTATTGGAGGGAGCAGGGAGCTGGCAGTATTGGAGGGAGCAGGGAGCTGGCAGTGTTGGGTAGTAGAGAGACCTGGCAGTATTGGAGAGAGCAGGGAGCTGGCAGTATTGGAGGGAGCAGGGATCTGGCAGTATTGCAGGGAGCAGGGAGCTGGCAGTATTGGGGAGTCGAGAGACCTGGCAGTATTGGAGAGAGCAGGGAGCTCACAGTATCGGGAAGTGCAGAGATCTGGCAGTATTGGAGTGAGCAGGGAACTGGCAGTATCGGGGAGTACAGAGAACTGGCAATATTCGAGGGAACATGGAGCTGGCAGTATTGGAGGGAGGTGGGAGCTGGCAGTATTGGAGGGTGCAGGGAGTTGGCAGTATTTGAGCGAACAGGAATCTGGCAGTATTGGAGTGAGGAGGGAGCTGGCAGTATTGGAGGGATGTGGGAGCTGGCAGTATTGGAGGGTGCAGGGAGTTGGCATTATTTGAGCGATCAGGGGGCTGGCAGTATTGGGGAGTACAGAGACCCGGCAGTATTTGATGGAGCAGGGAGTTGGCAGTATTGGGGAGTCCAGAGATCTGGCAGTATTGTCGGGAGCAGGGAACTGGCAGTATTGGAGGGTGCAGGGAACGAGTAGTATTGGAAGGCGCAGGGTGAAGGCAGTATTGAACGGTGCAGCGAGAGTGCAGTATTGGATGGAACATGGAGCTGGCAGCATTGCCGGGCGCAGGAAGCTGGCAGTATCGGGGTGTACAGAGATCTGGCAGTATTCGAGGTAGCATGAGCTGGCAGTATTGGAGGAAGGTGGGAGTTGGCAGTATTTGAGCGAACAGGAAGTTGGCAGTATTGGAGGCTGCAGTGAGTTGGCAGTATTGGGGAGTACAGAGATGTGGCAGTATTGGAGGGAGCAGGGAGCTGGCAGTATTGGGGAGTAGAGAGATCTGGCAGTATTTGATGGAGCAGGGACTTGGCAGCATTGGGGAGTACAGAGATCTAGCAGTATTGGTAGGAGCAGGGAGCTGGCAGTATTGGGGAGTACAGAGATCTGGCAGTATTGGAGGTAGCAGGGATCTGGAAGTATTGGGAAGTACAGAGATGTGGCGGTAATGGAAGGAGCAGGGAGCTGGCAGTATTGGAGGGAGCAGGGATCTGGCATTATTGGAGGCGGCAGGGAGCTGTCAGTATTAGGGAGTACAGAGTTCTGGCAGTATTGGAAGGAGCAGAGGGCTGGCAGTATTGGAGGGAGCAGGGAGCTGGGAGTATTGTAGGGCGCATCGAGCATGTAGTGTTGAAGGGAGCAAGGAGCAGGTAATGTTGTGGGGAGCAGGGAGCTGGCAGTATTGGAGGGAGCAGGGATCTGGCATTATTGGAGGCGGCAGGGAGCTGTCAGTATTAGGGAGTACAGAGTTCTGGCAGTATTGGAAGGAGCAGAGGGCTGGCAGTATTGGAGGGAGCAGGGAGCTGGGAGTATTGTAGGGCGCATCGAGCATGTAGTGTTGAAGGGAGCAAGGAGCAGGTAATGTTGTGGGGAGCAGGGAGCTGGCAGTATTGGAGGGAGCAGGGAGCTGGCAGTATTGCGGTGTCCAGAAATCTGGCTGTATTGGAGGGAGCAGGGAGCTGGCATTACTGGAGTGAGCAGGGAGCTGGCAGTGTTGGGGAGTACAGAGATCTGGCAGTATTGGAGGAAGCAGGGAGCTGGCTGTATTGTGGTGCACAGAGATCTTGCATTATTTGAGGGGGCAGTGAGTTGTCACTATTGGAAGGAGGAGGGAGATGGCAGTATTGGAGGGTGCTGGAAGCAGGTAGAACTGGAGGGTGCAGGAAGTTGGCAGTATTGGAGGGAGCGGGGAGCTGGCAGTTTTGGAGGGACCTGGGAGCTGGCAGTATTGGAGGGGGCAGGGAGCTGACACTATTGGAAAGAGCAGGGAGATGACAGTATTGGAGGGGTCAGGGAGCTGGCAGTATTGGGGAGTACAGAGATCTGGCAGTATTGGAGGGAGCAGGGAGCTGGCAGTATTGGGGAGTACAGAGATCTGACACTATGGGAGGGAGCAGGGAGCTGGCAGTATTGGGAGGAAAGAGATCTGGCATTATTGAAGGGAGCAGGGAACTGGCAGTATTGGAGCGTGCAGGGAACAAATAGTATTGGAGGGTGCAGGGAGAAGGCAGTATTGAACGGTGCAGCGCGTTTGCATTATTGGATGGAACATGGAGATGGCAGTATTGGGGGGAGCAGGAAGCTTGCAGTATGGGAGGGAGCTGGCAGTATTGGAAGGTGCAGGGAACTGGTAGTATTGGAGGGAGCAGGGAACTGGCAGTACTGGAGGGTGCAGAGAACTGGTAGTATTGGAGGGAGCAGGGAGCTGGCAGTATTGGGAGAACAGAGATCTGGCAGTATTGGAGGGAGCATGGAGCTGGCAGTATTGGGGCGTACAGAGATGTGGCAGTATTGGATGGAGCATGGAGCTGGCAGTATTGGGGAGTACAGATATCTGGCAGTTTTGGAGGGAGCAGGGAGCTGACAGCATTGCGGGGCGCAGGAATCTGGCAGTATGGGAGGGAGCTGGCAGTATTGGAAGGTGCAGGGAACTGGTGGTATTGGAGGGTGCAGGGAACTGGCAGCACTGGAGGGTGCAGAGAACTGGTAGTATTGGAGGAAGCAGGGAGCTGGCAGTATTGGGAGAACAGAGATCTGGCAGTATTTGAGGGAGCATGGAGCTGGCAGTATTGGTGAGTACAGAGATCTGGCAGTATTGGAGGGAGCAGGGAGCTGGCAGTATTGGGGAGTACAAAGATCTGACAGTATTGGAGGGAGCAGGGAGCTGGCATAACTGGAGGGAGCAGGGAGCTGGCAGCATTTGGGAGTACAGAGAACTGGCAGTATTGGAGGGAGCAGCTGGCTGACAGTATTGGAGGGAGAAGGGAGCTGGCAGTATTGGTGGGAACAGGGTGCTGGCAGTATTGGGGAGTACAGAGACCTGGCAGTACTGGAGGGAGCAGGGAGCTGGCACCATTGGGGAGTACAGAGACTTGGCAGTATTGGAGGGAGCAGAGACCGGACAGTATTGGAGGGAGCAGGGAGCTGGCTGTATTGGAGGGAGCAGGGAGCTGGCAGTATTGGGTAGTCGAGAGACCTGGCAGTATTGGAGAGAGCAGGGAGCTGGCAGTATTGGAGGGAGCAGGGATCTGGCAGTATTGGAGGGAGCAGGGAGCTGGCAGTATTGGGGAGTCGAGTGACCTGGCAGTATTGGAGAGAGCAGGGAGCTGGCAGTATTGGAGGGAGCAGGGATCTGGCAGTATTGGAGGGGGCAGGGAGCTGGCAGTATTGGGGAGTAGAGAGACCTGGCAGTATTGGAGAGAGCAGGGAGCTGACAGTATCGGGGAGTGCGGAGATCTGGCAGTATTGGAGTGAGCAGGGAACTGGCAGTATCGGGGAGTACAGAGAACTGGCAATATTCGAGGGAACATGGAGCTGGCAGTATTGGAGGGAGGTGGGAGCTGGCAGTATTGGAGGGTGCAGGGAGTTGGCAGCATTTGAGCGTACAGGAATCTGGCAGTATTGGAGGGAGGAGGGAGCTGGCAGTATTGGAGGGATGTGGGAGCTGGCAGTATTGGAGGATGCAGGGAGTTGGCATTATTTGAGCGATCAGGGGGCTGGCAGTATTGGGGAGTACAGAGAACTGGCAGTATTGGAGGGGGCAGTCAGCTGACAGTATTGGGGAGTACAGAGACCCGGCAGTATTTGATGGAGCAGGTAGTTGGCAGTATTGGGGAGTCCAGAGATCTGGCAGTATTGGAGGGAGCAGAGAGCTGGAAGTATTGGGAAGTACAGAGATGTGACGGTAATGGAAGGAGCAGGGAGCTGGCAGTATTGGGGAGCACAGTGATCTAGCAGTATTGGAGGGAGCAGGGATCTGGCATTATTGGAGGCGGCAGGGAGCTGTCAGTATTAGGTCGTACAGAGTTCTGGCAGTATTGGAAGGAGCAGAGGGCTGGCAGTATTGGAGGGAGCATGGAGCTGGGAGTATTGTAGGGCGCAGCGAGCATGTAGTGTTGCAGGGAGCAAGGAGCAATTAATGTTGTGGGGAGCAGGGAGCTGGCAGTATTGGAGGGAGCAGGGAGCTGGCAGGATTGCGGTGTCCAGGAATCTGGCTGTGTTGGAGGGAGCAGGGAGCTGGCATTACTGGAGGGAGCAGGGTGCTGTCAGTGTTGCGGAGTCCAGAAATCTGGTTGTATTGGAGTGGGAATGGAGTCGTAGTGTTGGAGGGAGCAGGGAGCTGGCATTACTGGAGTGAGCAGGGAGCTGGCAGTGTTGGGGAGTACAGAGATCTGGCAGTATTGGAGGAAGCAAGGAGCTGGCTGTATTGGGGTGCACAGAGATCTTGCATTATTGGAGGGGGCAGTGAGTTGTCACTACTGGAAGGAGGAGGGAGATGGCAGTATTGGAGGGTGCTGAAAACAGGTAGAACTGGAGGATGCAGGAAGTTGGCAGTATTGGAGGGAGCGGGGAGCTGGCAGTTTTGGAGGGATCTGGGAGCTGGCAGTTTTGGAGGGGGCAGGGAGCTGACACTATTGGAGGGAGCAGGGAGATGACAGTATTGGAGGGGGCAGCGAGCTGGCAGTATTGGGGAGTACAGAGATCTGGCAGTATGGGAGGGAGCAGGGAGCTGGCAGTATTGGGAGTAAAGAGATCTGGCAGTATTGTCGGGAGCAGGGAACTGGCAGTATTGGAGGGTGTAGGGAACGAGTAGTATTGGAGGGTGCAGGGAGAAGGCAGTATTGAACGGTGCAGCGTGTTTGCATTATTGGATGGAACATGGAGATGGCAGTATTGGGGTGAGCAGGAAGCTGGCAGTATGGGAGGGAGCTGGCAGTGTTGGAAGGTGCAGGGAACTGGTAGTATTGGAGGGTGCAGGGAACTGGCAGTACTGGAGGGTGCAGAGAAATGGTAGTATTGGAGGGAGCAGGGAGCTGGCAGTATTGGGAGAACAGAGATCTGGCAGTATTGGAGGGAGCATGGAGCTGGCAGTGTTGGGGAGTACAGAGATGTGGCAGTATTGGAGGAAGCAAGGAGCTGGCTGTATTGGGGTGCACAGAGATCTTGCATTATTGGAGGGGGCAGTGAGTTGTCACTATTGGAAGGAGGAGGGAGATGGCAGTATTGGAGGGTGCTGAAAACAGGTAGAACTGGAGGGTGCAGGAAGTTGGCAGTATTGGAGGGAGCGGGGAGCTGGCAGTTTTTGAGGGATCTGGGAGCTGGCAGTTTTGGAGGGGGCAGGGAGCTGACACTATTGGAGGGAGCAGGGAGATGACAGTATTGGAGGGGGCAGCGAGCTGGCAGTATTGGGGAGTACAGAGATCTGGCAGTATGGGAGGGAGCAGGGAGCTGGCAGTATTGGGAGTAAAGAGATCTGGCAGTATTGTCGGGAGCAGGGAACTGGCAGTATTGGAGGGTGCAGGGAACGAGTAGTATTGGAGGGTGCAGGGAGAAGGCAGTATTGAACGGTGCAGCGTGTTTGCATTATTGGATGGAACATGGAGATGGCAGTATTGGGGGAGCAGGAAGCTGGCAGTATGGGAGGGAGCTGGCAGTGTTGGAAGGTGCAGGGAACTGGTAGTATTGGAGGGTGCAGGGAACTGGCAGTGCTGGAGGGTGCAGAGAAATGGTAGTATTGGAGGGAGCAGGGAGCTGGCAGTATTGGGAGAACAGAGATCTGGCAGTATTGGAGGGAGCATGGAGCTGGCAGTATTGGGGAGTGCAGAGATGTGGCAGTATTGGATGGAGCATGGAGCTGGCAGTATTGGGGAGTACAGATATCTGGCAGTTTTGGAGGGAGCAGGGAGCTGTCAGCATTGCGGGGCGCAGGAATCTGGCAGTATGGGAGGGAGCTGGCAGTATTGGAAGGTGCAGGGAACTGGTGGTATTGGAGGGTGCAGGGAACTGGCAGCACTGGAGGGTGCAGAGAACTGGTAGTATTGGAGGAAGCAGGGAGCTGGAAGTATTGGGAGAACAGAGATCTGGCAGTATTGGAGGGAGCATGGAGCTGGCAGTATTGGGGAGTACAGAGATCTGGCAGTGTTGGAGGGAGCAGGGAGCTGGCAGTATTGGGGAGTACAGAGATCTGACAGTATGGGAGGGAGCAGGGAACTGGCAGTATTGGAGGGTGCAGGGAACGAGTAGTATTGGAAGGTGCAGGGTGAAGGCAGTATTGAACGGTGCAGCGAGTGTGCAGTATTGGATGGAACATGGAGCTGGCAGCATTGCCGGGCGCAGGAAGCTGGCAGTATCGGGGTGTACAGAGATCTGGCAGTATTCGAGATAGCATGATCTGGCAGTATTGGATGGAGTTGGGAGTTGGCAGTATTTGAGCGAACAGGAAGCTGGCAGTATTGGAGGCTGCAGTGAGTTGGCAGTCTTGGGGAGTACAGAGATCTGGCAGTATTGGAGGGAGCAGGGAGCTGGCAGTATTGGGGAGTAGAGAGATCTGGCAGTATTTGATGGAGCAGGGACTTGGCAGCATTGGGGAGTACAGAGATCTGGCAGTATTGGAAGGAGCAGGGAGCTGGAAGTATTGGGAAGTACAGAGATGTGGCGGTAATGGAAGGAGCAGGGAGCTGGCTTTATTGGGGAGGACAGTGATCTAGCAGTATTGGAGGGAGCAGGGATCTGGCATTATTGGAGGCGGCAGGGAGCTGTCAGTATTAGGGAGTACAGAGTTCTGGCAGTATTGGAAGGAGCAGAGGGCTGGCAGTATTGGAGGGAGCAGGGAGCTGGGAGTATTGTCGGGCGCAGCGAGCATGTAGTGTTGTAGGGAGCAAGGAGCAGGTAATGTTGTGGGGAGCAGGGAGCTGGCAGTATTGGAGGAAGCAGGGAGTTGGAAGTATTGCGGTGTCCAGAAATCTGGCTGTATTGGAGGGAGCAGGGAGCTGGCATTACTGGAGGGAGCAGGGTGCTGGCAGTGTTGCGGAGTCCAGAAATCTGGTTGTATTGGAGTGGGAATGGAGTCGTAGTGTTGGAGGGAGCAGGGAGCTGGCATTACTGGAGTGAGCAGGGAGCTGGCAGTGTTGGGGAGTTCAGAAATCTGGCAGTATTGGAGGAAGCAGGGAGCTGGCTGTATTGGGGTGCACAGAGATCTTGCATTATTTTAGGGGGCAGTGAGTTGTCACTATTGGAAGGAGGAGGGAGATGGCAGTATTGGAGGGTGCTGAAAGCAGGTAGAACTGGAGGGTGCAGGAAGTTGGCAGTATTGGAGGGAGCGGGGAGTTGGCAGTTTTGGAGGGACCTGGGAGCTGGCAGTATTGGAGGGGGCAGGGAGCTGACACTATTGGAAAGAGCAGGGAGAATACAGTATTGGAGGGGGCAGGGAGCTGGCAGTATTGGGGAGTACAGAGATCTGGCAGTATTGTAGGGAGCAGGGAACTGGCAGTATTGGAGGGTGCAGGGAACGAGTTGTATTGGAGGGTGCAGGGAGAAGGCAGTATTGAACGGTGCAGCGCGTTTGCATTATTGGATGGAACATGGAGATGGCAGTATTGGGGGGAGCAGGAAGCTGGCAGTATGGGAGGGAGCTGGCAGTATTGGAAGGTGCAGGGAACTGGTAGTATTGGAGGGTGCAGGGAACTGGCAGTACTGGAGGGTGCAGAGAACTGGTCGTATTGGAGGGAGCAGGGAGCTGGCAGTATTGGGGAGTACAGATATCTGGCAGTTTTGGAGGGAGCAGGGAGCTGACAGCATTGCGGGGCGCAGGAATCTGGCAGTATGGGAGGGAGCTGGCAGTATTGGAAGGTGCAGGGAACTGGTGGTATTGGAGGGTGCAGGGAACTGGCAGCACTGGAGGGTGCAGAGAACTGGTAGTATTGGAGGAAGCAGGGAGCTGGAAGTATTGGGAGAATAGAGATCTGGCAGTATTGGAGGGAGCATGGAGCTGGCAGTATTGGGGAGTACAGAGATCTGGCAGTATTGGAGGGAGCAGGGAGCTGGCAGTATTGGGGAGTACAGAGATCTGACAGTATGGGAGGGAGCAGGGAGCAGGGAGCTGGCAGTATTGGTAGGAAAGAGATCTGGCAGTATTGTAGGGAGCAGGGAACGAGTAGTATTGGAAGGTGCAGGGTGAAGGCAGTATTGAACGGTGCAGCGAGTGTGCAGTATTGGATGGAACATGGAGCTGGCAGCAATGCCGGGCGCAGGAAGCTGGCAGTATCGGGGTGTACAGAGATCTGGCAGTATTCGAGGTAGCATGAGCTGGCAGTATTGGAGGGAGGTGGGAGTTGGCAGTATTTGAGCGAACAGGAAGCTGGCAGTCTTGGAGGATGCAGTGAGTTGGTAGTATTGGGGAGTACAGAGATCTGGCAGTATTGGAGGGAGCAGGGAGCTGGCAGTATTGGGGAGTAGAGAGATCTGGCAGTATTTGATGGAGCAGGGACTTGGCAGCAATGGGGAGTACAGAGATCTGGCAGCATTGGAAGGAGCAGGGAGCTGGCAGTATTGGGGAGTACAGAGATCTGGCAGTATTGGAGGTAGCAGGGATGTGGCATTATTGGAGGCAGTCGGGAGCTGTCAGTATTGGAGGGAGCAGAGAGCAGGTAGTGTTGAAGGGAGCAGGGAGCTGGCAGTGTTGGGGGGAGCAGGGAGCTGGCAATATTGGACGGAGCTGGGATTTGGCAGTATTGGATGGAGCAGGGAGCAGGTAGTGTTGTGGGCAGCAGGGAGCTGGCATTATTGGAGGGAGCAGGGAGCTGGCAGTATTGCGGAGTCCAGAAATCTGGCTGTATTGCAGGGAGCAGGGAGCTGGCAGTATTGGATGGAACAGCGAGCTGGCAGTGTTGCGGAGTCCAGAAATCTGGATGTATTGGAGGGAGAATGGAGTCGTAGTGTTGGAGGGAGCAGGGAGCTGGCAGTATTGGGAGAACAGACATCTGGCAGTATGCGTGGGAGCAGTGAGCTGGCCGTATTTGGAGAACTGAGATATGTCAGTATGGTAGGGAGCAGGGAACTGGCAGTATTGAGGAGTACAGAGATCTTACATTATTGGAGGGAGCAGGGAGTTGTCACTATTGGAAGGAGGAGGGAGATGGCAGTATTGGAGGGTTTAGGGAGCTGGTAGTACTGGAGGGCGCAGGAAGTTGGCAGTGTTGGAGGGAGCGGGCAGCTGGCAGTTTTGGAGGGACCTGGGAGCTGGCAGTATTGGAGGGAGCGGGGAGCTGTAAGTTTTGGAGGGACCTGGGAGCTGGCAGTATTGGAGGGGGCAGGGAGCTGACACTATTGGAGGGAGCAGGGAGATGGCAGTATTGGAGGGAGCAGGGAACTGGCAGTATAGGAGGGTGCAGGGAACGAGTAGTATTGGATGGAACATGGAGATGGCAGTATTGGGGGGAGCAGGGAGCTGGCAGCATTGGGGGAGCAGGAAGCTGGCAGTATGGGAGGGATCTGGCATTATGGAAGGTGCAGGGAACTGGTAGTATTGGAGTGTACAGGGAGCTGGCAGTCCTGGTGGGAGCAGAGAACTGGTAGTGTTGGGGGAGCAGGGAGCTGGCAGCATTGGGGGGAGCAGGGAGCTGGCAGCATTGGGGGGAGCAGGAAGCAGGCAGTATGGGAGAGAGCTGGCAGTATTGAAAGGTGCAGGGAACTGGTAGTTTTGGAGTGTGCAGGGAACTGGCAGTACTGGAGGGTGCAGAAAACTGGTACTATTGGAGGGAGCAGGGAGCTGGCAGTATTGGGAGAAAAGAGATCTGGCAGAATTGGATGGAGCAGGGAGCTGGCAGTTTTGGGGAGTACAGAGATTGGCAGTATTAGAGGGAGAAGTGAGCTGGCAGTATTGGAGGGAGCAGTGACCTCCAGTATTGGAGGGAGACGTGAGCTGGCAGTATTGGAGGGAACAGTGAGCTCCAGTATTGGAGCGAGCAGGGAGCTGGTAGTATTGGGGAGCACAGAGATGTGGCAATATTGGAGCCAGCAGGGAGCTGGCATTATATCGGAGTACAGAGATTGGCAATATTGGAGGGTGCAGTGATCTGGCAGTATTTGAGGGAGAAGTGAGCTGACAGTATTGGAGGGAGCAGGGAGCTGGCCGCATTGGAGGGAGGAGTGAGCTGACAGTATTGGAGGGAGCAGGGAGCTGGCAGTATTGGAGGGAGCAGGGAGCTGGCAGTATTGGAGGGAGCAGGGAGCTGGCAGTATTGGAGGGAGGAGTGAGCTGACAGTATTGGAGGGAGGAGTGCGCTGACAGTATTGGAGGGAGCAGGGAGCTGGCAGTATTTGATGGAGCAGGAAGCTGGCAGTATTGGGCAGTACAGAGACCTGGCAGTATTGGAGCGAGCAGCGAGCTGACAGTAGTGGAGGGAGCAGGGAGCTGGCAGTATTGGAGGGAGCAGGGTGCTGGCAGCATTGGGGAGTACAGAGACCTGGCATTATTGGAGGGAGCAGGGAGCTGGGAGTATTTGATGAAGCAGGGAGCTGGCAGCATTGCGGAGTACAGAGACCTGGCAATATTGGACGAAGCAGGGAGCTGGCAGTATTGGAGGGAGCAGGGAGCTGGCAGCGTTGGGTAGTACAGAGACCTGGCATTATTTGTGGGAGCAGGGAGCTGGCAGTATTTATTGGATCAGAGAGCTGGCAGTATTGCGGAGTACAGAGACCTGACAATATTGGAGGGAGCAGGGAGATGGCAGTGTTGGAGGGAGCAGTGAGCTCCAGTATTGGAGGGAGCAGCGAGCTGGCAGTACTGGAGAATACAGAGATGTGGCATTATTGGAGTGTCCAGGGAGCTGGCATTATTGGGGAGTGCAGAGATCTGGCAGTATTTGAGGGAGCACGGAGCTGGCAGCATTGGGGAGTACAGAGATCTGGAAATATTGGAGCAAGCAGGGAGCAGGCAATATTGGGGAGTAAGGAGATCAGGCAGTATTGGAGGGAGCAGGGAGCTGGCAGTTTACGAGGGAGCATGGAGCTGGTTGTATTGGAGTGAGGAGGGAGCTGCAGTATTGGGGAGTACAGAGATCTGGCAGTATTGGAGGGAGCAGGGAGCTGGCTGTATTGGGAGAGCAGAGATCTGGCAGTATTGGAGGGAGCAGGGAGCTGGCAGTATTCGGGAGTACAGAAATCTGGCAGTATTGGAGGGAGCACTGAGCTGGCTGTATTGCAGGGAGCAGAGATTTTGCAATATTTTAGGGTGCACGGAGTTGGCAGCATTGGGGAGTACAGAGATCTGGCAGTATTGGAGGGAGTAGGGAGCTGGCAGTATAAGGGAATACAGAAATCTGGCAGTCTCGCGGGGAGCAGGGATCTGGCAGTATTGGAGGCAGCAGTGATCTGGCAGTATTGGAGGGAGCCGTGAGCTGGTAGTATTAGGGAGTACAGAGATCTGGCAGTATTGGAGGGAGCAGGGATCTGGCAGTATTGGAGGGAGCAGGGATCTGGCAGTATTGTAGGGAGCAGTGAGCTGGTAGTATTGGAGGGAGCAGAGAGCTCCAGTATTGGTGGGAGGAGGGAGCTGGCAGTATTGGAGAGTACAGAGATCTGGCTGTATTGGAGGGAGAAGGGAGCTGGCAGTATTGGAGGGAGCAGGGATCTGGCAGTATTGGAGGGAGTAGTGAGCTGGCAGTATTGGAGGGAGCAGAGAGCTCCAGTATTGGAGGGAGGAGTGAGCTGGCAGTATTGGAGATTCCAGAGATCTGGCTGAATTGGAGGGAGAAGGGATCTGGCAGTATTGGAGGGAGCAGGGTTCTGGCAGCATTGGAGGGAGCAGGGATCTGGCAGTATTGGTGGGAGCAGTGAGCTGGCAGTATTGGAGGGAGCAGAGAGCTCCAGTATTGGAGGGAGGAGGAAGCTGGCAGTATTGGAGAGTACAGAGATCTGGCTGTATTGGAGGGATAAGGGAGCTGGCAGTATTGGGGGGAGCAGGGATCTGGCAGTATTGGAGGGAGCAGTAATCTGGCAGTATTGGAGGGAACAGTGAGCTGGCAGTATTGGAGGGAACAGAGAGCTCCAGTATTGCAGTGAGCATGGAACTGGCAGTTTTGGTGAGTACAGAGATCCGGCAATATTGCAGGGAGCAGGTGGCTGGCAGTGTTGGGGGGAGCATGGAGCTGGCATTATTGGGGAGTACAGAGATCTTGCTGTTTTGGAGGGTGCAGGAAGCTGGCAGTATTGGGGTGTACAGAGATCTGGCAGTATTGGTGGGAGCAGGGAGCTTTCACTTTTGGGAAGTACAGAGATCCGGCAGTAATGCGGGGAGCAGGGAGCTGGCAGTATTGGAGGGAGGCAGGTGCTGGACAATATTGGGGGTACAGAGATCTGGCAGTATTGGAGGGAGCAGGGAGCTGGCAGTATTGGTGGGAGCAGGGAGCACGCAGTTGGTATTTTTGGAGGGAGCAGGCAGCTGGCAGTATTGGGGAGTACTGAGATCTGGCAGTTTTGGAGGGAGCAGGGAGCTGGCAGCTTTGGGGAGTACAGAGATCTGGCAGTATTGGAGTGAGCAGGGAGCTGGCAATATTGGGGAGTACAGAGATCTGGCAGTATTGAAGTGAGCAGGGAGCTGGCAATATTGGGGAGTACAGAGATCTGGCAGTATTGGAGGGAGCAGGGAGCTGGCAGCCTTGGGGAGGACAGAGATCTGGCAGTATTGTGGGGAGCAGGTAGCTGGCAGTATTGGTGAGGACAGAGTTCTGGCAGTATTGGAGGGAGCACACAGTGGGCATTATTGGATGGAACAGGGAGCTGGCAGCCTTGGGGAGTACAGAGATCTGGCAATATTGTAGGGAGCAGAGAACTGGCAGAATTGGGGAGTTCAGAGATCTTGCTGTTTTGGAGGGTGCAGGGAGCTGGCAGTATTGGGGTGTACAGAGATCTGGCAGTATTGGTGGGAGCAGGGAGCTGTCACTTTTGGGAAGTACAGAGATCTGGCAGTAATGCGGGGAGCAGGGAGCTGGCAGTAATGGGGAGTACAGAAATCCGGCAGTATTTGAGTGAACAGGGTGCTGGCAGTATTGTGGAGCACAGAGATCTGGCAGTATTGGAGGGAGCAGGGAGCTGGCAATATTGGGGGTACAGAGATCTGGCAGTATTGGAGGGAGCAGGGAGCTGGCAGTAATGGGGAGTACAGAAATCCGGCAGTATTTGAGTGAACAGGGTGCTGGCAGTATTGTGGAGCACAGAGATCTGGCAGTATTGGAGGGAGCAGGGAGCTGTCAGTATTGGAGTGAGCAGGGAGCACGCAGTTGGTATTTTTGGAGGGAGCAGGCAGCTGGCAGTATTGGGGAGTACTGAGATCTGGCAGTTTTGGAGGGAGCAGGGAGCTGGCAGCTTTGGGGAGTACAGAGATCTGGCAGTATTGGAGTGAGCAGGGAGCTGGCAATATTGGGGAGTACAGAGATCTGGCAGTATTGAAGTGAGCAGGGAGCTGGCAATATTGGGGAGTACAGAGATCTGGCAGTATTGGAGGGAGCAGGGAGCTGGCAGCCTTGGGGAGTACAGAGATCTGGCAGTATTGTGGGGAGCAGGTAGCTGGCAGTATTGGTGAGGACAGAGTTCTGGCAGTATTGGAGGGAGCACACAGTGGGCATTATTGGATGGAGCAGGGAGCTGGCAGCCTTGGGGAGTACAGAGATCTGGCAATATTGTATGGAGCAGAGAACTGGCAGAATTGGGGAGTTCAGAGATCTGGCAGTATTGGAGGGAGCACACAGTGGGCATTGTTGGATGGAGCAGGGAGCTGGCAGTATTGGGGAGCACAGAGACCAGGAAGTATTGGAGGGAGCAGGGAGCTGGCAGTTTTGGAGAGTACAGATATCTGGTAGTATTGGAGGGAGCAAGGAGCTGGCAGAATTGGGGAGTACAGAGATCTGGCAGTATTGGAGGGAGCACGCAGTGGGCATTATTGGAGGGAGCAGGGAGCTGGCAGTATTGGAGAGTACAGGTATCTGGTAGTATTGGCGGGAGCAGGGACTTGGCGGTATTGACGGGTGCAGGGAGCTCCCTGAATTGGGGAGTACAGAGATCTGGCAGTAATGCGGGGAGCAGGGAGCTGGCAGTATTGGAGGGAGGCAGGTGCTGGACAATATTGGGGGTACAGAGATCTGGCAGTATTGGAGGGAGCAGGGAGCTGGCAGTAATGGGGAGTACAGAAATCCGGCAGTATTTGAGTGAACAGGGTGCTGGCAGTATTGTGGAGCACAGAGATCTGGCAGTATTGGAGGGAGCAGGGAGCTGGCAGTATTGGAGTGAGCAGGGAGCACGCAGTTGGTATTTTTGGAGGGAGCAGGCAGCTGGCAGTATTGGGGAGTACTGAGATCTGGCAGTTTTGGAGGGAGCAGGGAGCTGGCAGCTTTGGGGAGTACAGAGATCTGGCAGTATTGGAGTGAGCAGGGAGCTGGCAATATTGGGGAGTACAGAGATCTGGCAGTATTGAAGTGAGCAGGGAGCTGGCAATATTGGGGAGTACAGAGATCTGGCAGTATTGGAGGGAGCAGGGAGCTGGCAGCCTTGGGGAGTACAGAGATCTGGCAGTAAACAGTAAACAGCCTTAAACAGTGTTCAAATCACACGCAGCTTCCACAGTGCGGACTGCGACACCGACCACTCCCTGGTGTGCAGCAAGGTTAGACTCAGACCAAAGAAGTTGCATCATTCCAAGCAGAAGGGCCATCCGCGCATCAACACGAGCAGAATTTCTCACCCACAGCTGTTACAAAAATTTCTAAATTCACTTGTAACAGCCCTTCAAAACACTCCCACAGGGGATGCTGAGACCAAGTGGGCCCACATCAGAGACGCCATCTATGAGTCAGCTTTGACCACCTACGGCAAAAGTGCGAAGAGAAATGCAGACTGGTTTCAATCTCATAATGAAGAGCTGGAACCTGTCATAGCCGCTAAGCGCATTGCACTTTTGAACTACAAGAAAGCCCCCAGCGATTTAACATCCGCAGCACTTAAAGCAGCCAGAAGTACTGCACAAAGAACAGCTAGGCGTTGCGCAAACGACTACTGGCAACACCTATGCAGTCATATTCAGCTGGCCTCAGACACCGGAAACATCAGAGGAATGTATGATGGCATGAAGAGAGCTCTTGGGCCAACCATCAAGAAGATCACCCCCCTCAAATCTAAATCGGGGGACATAATCACTGACCAACGCAAACAGATGGACCGCTGGGTTGAGCACTACCTAGAACTGTACTCCAGGGAGAATGCTGTCACTGAGACTGCCCTCAATGCAGCCCAGCCTCTACCAGTCATGGATGAGCTGGACATACAGCCAACCAAATCGGAACTCAGTGATGCCATTGATTCCCTAGCCAGCGGAAAAGCCCCTGGGAAGGACAGCATTACCCCTGAAATAATCAAGAGTGCCAAGCCTGCTATACTCTCAGCACTACATGAACTGCTATGCCTGTGCTGGGACGAGGGAGCAGTACCCCAGGACATGCGCGATGCCAACATCATCACCCTCTATAAAAACAAAGGTGACCGCGGTGACTGCAACAACTACAGTGGAATCTCCCTGCTCAGCATAGTGGGGAAAGTCTTTGCTCGAGTCGCTCTGAACAGGCTCCAGAAGCTGGCCGAGCGCGTCTACCCTGAGGCACAGTGTGGCTTTCGTGCAGAGAGATCGACTATTGACATGCTGTTCTCCCTTCGTCAGATACAGGAGAAATGCCGTGAACAACAGATGCCCCTCTACATTGCTTTCATTGATCTCACCAAAGCCTTTGACCTCGTCAGCAGACGTGGTCTCTTCAGACTACTAGAAAAGATCGGATGTCCACCAAAGCTACTAAGTATCATCACCTCATTCCATGACAATATGAAAGGCACAATTCAACATGGTGGCTCCTCATCAGAGCCCTTTCCTATCCTGAGTGGTGTGAAACAGGGCTGTGTTCTCGCACCCACACTTTTTGGGATTTTCTTCTCCCTGCTGCTTTCACATGCGTTCAAATCCTCTGAAGAAGGAATTTTCCTCCACACAAGATCAGGGGGCAGGTTGTTCAACCTTGCCCGTCTAAGAGCGAAGTCCAAAGTACGGAAAGTCCTCATCAGAGAACTCCTCTTTGCTGACGATGCTGCTTTAACATCTCACACTGAAGAATGCCTGCAGAGTCTCATCGACAGGTTTGCGTCTGCCTGCAATGAATTTGGCCTAACCATCAGCCTCAAGAAAACGAACATCATGGGGCAGGATGTCAGAAATGATCCATCCATCAATATTGGCGACCACGCTCTGGAAGTGGTTCAAGAGTTCACCTACCTAGGCTCAACTATCACCAGTAACCTGTCTCTAGATGCAGAAATCAACAAGCACATGGGTAAGGCTTCCACTGCTATGTCCAGACTGGCCAAGAGAGTGTGGGAAAATGGCGCACTGACACGGAACACAAAAGTCCGAGTGTATCAGGCCTGTGTCCTCAGTACCTTGCTCTACGGCAGCGAGGCCTGGACAACGTATGCCAGCCAAGAGCGACGTCTCAATTCATTCCATCTTCGCTGCCTTCGGAGAATACTTGGCATTAGGTGGCAGGACTATATCTCCAACACAGAAGTCCTTGAAGCGGCCAACACCCCCAGCTTATACACACTACTGAGTCAGCGGCGCTTGAGATGGCTTGGCCATGTGAGCCGCATGGAAGATGGCAGGATCCCCAAAGACACATTGTACAGCGAGCTCGCCACTGGTATCAGACCCACCGGCCGTCCATGTCTCCGTTATAAAGACGTCTGCAAACGCGACATGAAATCGTGTGACATTGATCACAAGTCGTGGGAGTCAGTTGCCAGCATTCGCCAGAGCTGGCGGGCAGCCATAAAGACAGGGCTAAATTGTGGCGAGTCGAAGAGACTTAGTAGTTGGCAGGAAAAAAGACAGAGGCGCAAGGGGAGAGCCAACTGTGCAACAGCCCCAACAAACAAATTTCTCTGCAGCACCTGTGGAAGAGCCTGTCACTCCAGAATTGGCCTTTATAGCCACTCCAGGCGCTGCTTCACAAACCACTGACCACCTCCAGGCGCGTATCCATTGTCTCTCGAGATAAGGAGGCCCAAAAGAAAGAAGAAAAGAAAGGAGGGAGCAGGGAGCTGGCAGCCTTGGGGAGTACAGAGATCTGGCAGTATTGTGGGGAGCAGGTAGCTGGCAGTATTGGTGAGGACAGAGTTCTGGCAGTATTGGAGGGAGCACACAGTGGGCATTATTGGATGGAGCAGGGAGCTGGCAGCCTTGGGGAGTACAGAGATCTGGCAATATTGTAGGGAGCAGAGAACTGGCAGAATTGGGGAGTTCAGAGATCTGGCAGTATTGGAGGGAGCACACAGTGGGCATTGTTGGATGGAGCAGGGAGCTGGCAGTATTGGGGAGCACAGAGACCAGGAAGTATTGGAGGGAGCAGGGAGCTGGCAGTTTTGGAGAGTACAGATATCTGGTAGTATTGGAGGGAGCAAGGAGCTGGCAGAATTGGGGAGTACAGAGATCTGGCAGTATTGGAGGGAGCACGCAGTGGGCATTATTGGAGGGAGCAGGGAGCTGGCAGTATTGGAGAGTACAGGTATCTGGTAGTATTGGCGGGAGCAGGGACTTGGCGGTATTGTCGGGTGCAGGGAGCTCCCTGAATTGGGGAGTACAGAGATCTGGCAGTATTGGGGAGTACCGAGTTCTGGCAGTATTGGAGGGAGCTGGGAGCTGGCACTATTGGGGAGCACAGAGATCTGGCAGTATTGGAGTGAGCAGGGAGATGGCCTTATTGGAGGGAGCAGGGATATGGCAGTATTGGAGGGAGGAGAGATCCGGCAGTATTGGAGTGAGCAGGGAGCAGGCAGTTTTGGAGGGAGCAGGGAGCTGTCAGTATTTGAGGGAGCAGGGAGCTGGCAGTATTGGGGAGTACAGAGATCTGTCAGTATCGATGGGAGCAGGGAGCTGGCAATATTGGATGGGGCACGGAGATGACATTATTGGAGGGAGCTCGGAGCTGGCAGTATTGGAGGGAGCAGGGATATGGAAGTATTGGTGGGAGCAGGGAGATGGCAGTATTGGAGGGAGCAGGGTGCTCGCAGTATTGGAGGGAGCAGGGAGCACGCAGTTGGCATTCTTGGAGGGAGCTCGGAGCTGGCAGTATTGGAGGGAGCAGGGATATGGAAGTATTGGTGGGAGCAGGGAGCTGGCAGTATTGGAGGGAGCCGGGAGCTGGCAGTATTGGGGAGTACAGAGACCTGTCAGTATCGGTGGGAGCAGGGAGCTGGCAGTATTGGAGGGAGCAGGGAGATGGCAGTATTGGAGGGAGCACGGAAATGGCATGTTTGGAGGGAGCAGGGAGATGGCAGTATTGGAGGAAGCACGCAGTTGGCATTATTGGAAGGAGCAGGGAGCCGGCAGTATTGGGGGAGAAAAATGAACAGGCAGTGTTAGAGGGAGCAGGGAGTTGGCAGTATTGGAGGGAGCACGGAGCTGGCAGTTTTTGAGGGGGCAGGGAGAGCGCAGTTGTCATTATTGGAGGGAGCAGGGAGCTGGCAGTATTGGGGAGTAAAATGATCAGGCATTATTAGAGGGAGCAGAGATTTGGCAGTATTGGAGGGAGCACGGATCTGGCATTATTTTAGGGAGCAGCGGCCTGGCAGTTTTGGAGGGAGCAGGGAGATGGCAGTATTGGAGGGAGCAGGGAGCTCGCAGTATTGGAGGGAGCAGGGAGCACGCAGTTGGCATTATAGGAGGGAGCAGGCAGTATTGGGGAGTACAGAGACCAGGAACTATTGGAGGGAGCAGGGAGCTGGCAGTAATGGAGGGAGCAGGCATCTGGCAGCCTTGGGGAGTACAGAGATCTGGCAGCATTAGGGGGAGCAGGGATCTGGCAGTATTGGGGCGTGCAGAGATCTGGCATTATTGGGGGTAGCAGGTAGAAAATTACAGCGCAGTACAGGCCCTTCGGCCCTCGATGTTGCGCCGACCGGTGAAACCATCTGACCTATACTATTCCATTTTCATCCATATGTCTATCCAATGACCACTTAAATGCTCTTAAAGTTGGCGTGTCTACTACTGTTGCAGGCAGGGCGTTCCACGCCCCTACTACTCTCTGAGTAAAGAAACTACCTCTAACATCTGTCCTATATCTATCACCCCTCAACTTAAAGCTATGTCCCCTCGTGTTTGCCATCACCATCCGAGGAAAAAGACGCTCACTATCCACCCTATCTATCCCACTGATTATCTTATATGTCTCTATTAAGTCACCTCTCCTTCTCCATCTCTCAACGAAAACAACCTCAAGTCCCTCAGCCTTTCCTCGTAAGACCTTCCCTCCATACCAGGCAACATCCTACTAAATCACCTATGCACCCTTTCCAAACCTTCCACATCCTTCCTATAATGCGGTGACCAGAACTGCATGCAATACTCCAGGTGCGGTCTCACCAGAGTTTTGTACAGCTGCAGCATGACCTCGTGGCTCCGAAACTCGATCCCCCTACAAATAAAAGCGAACACACCATATGCCTTCTTCATAGCCCTATTAACCTGGGTAGCAACTTTTAGGGATTTATGCACCTGGACACCAATATCTCTCTGTTCATCTACACTACCAAGAATCTTCCCATTAGCCCAGTACTCTGCATTCCTGTTACTCCTTCCAAAGTGAATCACCTCACATTTTTCCGCATAAACTCCATTTGCCATCTCTCAGCCCAGCTCTGCAGCCTATCTATGTCCCTCTGTACCCTACAACATCCTTTGGCACTATCCACAACTCCACCGACCTTCGTGTCATCCGCAAATTTACTAACCCACCCTTCTACACCCTCTTCCAGGTCATTTATAAAAATGACAAACAGCAGTGGCACCAAAACAGATCCTTGCGGTACACCACTAGTAACTAAACTCCAGGTGAACATTTGCCATCAACCACCACCCTCTGTCTTCTTTCAGCTAGCCAATTTCTGATCCAAAGCTCTAAATCACCTTCAACCCCATAGTTCCGTATGTTCTGCAATAGCCTACCATGGGGAACCTTATCAAACGGCTTACTGAAATCCATATACACCACATCCAGTGCTTTACCCTCATCCACCTGTTTGGTCACCTTCTCGTAAAACTCACTAAGATTTGTGAGGCACGACCTACCCTTCACAAAACCGTGCTGACCATCGCTAATGAACTTATTATTTTCAAGATGATTTTAAATCCTGTCTCTTATAACCTTTTCCAACATTTTACCCACAACCGAAGTAAGGCTCACAGGTCTATAATTACCAGGGCTGTCTCTACTCCCCTTCTTGAACAAGGGGACAATATTTGCTATCCTCCAGTCTTCCGACACTATTCCTGTCGACAATGACGACATAAAGATCAAGGACAAAGGCTCTGCAATCTCCTCCCTGGCTTCCCAGAGAATCCTAGGATAAATCCCATCTGGCCCAGGGGACTTATCTATTTTCACACTTTCCAAAATTGATAACACCTCCTCCTTCTGAACCTCAATCCCATCTCGCCTAGTAGCCTGAATCTCAGTATTCTCCGCGACAACATTTTCTTTCTCCACTGTAAATACTGACGAAAAATATTCATTTAACACTTCCCCTATCTCCTCCGATACCACACACAACTTCCCACTACTATCCTTGATTGGCCCTAATCTAACTCTAGTCATTCTGTTATTCCTGATATACCAATAGAAATCCTTAGGGTTTTCCCTGAACCTATCCGCCAATGACTTCTCGTGTCTTCTTCTTGCTCTTCTTAGCTCTCCCTTTAGATCCTTCCTTGCAAGCTTGTAGCTCTCAAGCGCCCTAACTGAGCCTTCACGTCTCATCCTAACATAAGCCTTCTTCTTCCTCTTGACAAGCGCTTCAACTTCCTTAGTAAACCACGGCTCCCTGGCTCGACAACTTCCTCCCTGCCTCACAGGTACATATTTATCAAGGTCACGCAGTAGCTGCTCCTTGAATAAGCTCCACATTTCGATTGTTCCCATCCCCTGCAATTTCCTTCCCCATCCGACCCATCCTAAATCTTGCATAATCGCATCATAATTTCCTTTCCCCCAGCTATAATTCTTGCCCTGCGGTATATACCTGTCCCTGTCCATCGCTCAGGTAAACCTAACCGATTGTGATCAATATCACCAAAGTGCTCACCTCCATCTAAATGTCACACCTGGCCGGGTTCATTTCCCAGTACCAAATCCAATGTGGCATCGCCCCTGGTTGGCCTGTCTACATACTGTGTCAGAAAACCCTCCTGCACACACTGGACAAACACTGACCCATCGAAAGTACTCGAACTATAGTATTTCCAGTCGATATTTGGAAAGTTAAAGTCCCCCATAACAACTACCCTGTTACTCTCGCCCCTGTCGAGAATCATCTTCGCTATCCTTTCCTCTCCATCTCTGGAACTATTTGGAGGTCTATAAAAGACTCCCACAGGGTAACCTCACCTCTCCTGTTTCTAACCTCGGCCCATACTCCCTCAGTAGACGAGTCCTCAAACGTCCTTTCTGTCGCTGTAATACTCTCCTTGATTAACAATGCCACACCTCCCCCTCTTTTACCATCTTCTCTGTTCTTACTGAAACATCTAAATCCCGGAACCTGCAACATCCATTCCTGCCCCTGCTCTGCCCATGTCGACGAAATGGCCACTACATCGAAATCCCAGGTACCAACCCATGCTGCAAGCTCACCCACCTTATTCCGGATGCTCCTGGCGTTGAATTAGACACACTTTAAACCAGGTTCTTGCTTGCCAGTGCCCTCTTGCGTCCTTGTAACCATATCCCTGACCTCACTACTCTCAACATTCTGCACACTGGCACTACAATTTAGGTTCCCATTCCCCTGCTGAATTAGTTTAAACCCCCCCCCCCCCGAAGAGCACTAACAAATCTCCCGCCCAGTATATTGGAACACCTCTGGTTCAGGTGAAGACCATCCTGTTTGTAGAGGTCCCACCTACCCCAGAAAGAGCCCCAATTATCCAGGAAACCAAAACCCTCCCTCCTGCACCTTCCCTGCAGCCACATGTTGAACTCCTCTCTCTCCCTCGCTATCGCTTCGCTATCACGTGGCACGGGCAACAACCCAGACATAACAACTCTGTTTGTTCTCACTCTTAGCTTCCACCCTAGCTCCGTGAATTTATGTCTTGAATCCCCATCTCTCTTCCAACCTATGTCGTTGGTGCCTTTGTGGACCACGACTTGGGGCTGCTCCCCCTCCCCCTTAAGGATCCCCAAAACACGATCCGAGACATCACGAACCCTGGCACCTGGGAGGCAACATACCAACCGTGAGTCTCTCTCGTTCCCACAGAACCTCCTATCTTTTCCCCTAACTATAGAGTCCCCAATGACTAATGTTCTGCTCCTCTTCCCCCTTCCCTTCTGAGCAACAGGGACAGACTCTGTGCCAGATACCTGTACCCCATTGCTTACCCCTGGTAAGTCGTCCCCCGCAACAGTATCCAAAACGGTATACATGTTGTTGAGGGAAACGGCCACAGGGGATCCCTGCACTGCCTGCTGGTTCCCTCTCCTTCCACTGACGGTAACCCATCTACCTACTTCTTTTACCTGAAGTGATACTACCTCCCCATAACTCCTCTCAATAACCTCCTCCACCTCCCGAATGATCTGAAGTTCATCCAGCTCCAGCTCCAGTTCCCCAACGCGGTTCTCGAGGAGCTGGAGTTGGGTGCACTTCCCGCAGATGCAGTCAGCAGGGACACTCTTGGCGACCCCTGCCTCCCACATTCTGCAGGAGGTACATACAACTGCCTTAACTTCCATGCCCACTATTCCAAATTCCCAACAAATCTACTGAAAAACCAAAAACAAAAAGTCAAAACTTGTTAGGTTAGCCATCCAACGGACAGAACTTCTTAAATAAAAAGCTTACCTTATCAACACACCAGAGTCATTCATTTTGGTTAGAGGAGGACGGTGGGTGGGAGACACTACACATGTAGTGTCTCGGGTACAGCCACAACCCAAATATATAGTTCTTACTTACCCAGCAGTCCCCTGGTCCTCCGAAAACAAAAGGGAATTCACTTTTATACTTACACTGAAATTGACTTCGCAGCTGTAAGCCCGCTCCCGCACCTCCGTTACTATCAAAGCTGCAGCCACCGAAACTAAAAGAAAGAGATTTTAAACAACCCAAATATATAGTTTTTACTTACCCAGCAGTCCCCTGGTCCTCCGAAAACAAAAGAGAATTCACTTTTAAACTGACACTGAAATTGACTTCGCAGCGGTCATCCCGCTCCCGCACCTCCGTTACTATCAAAGCTGCAGTCACCGAAACCCTAATAGATGGTCAGTATTGAGGGAGTGCGATACTGTCGGAGGGTCAGTACTGAGGGAGTGACATACTGTCGGATGGTCAGTACTGGTGGAGTGCCAGACTGATGGAGGGTCAGTACCGAGGGAGTGCCCTATTGTTGGAGAGTCAGTACTGAGCGAGCGCTGCCCTGTCAGAGGATCAGTACTGAGGGATGCTGCACTGACAGGATGTTGGTGCTGATGGAGTGCTGCACTGTCTGAAGATCAGTACTGAGGGAATGCAGCACTCTGCGACGGTCAGTACTGAGGGAGTGATGCACTGTTGTTGAGTCAGTAATGAGAGAGAGCTGCATTCTCAGAGTGTCACTACTGTGGGAGTGCTGCACTGTCAGAAGGTCAGTACTGAGGGAGTGCTGCACCCTCAGAGTGTCAGTACAAAGAACAAAGAACAAAGATAATTACAGCACAGGAACAGGCCCTTCGGCCCTCCAAGCCTGCGCCGATCCAGATCCTCTCTCTAAACATGTCGCCTATTTTCTAAGGTTCTGTATCTCTTTTCTTCCTGCCCATTCATGTATCTGTCTAGATACATCTTAAAAGACTCCATCATGCCCGCATCTACCACCTCCGCTGGCAATGCATTCCAGGTGCCCACCACCCTCTGCGTAAAGAACTTTCCACGCATATCCCCCCTAAACTTTTCCCCTTTCACTTTGAACTCGTGTCCTCTAGTAATTGAAACCCCATTCTGGGAAAAAGCCTCTTGCTATCCACCCTGTCTATACCTCTCATGATTGTGTACACCTCAATCAGGTCCCCCCTCAACCTCCGTCTTTCTCATGAAAATAATCCTAATCTGCTCAACCTCTCTTCATAGCTAGCGCCCTCCATACCAGGCAACATCCTGGTGAACCTCCTCTGCGCCCTCTCCAAAGCATCCACATCCTTTTGATAATGTGGCGACCAGAACTGTACGCAGTATTCCAAATGTGGCCGAACCAAAGTCCAATACAACTGTAACATGACCTGCCAACTCTTATACTCAATGCCCCGTCCGATGAAGGAAAGCATGCCGTATGCCTTCTTGACCACTCTATTTACCTGCGTTGCCACCTTCAGGGAACAGTGGACCTGAACACCCAAATCTCTCTGGACATCAATTTTCCCCAGGACTTTTCCATTTACTGTATAGTTCACTCTTAAATTGGATCTTCCAAAATGCATCACCTCGCATTTGCCCTGATTGAACTCCATCTGCCATTTCTCTGCCCAACTCTCCAATCTATCTATATTCTGCTGTATTCTCTGACAGTCCCCTTCACTATCTGCTACTCCACCAATCTTAGTGTCGTCTGCAAATTTGCTAATCAGTCCACCTATACTTTCCTCCAAATCATTAATGTATATCACAAACAACAGTGGTCCCAGCACGGATCCCTGTGGAACACCACTGGTCACACGTCTCCATTTTGAGAAACTCCCTTCTACTGCTACTCTCTGTCTCCTGTTGCCCAGCCAGTTCTTTATCCATCTAGCTAGTACACCTTGGACCCCAAGCGCCTTCACTTTCTCCATCAGCCTGCCATGGGGAACCTTATCAAACGCCTTACTGAAGTCCATGTCTATGACATCGACAGCCCTTCCCTCATCAATCAACTTTGTCACTTCCTCAAAGAATTCTATTACGTTGGTAAGACATGACCTTCCCTGCACAAAACCATGTTGCCTATCACTGATGAGCCCATTTTCTTCCAAATGGGAATAGATCCTATCCCTCAGTATCTTCTCCAGCAGCTTCCCTACCACTGACGTCAGGCTCACCGGTCTATAATTACCTGGATTATCCCTACTACCCTTCTTAAACAAGGGGACAACATTAGCAATTCTCCAGTCCTCCGGGACCTCACCCGTGTTTAAGGATGCTGCAAAGATTTCTGTTAAGGCCCCATCTATTTCCTCTCTCGCTTCCCTCAGTAACCTGGGATAGATCCCATCCGGACCTGGGGACTTGTCCACCTTAATGCCCTTTAGAATACCCAACACTTCCTTCCTCCTTATGCCGACTTGACCTAGAGTAATCAAACATCTGTTCCTAACCTCAACTTCCGTCATGTCCCTCTCCTCGGTGAATACCGATGCAAAGTACTCGTTTAGAATCTCACCCATTTTCTCTGAGTCCAAGCATAACATTCCTCCTTTGTCCTTTAGTGGGCCAATCCTTTCTCGAGTTACCCTCTTTCTCCTTATATATGAATAAAAGGCTTTGGGATTTTCCTTAACCCTGTTTGCTTAAGATATTTCATGACCCCTTCTAGCCCTCTTAATTCCTCGTTTCAGATTGGTCCTACATTCCCGATATTCTTTCAAAGCTTCGTCTTTCATCAGCCGCCTAAACCTTATGTATGCTTCCTTTTTCCTCTTAGCTAGTCTCACAATTTCACCTGTCATCCATGGTTCCCTAATCTTGCCATTTCTTTCCCTCATTTTCACAGGAACATGTCTCTCCTGCACGCTAATCAAACTCTCTTTAAAAGCCTCCCACATATCACATGTGGATTTACCTTCAAACAGCTGCTCCCAATCTACATTTCCCAGCTCCTGCCGAATTTTGGTATAGTTGGCCTTCCCCCAATTTAGCACTCTTCCTTTCGGACCACTCTCGTCTTTGTCCATGAGTATTTTAAAGCTTACGGAATTGTGATCACTATTCCCAAAGTAGTCCCCTACTGAAACTTCAACAACCTGGCCGGGCTCATTCCACAACACCAGGTCCAGTTTGGCCCCTTCCCGAGTTGGACTATTTACATACTGCTCTAGAAAACCCTCCTGGATGCTCCTTACAAATTCTGCTCCATCTGGACCTCAAACACTAAGCGAATCCCAGTCAATGTTGGGAAAATTAAAATCTCCTATCACCACCACCCTGTTGCTCCTACATCTTTCCATAATCTGTTTAATCTTCGGAAAAGGTTATAAGAGACAGGATTTATAATCATCTTGAAAATAATAAGTTCATTAGCGATGGTCAGTTCTGTCCATATTGCCTCACAGCTCGGATCCTCCATAGTGCCTTTCTGCAGCACTGCTGTGATATCCTCTTTGACCAGCAATGCAACTCCTCCATCCCTTTTACCTCCCTCTCTATCTCGCCTGAAGCATCGATATCCTGGAATATTTAGTTGCCAATCATGCCCTTCCCTTAACCAATTCTCAGTAATAGCAATAACATCATACTCCCAGCTGCTAGTCATAGCCCTAAGTTCATCTGCCTTACCTACTACACTTCTTGCATTAAAACAAATGCACCTCAGACCACCATCCCTTTATATTCATCATCTGCTCCCTGCCTGCTCTTCCCCTTAGTCACACTGACTTCATTATCTAGTTCCTTACAGGCTTTTGTTACTACCTCCTTACTTTCAACTGACCTCAATTGGTTCCCATCCCCCTGCCACATTAGTTTAAACCCTCCCCAACAGCGTTACCAAAAGCACCTCCAAGGACATTGGTTCCAGTCCGGCCCAGGTGTAGACCGTCCAATTTGTAATAGTCCCACCTCCCCCAGAACCGGTCCCAATGTCCCAAAAATCTGAACCCCTCCTTCCTGCACCATCTCTCAAGCCACGCATTCATCCTGACTATTCTTTCATTTTTACTCTGACTATCACGTGGCACTGGTAGTAATCCTGAGATTACTACCTCTGAGGTCCTACTTTTTAACTTGGCTCCTAACTCCCTAAACTCTGCTTGTAGGACCTCATCCGGTTTTTTACCCATATTATTAGTGCCTATGTGCACAATGACAACTGGCTGTTCACCCTCCCCCTTTAGAATGTTCTGCAGCCGATCTGAGACGTCCCTGACCCGTGCACCTGGGAGGCAACATACCATTCGGGAGCCTCGTTTTCGACCACAGAACCGCCTATCTACTCCCCTTACAATCGAATCCCCGACGACTATAGCCCTTCCACTATTTTTCCCGCCCTTCTGAACAGCAGAGCCAGCCATGGTGCCATGGACCTGGCTACTGCTGCCTTCCCCTGGTGAGCCATCTCCCTCAACAGTATCCAAAACGGTATACTTGTTTTGGAGGGAGATGACCGCAGGGGACTCCTGCGCTGCCTTCCTGCTCTTTCTCTGCCTTTTGGTCACCCATTCCCTTTCTCCCTCAGCAATCGTAATCTGCGGTGTGACCAATTCACTAAACGTGCTATCCACGACCTCCTCAGCATCGCGCATGCTCCAAAGTGAGTCCATCCGCAGCTCGAGAGCCGTCATGCGGTCTAACAAGAGCTGCAGCTGGACACACTTCCTGCTCGTGAAGGAGTCAGGGTCATCAGCCATCTCCCTGAGCTCCCACATTGAGCAAGAGGAGCATGATACGGGTCTGAGATCTCCTGCCATTTTTAATCTTAAGTTTAAACTTAGTTAAATGAAAAAGGAACGAAAAGTTTTTACCAATCACAATAAAACCAGAGAAATCGAAAAAGCCTTACCTTATAAACACCCCACCGAGTCCTTTTTTTTTGGTTCGAGGAGGAGGGCGGGTGGGAGACACTACAAGTGTGGTGTCTCGGGTTCAGAAACCGCCCAAATATATAGTGTTTTACTTACCCAGCAGCCCCCTGGCCTCCGCCGAAAAACAAAAGGAAATTAAATTTACTTTCAAACTGACCTTCCCAGCTGCTCACTCGCTCACACTCTGCTCCCGAAAAAGCTGCTGCACTGAAAGGAAAGTTATTTTAAACCGCCCAAATATATAGTGTTTTACTTACCCAGCAGCCCCCTGGCCTCCGCCGAAAAACAAAAGGAAATTAAATTTACTTTCAAACTGACATTCCCAGCTTCTCACTGGCTCACACTCTGCTCCCGAAAAAGCTGCTGCACTGAAAGGAAAGTTATTTTAAACCGCCCAAATGTATAGTGTTTTACTTACCCAGCAGCCCCCTGGCCTCCGCCGAAAAACAAAAGGAAATTAAATTTACTTTCAAACTGACCTTCCCAGCTGCTCACTCGCTCACACTCTGCTCCTGAAAAAGCTGCTGCACTGAAAGGAAAGTTATTTTAAACCGGCCAAATATATAGTGTTTTACTTACCCAGCAGCCCCCTGGCCTCCGCCGAAAAACAAAAGGAAATTAAATTTACTTTCAAACTGACCTTCCCAGCTGCTCACTCGCTCACACTCTGCTCCCGAAAAAGCTGCTGCACTGAAAGCTGAGGGACTGTTGCATTGTTGTTGATTCAGTACTGAGGGAGTGCTGCACTGTCAGAGGGTCAGTACAAAGTGTGTGCTGCATTGTTCTTGAGTCAGTACGGGAGGAATGCTGAACTCTCATATTGTCAGTTCTGAGGGAAAGCTGCATTCTCAGACTGTCAGTACTGTGGGAAAGCTGCATTGTTGCAGAGTCATTTCTGAGGGAGCTCTGCACTCTCAGTGTCAGTACTGAGGCATTGCTGCACTGTTGGATGGTAAGTTCTGAAGGAGAGCTGCATTGTTGTTGAGTCAGTACTGAGGGAATGCTGCACTCTCAGAGTGTCAGTAGTGAGAGAGTGCTGCATGGCTTTTGAGTCAGTAATGAGCAGGCGCTGCACTCTTGGAGTGTAACTGTTGATGATTGCTGCACTGTCAGATTGACAGTACTGAGGGAGTACCATACTGTTGGAGAGTCAGTACTGAGGGAGTGCTGCACTATTGGAGGGTCAGTACTTAGGGAGTGTTGGATGGTCAATACTGAGGGAGAGCGATACTGTTGGAGGATCAGTACTGATGGAAAGCCATACTGCTGGAGGGTCAGAAATGAGGGCGTGCCGTACTGTTGGAGGGTCAGTACTGAGGGAGTGCTGCACTGTCGGATGATCAGTACTGAGGGACTGCTGCACTATTAGAGAGTCAGTGCTGACGGAGTGTTGCACTGTCAGAAAGTCGTTACTAAGTGAAAGCTGCACTGCCAGAGGGTCTGTATTGAGGGAGTGCTGCACTGTCAGAAACTTGGTGATGCGGGATTGCCTTCCGTTAGAGGATCAGTACTGAGGGAGCGCTGCATTGTTGATGAGTCAGTACTGAGGGAGCACTGCACTCAGTATTGACGGATGCTGCACCATCAGATGGTCAGCACCGAGGGAGTGCCATACTGTTGGAGGGTCAGTACTGAGGGAGTACCTTACTGTTGGAGGGTCAGTACTATTGGTTGGCCATACAGGTGGAGGGTCAGCACTGAGGGACTGCTGGACAGTGGGAGGAACAGTACTGAGGGTGTGCCGCACTGTCGGAGGGTCAGGTCTGAGGGACTGACATTTTGTCGGACGGTCAGTATTGTGGGAGTGCCATACCGTCGGATGGTCAGGACTGTGGTGGTGCCGTATTGTCGGAGGGTCAGTTCTGAGGGAGTGCGATAGTTGGAGGGTCATTACTGAGAGAGTGCTGTGCTGTTGGAGGGTCAGCACTGAGGGTGTGCGGCACTGTCGGAGGATCCGTACTGAGGGAGTGCTGCTCTGCTAGAGGGTCAGTGCTGTGGCAGTGCTGCACTGTCAGAAATTCGGTACTGAGGCAGTGCTGCACTGTCGGATGATACGTATTGTGGGAGTGCTGCATATTTGGAGAGTCAGTAGTGAGGGAGTGCGACCCTGTTCGAGTGTCAGTATGAGGGTGTGTCGCACTGTCGGATGGTCAGTACTGAGGGACAGATATTCTGTCGGAGGGTCAGTACTGAGGGAGTGCCATACTGTCGGATGGTCGGTACTGAGGTGGTGCTGTATTGTCGGAGGGTCAGTTCTGAGGCAGTGCGATACTTGGGTGGTCAGTACTGAGGGAGAGCTGCATTGTTGAAGGGTCAGTACTGAGGGTGTTCCATACTGTTGGAGGGTCAGTACTGAGGGAGTGCCATATTTGTGGAGGGTCAGTACTGAGAGTGTGCTGCACTGTCAGAAGATCCGTACTGAGGGAGTGCTGCACTTTCTGAGGATCAGTAGTGAGGGAGAGCTGCACTGTCAGAAAGTTGGTGATGAGGGAATGCTGCACTCTCAGAGTGCCAGTACTGTGTGAATGCTGCGGTGTCAGATAGTCAGTACTGAAGAAATGCTGCACTTCAGCTGGTCAGTACTGAGGGAATGCTGCACTCTCAGAGTGTCAGTACTGATGGAGTGCTGCATTGTTGTTGAGTTATTACTGAGGGAACGCTGCACTTTCTGAGGATCAGTAGTGAGGGAGAGCTGCACTGTCAGAAAGTTGGTGATGAGGGAATGCTGCACTTTCAGAGTGCCAGTACTGTGTGAATGCTGCGGTGTCAGATGGTCAGTACTGAAGAAATGCTGCACTTCAGCTGGTCAGTACTGAGGGAATGCTGCACTCTCAGAGTGTCAGTACTGATGGAGTGCTGCATTGTTGTTGAGTTATTACTGAGGGAATGCTGCACTCTCAGAGTGTCAGTACTGATGGAGTGCTGCATTGTTGTTGAGTTATTACTGAGGGAACGTTGCACTTTCTGAGGATCAGTAGTGAGGGAGAGCTGCACTGTCAGAAAGTTGGTGATGAGGGAATGCTGCACTCTCAGAGTGCCAGTACTGTGTGAATGCTGCGGTGTCAGATGGTCAGTACTGAGGAAATGCTGCACTTCAGCTGGTCAGTACTGAGGCAATGCTGCACTCTCAGAGTGTCAGTTCTGTGGGAGCGCTGCACTGTCAGAGGGTCAGTGATGAGGGAGTGCTGCACAGTAAGATGGTAAGTACTGAGGGAATGGCTCATTGTTGTTGAGTCAGTACTGAGGGAAAGCTGCATTCACAGACTGTCTGTACTGAGAGGGTGCTGCATTGTTGTTGAGTCTGTACTGTGGGAGCGCTGCAATCTCAGAGGGTCAGTACTGAGTGAGTGCTGCACTGTCGGATGGTCAGATCTGAAGGGTCGCTGCATTGTTGTGGAGTCAGTACTACGGGAGTGCTGCACTGTTGGAGGACCAGTACTGATGGAGTTCTGCACTGTCATCAATTTGGTGATGAAGACTTGCCTACTGTTGGTGTCTCAGTGCTGAGGGAGCGCTGCGTTGTTGTTGAGTCAGTTCTGAGGGAGTGCTGCACTCTCACAGTTTCAGTACTGAGAGGTTGCTGCCCTAATAGATGGTTAGTATTGAGGGAGTGCGATACTGTCGGAGGGTCAGTACTGAGGGAGTGACATACTGTCGGATGGTCAGTACTGGTGGAGTGCCAGACTGATGCAGATTCATTACCGAGGGAGTGCCCTATTGTTGGAGAGTGAGTACTGAGCGAGCGCTGCCCTGTCGGAGGATCAGTACTGAGGGATGCTGCACTGACAGGATGTTGGTGCTGATGGAGTGCTGCACTGTCTGAAGATCAGTACTGAGGGAATGCAGCACTCTGCGACGGTCAGTACTGAGGGAGTGATGCACTGTTGTTGAGTCAGTAATGAGGGAGCGCTGCACTCTCAGAGTGTCACTACTGTGGGAGTGCTGCACTGTCAGAAGGTCAGTACTGAGGGAGTGCTGCACCCTCAGAGTGTCAGTACTGAGGGACTGTTGCATTGTTGTTGATTCAGTACTGAGGGAGTGCTGCACTGTCAGAGGGTCAGTACAAAGTGTGTGCTGCATTGTTCTTGAGTCAGTACGGGAGGAATGCTGAACTCTCAGAGTGTCAGTTATGAGGGAAAGCTGCATTCTCAGACTGTCAGTACTGTGGGAAAGCTGCATTGTTGCAGAGTCAGTTCTGAGGGAGCTCTGCACTCTCAGTGTCAGTACTGAGGCATTGCTGCACTGTTGGATGGTAAGTTCTGAAGGAGAGCTGCATTGTTGTTGAGTCAGTACTGAGGGAATGCTGCACTCTCAGAGTGTCACTAGTGAGAGAGTGCTGCATGGTTTTTGAATCAGTAATGAGCAGGCGCTGCACTCTTGGAGTGTAACTGTTGATGATTGCTGCACTGTCAGATTGACAGTACTGAGGGAGTATCATACTGTTGGAGAGTCAGTACTGAGGGAGTGCTGCACTACTGGAGGGTCAGTACTTAGGGAGTGTTGGATGGTCAATGCTGAGGGAGAGCGATACTGTTGGAGGATCAGTACTGATGGAAAGCCATACTGCTGGAGGGTCAGAAATGAGGGCGTGCCGTACTGTTGGAGGGTCAGTACTGAGGGAGTGCTGCACTGTCGGATGATCAGTACTGAGGGACTGCTGCACTATTAGAGAGTCAGTGCTGACGGAGTGTTGCACTGTCAGAAAGTCGTTACTAAGTGAAAGCTGCACTGCCAGAGGGTCTGTATTGAGGGAGTGCTGCACTGTCAGAAACTTGGTGATGCGGGATTGTCTTCCGTTAGAGGATCAGTACTGAGGGAGCGCTGCATTGTTGATGAGTCAATACTGAGGGAGCACTGCACTCAGTATTGACGGATGCTGCACCATCAGATGGTCAGCACCGAGGGAGTGCCATACTGTTGGAGGGTCAGTACTGAGGGAGTGCCTTACTGTTGGAGGGTCAGTATTATTGGTTGGCCATACAGGTGGAGGGTCAGCACTGAGGGACTGCTGGACAGTGGGAGGAACAGTACTGAGGGTGTGCCGCACTGTCGGAGGGTCAGGTCTGAGGGACTGACATTTTGTCGGACGGTCAGTATTGTGGGAGTGCCATACCGTCGGATGGTCAGGACTGTGGTGGTGCCGTATTGTCGGAGGGTCAATTCTGAGGGAGTGCGATAGTTGGAGGGTCAGTACTGAGGGAGTGCTGTGCTGTTGGAGGGTCAGCACTGAGGGTGTGCGGCACTGTCGGAGGATCCGTACTGAGGGAGTGCTGCTCTGCTAGAGGGTCAGTGCTGTGGCAGTGCTGCACTGTCAGAAATTCGGTACTGAGGCAGTGCTGCACTGTGTGAAGATACGTATTGTGGGAGTGCTGCATATTTGGAGAGTCAGTAGTGAGGGAGTGCGACCCTGTTCGAGTGTCGGTATGAGGGTGTGTCGCACTGTCGGAGGGTCAGTACTGAGGGACAGACATTCTGTCGGAGGGTCAGTACTGAGGGAGTGCCATACTGTCGGATGGTCGGTACTGAGGTGGTGCTGTATTGTCGGAGGGTCAGTTCTGAGGCAGTGCGATACTTGGGTGGTCAGTACTGAGGGAGAGCTGCATTGTTGAAGGGTCAGTACTGAGGGTGTTCCATACTGTTGGAGGGTCAGTACTGAGGGAGTGCCATATTTGTGGAGGGTCAGTACTGAGAGTGTGCTGCACTGTCAGAGGATCCGTACTGAGGGAGTGCTGCACTTTCTGAGGATCAGTAGTGAGGGAGAGCTGCACTGTCAGAAAGTTGGTGATGAGGGAATGCTGCACTCTCAGAGTGCCAGTACTGTGTGAATGCTGCGGTGTCAGATAGTCAGTACTGAAGAAATGCTGCACTTCAGCTGGTCAGTACTGAGGGAATGCTGCACTCTCAGAGTGTCAGTACTGATGGAGTGCTGCATTGTTGTTGAGTTATTACTGAGGGAACGCTGCACTTTCTGAGGATCAGTAGTGAGGGAGAGCTGCACTGTCAGAAAGTTGGTGATGAGGGAATGCTGCACTCTCAGAGTGCCAGTACTGTGTGAATGCTGCGGTGTCAGATGGTCAGTACTGAGGAAATGCTGCACTACAGCTGGTCAGTACTGAGGGAATGCTGCACTCTCAGAGTGTCAGTTCTGTGGGAGTGCTGCACTGTCAGAGGGTCAGTGATGAGGGAGTGCTGCACAGTAAGATGGTAAGTACTGAGGGAATGGCTCATTGTTGTTGAGTACTGAGGGAAAGCTGCATTCACAGACTGTCTGTACTGAGAGGGTGCTGCATTGTTGTTGAGTCTGTACTGTGGGAGCGCTGCAATCTCAGAGGGTCAGTACTGAGTGAGTGCTGCACTGTCGGATGGTCAGATCTGAAGGGTCGCTGCATTGTTGTTGAGTCAGTACTACGGGAGTTCTGCACTGTTGGAGGACCAGTACTGAGGGAGTTCTGCACTGTCATCAATTTGGTAATGAAGACTTGCCTACTGTTGGTGTCTCAGTGCTGAGGGAGCGCTGCGTTGTTGTTGAGTCAGTTCTGAGGGAGTGCTGCACTCTCACAGTTTCAGTACTGAGAGGTTGCTGCCCCAATAGATTGTTAGTATTGAGGGAGTGCGATACTGTCGGAGGGTCAGTACTGAGGGAGTGACATACTGTTGGAAGGTCAGTACTGAGGGAAAGCGATGCTGTTGGAGTGTCAGTACGGATGGTTTTCCATACCGGTGGAGGGCCAGTACTGAAGGAGTGCTGCACAGTCAGATGATCAGTACTGGGGGAGTGCTGCACTGTTAGAGGGTCAGTATAGAGTGAGCGCTGCACTGTTGGAGGGTCAGTACTGAGGGAATGCTACACACTCAGAGTGTCAGTACTGAGTGAGTGCTGCAGTGCCAGATCGTCAGTACTGAGGGAATGCTGCATTGTTGTTGAGTCAGCACTGAGGGAACGCTGCACCCTCCGAGTGTAAGTCCTGAAGGAGTGTTGCATTGTTTTTGATTCAGTACTGAGGGAGTGCTGCACTGTCAGATGGTCAGTACTGAGTGAGTCCTGCACTGTTAGAGGGTCAATACTAAGTGAGTGCTGCACTGTCAGAAAGCTGGAGATGAGGGAGTGCCATACTGTCGGAGGTTCATTGCTGAGGGAGTGCCATACTGCTGGATGGTCAGTAATGAGGGAGTGCCATACTGCTGAGGGTCAGTACTGAGGGAGTGCTGCACTGTCAGAGGATCAGTACAGAGGGGGTGCTATTCTTTCGAAGGGTCAGTACTGAGGGAGTGCCATACTGTCAGAAGATCAGTAATGAGGGAGTGCTATACTGTAGGAGTGTCAGTATTGAGGGAGTGCCAGACTGATGGTGGGTCAGTAATGAGGGAGTGCCAGACCGTTGGAGCATCAGTACTGAGGGAGTGTAATACTGTTGGAGTGTCAGTATTGAGGGAGTATCATACTATTGGAGGGTCAGTGCTGAGGGAGTGCCATACTGGTGGAGGGTCAGTACTGAGGGAGTGCTATACTGTAGGAGTGTCAGTATTGAGGGAGTGCCAGACTGATGGTGGGTCAGTAATGAGGGAGTGCCAGACCGTTGGAGCATCAGTACTGAGGGAGTGTAATACTGTTGGAGAGTCAGTATTGAGGGAGTATCATACTATTGGAGGGTCAGTGCTGAGGGAGTGCCATACTGGTGGAGGGTCAGTACTGAGGGAGTGCTGCACTGTCAGAGAATCAGTAATGAGGGAGCACTGCACTGTTAGAGAGTGAGTGCTGAGGGAGTGTTGCACTGTCAGAAAGTCGGTACTTAGAGAGCGCTGCACTGCCAGAGGGTCAGTATTGATGGAGTGCTGCACTGTCGAAGGATCAGTACTGAGGCAATGTTGCACTCTCAGAAAGTTGGTGATGAGTGAGTGATGCACTGTTGGAGGATCAGTACTGAGGGAATGCTGCACTGTCAGATGCTCAGTACTGAGGAAATGCTGCTCTCTCAGATTGTCAGTACTGAGGGAGCGTTGCATTGCTGTTGAGTCAGTACTGAGAGAGTGCTGTATTCTCAGAGTGTTAGTATTGAGGGATGCTGACTGCCAGCGGATCAGTACTGAGGGAATATTGTATTGTTGTTGTGTCAGTACTGAGGGAGCGCTGATCTCTCAGAGTGTCAGTATTGAAGGAGTGCTGCACTGTCGGAGGAAAAAGTACTGAGGGAGTGCCATACTGATGGATGGTCAGTGCTGAGGGAGTGCCAGACTGGTGGAGGGTCAGTACTGAGGGAGTGCTGCACTGTTATAGAGTGAGTGCTGAGGGACTGTTGCACTGTTGGAGGGACAGTAATGAGGGAGTGCCTTACTGGTGGAGGGTCAGCACTGATGGAGTGCCATATTGGTAGAGGGTCAGTAATGATGGAGTGCTGCACTGTCAGAGTGTCAGTACTGTGCAAGCACGGCATTGTTGTTGAGTCTGTACTGAGGGAGCGCTGCATTCTCAGAGCGTTAGTATTGAGGGATGCTGACTGCCAGCGGGTCAGTACTGAGGGAGTGTTGCATTTTTGTTAAGTGAGTACTAAGGGAGCGCTGCACTCTCAGAGTGTCAGTACTGAGGGAGTGCTGCAGTGTCGGAGGTTCAGTACTGAGGGAGTGCCACACTGTCGGAGCATCAGTACTGAGGCAGTGCCATACTGTCGGAGGATCAGTACTGATGGAGTGTCATACTGCTGGATGGTCAGTAATGAGGGAGTGCCATACTATTGGAGGGACAGTACTGAGGGTTTATCATAATATTGGAGGGTCAGGACTGAAGGAGAGACATACTAGTGGAGGTTCAGTACTGAGGGAGTGCTGTACTGTCGGAGGATCAGTGCTGAGGGAGTGTTGCACTGCCAGAGGTTCGAGATTGAGGAAGTGCTGCACTGTCGGAGGATCAGTACTGAGGGAATGCTGCTCTTTCAGAGTGTCAGTACAGAGGCCATGCTGCACTGTCAGAAGGTCAGTACAAAGGGAGGGCTGCACTGCCAGATTGTCAGTACTGAGGGAGTGCTGCACTGTCGGATGATCAGTATTGAGGGAGTGCTGCACTGTTAGGGAGTCAGTACTGAGGGAGTGCTGCACTGTTAGAGAGTCGGTACAGAGGGAGTGCCGCACTGTCGGAGAATCAGTATTGAGGGAGTGCTGCACTTTTGGCGTGTCAGTACTGAGGAAGTGCTGCACTGTTGGATCGTCAGCACTGAGGGAGTGCCAAACTGTCGGAGGATCATTACTGTGGGAGTGCCATACAGTCAGAGGATCAGTTCTGATGGTGGGCCATTCTTTTGGAGGGCCAGTACTGTGGGAGCTCTGCCATGTCAGATGGTCAGCACTGAGGGAGTGCCATCCTGTCGGAGGGACAGTATTGAGTGAGTGCTGCACGGTCGGAGGATCAGTACTGCGGGAGTGTCGTACTGTTGTCGGGTCAGTACTGAGCGAGTGCCGTTCTGGTGGAGAGTCAGCATTGAGGGAATGATGCACTCTTGGATGGTTAGTACTAAGGGAGTGCCTCACTGTTAGAGGGTCAGGGTCACTACTGAGGGAACGCTGCATTCTCAGAGTGTTGAGGGATGCTGACTGCGAGCGGGTCAGTACTGAGGGAGTGTTGCATTGTTGTTGAGTCAGTACTGAGGGAATGCTGCACTCTCAGAGTGTCAGTACTGAGGGAGTGCTGCACTGTCAGATGGTCTGTACGGAAGGACTGTCACACTGCCGGAGTGTCAGTTCTGAGCGAGTGTCATACTTTCGGAGGTTCAGTACTCAGGGAATGCTGCACTGTTGGACGGTCAGTACTGATGGAGTGCCATACTGGTGGAGGGTCAGTACTGAGGGAATGCTGCACTGTGGGAGGATAAGAACTGAGGGAGTGCTGCACTGTTAGAGGGTCAGTACTGAGGGAGTGTTGCACTGTCAGAAAGACGGTACTGAAGGAGTGCTGCACTGTCGGAGAGTCAGTACTAAGAGAATGCTGAACTGTCGGAGGGTCAGTACTTAGAAAGCGCCATACTGTCGGAGGTTCAGTACTGAGGGATTGCCATATTTTTGGCTGCTCTGCACCGAGGGAGTGCCGGCCATTGGCGGATCAGTACTGAGGGAGTGCAGTACTGGTGGAGGTTCAGTACTGATGGAGTGCTGCACTGTTACAGGGTCAGAACTGATGGAACGTTGCACAGTCAGAGAGTCGATACTGAGGTAGAGATGCACTGTCGCAGGGTTAGTACTGAGGGAGTGCCATACTGTCGGAGCATCAGTACTGAGGGAATGTCAAACTGATGGAGGGTCAATATTGAGGGAATGCCATAGTGTTGGATAGGCAGTATTGAGGGAGTGCTGCAGTTTTGGAGGGTCAGTACTGAGGGAGTGCCATACTGGTGAAGGGTCAGTAATGATGGAGTGCTGCACTGTCGGAGGGTCAATACAGAGGAAATGCTGCACCTTCGGAGGGTCAGTACTGAGGGAGTGCCATACTGTGGGAGGTTCAGAACTGAGGGAGTGCAAGACTGTCGGAGGATCTGTACTGCGGGGTGCCATAGTGTTGGAGTGGTCAGTACGGATGGAGTGCCATACTGGTGGAGGGTGAGTACGGATGGAGTGCGGCACTGCCAGTGGGTCAGTACTGAAGGAGTGCCATACAGTCGGAGGGCCAAAACTGAGGGATTTCCATACAGTTGGAGGCTCAGTACTGAGGGAGTGCCATACTGCTGGAGGATCAGTTAGGACGGAGTGCCATACTGTTGGAGGGACAGTTACGATGGTGTGCCATTCGTTTGGAAGGCCGGTACTGAGGGAGCACCGCACTGTTGGAGGATCAGTATTGAGGGAGCGCTGAACTTTTGGCGCGTCAGTACTGAGGAAGTGCTGCACTGTTGGAGCGTCAGCACTGAGGGGGTGCCGGACTGTCGGAGGGTCAGTACTGGTGGTGCCGTACTGTCAGAGGGTTAGTTGTGATGGTGTGTCATTCTTTTGGAGGACCAGTACTGAGGGAGTTATGCCCTGTCAGTTGGTCAGCACTGAGGGAGTGCTATACTGTCGGAGGGTCAGTACTGAGGCAGAGCCATACTGCCAGATGATCAGTACTGAGGGAGTGCCACACTGTCGGAGGGTCAGTACTGAGGGAGTGCCATACTGATGTAGGGTCAGTAGTGAGGGAGCGCTGCATTGTTGTTGAGTCAGTACTGAGGGAGCGCTACACTCTCAGATTGCTGGTCTTGAGACATACTGACTGCCAGCGTGTCAGTACTGAGGGAGTGCCGTACTGGTGGAGGCTCAGTATTGATGGAGTGCTGCACTGTTACAGGGTCAGTACTGAGAGAGCGTTGCACTGTCAGAGAGTCGATACTGAGGGAGAGCTGCACTGTCGGAGGGTCAGTACTGAGGGAGAGCCATACTCTCGGAGCTTCAGTACTGTGGGAATATCAAACTGATGGAGGGTCAGTATTGAGGGAATGCCACAGTGTTGGATAGTCAGTCTTGAGGGAGTGGAGCACTTTTGAAGGGTCAGTACTGAGGGAGTGCCATGCTGGTGAAGGGTCAGTAATGATGGAGTGCTGCACTTTTGGAGGGTCAGCACTGAAGGAATGCTGCACTGTCTGAGGGTCAGCACTGAAGGAGTTCCATACTGTCGGAGGGTCAGAACTGAGGGAGTGCAATACTATCGGAGGCTCTGTACTGCGGGAGTGCAATACTGTTGGAGGGTCAGTACTGATGGAGTTCTGCAATGTTATAGGGTCAGCACTGAGGGACTGTTGCACTGTCAGAAAGTCGGTACTGAGGGAGTGCTGCACTGTCGGAGGGTCAGTACTGAGGTAGTGGTGCACTTTTGGAGCATCAGTCCTGAGGGAGTTCTGCAGCGTCAGATGGTCAGAACTGATGGAGTGCTGAATTGTTGTTGAGTCAGTGCTGAGGGGGCGCTGCATTCCCAGTACTGAGGGACTGCTGCACTGTCAGAATGTCAGTACTGAGGGAGTATCATACAATTGGAGGGTTAGTACTGAGGGTCAGCCATACAGTCAGAGGGTCAGTTCTGATGGTGGGCCATTCTTTTGGAGGGCCAGTACTGAGGGATTTCTGCCCTGTCAGATGGTCAACACTGAGGGAGTGCCATACTGTCAGAGTGTAAGTACTGAGGGAGTGTTATACAGTTGGATGGTCAGTATTGAGGGAGTCTCATACTATTGGAGGGTCAGTACTGAGGGAGAGCCATACTGGTAGAGGGTCAGCACTGAGGGAGTGCTACACTGTCGGAGGATCAGTACTGAGGGAGTGCGGCACTGCCAGTGGGTCAGTAGTGAAGGAGTGCCATACAGTCGCAGGGTCATAACTGAGGGATTTCCATACTGTTGGAGGCTCAGCACTGAGGGAGTGCCATACTGCTGGAGGATCAGTTAGGACGGAGTGCCATACTGTTGGAGGGACAGTTCCGATGGTGTGCCATTCGTTCGGAGGGCCGGTACTGAGGGAGCACCGCACTGTTGGAGGATCAGTATTGAGGGAGCGCTGCAGTTTTGGCGCGTCAGTACTGAGGAACTGCTGCACTGTTGGAGCGTCAGCACTGAGGGGGTGCCAGACTGTTGGAGGGTCAGTACTGGTGGTGCCGTCCAGTCAGAGGGTTAGTTCTGATGGTGTGTCATACTTTTGGAGGACCAGTACTGAGGGAGTTGTGCCTTGTCAGTTGGTCAGTACTGAGGGAGTGCCATACTGTCGGAGGGTCAGTACTGAGGGAGTGCCATACTGATGTAGGGTCAGTAGTGAGGGAGCGCTGCATTGTTGTTGAGTCAGTACTGAGGGAGCGCTATACTCTCAGATTGTTAGTATTGAGGGATGCTGACTGCCAGCGTGTCAGTACTGAGGGAGTGCGGTACTGGTGGAGGTTCAATACTGATGGAGTGCTGCACTGTTACAGGGTCAGTACTGAGAGAGCGTTGCACAGTCAGAGAGTCGATACTGAGGGAGAGCTGCACTTTCGGAGGGTCAGTACTGAGGGAGTGCCATACTCTCGGAGCATCAGTACTGTGGGAATATCAAACTGATGGAGGGTCAGTATTGAGGGAATGCCATAGTGTTGGATAGTCAGTATTGAGGGAGTGCTGCACTTTTGAAGGGTCAGTACTGAGGGAGTGCTGCACTTTTGGAGGGTCAGCACTGAAGGAATGCTGCACTGTCCGAAGGTCAGTACTGAAGGAGTGCCATACTGTCGGATGGTCAGAACTGAGGGAGTGCAATACTGTCGGAGGCTCTGTACTGCGGGAGTGCAATACTGTTGGAGGGTCAGTACTGAGGGAGTGCGGACTGGTGGAGGGTCAGTATTGATGGAGTTCTGCAATGTTATAGGGTCAGCACTGAGGGAGTGTTGCACTGTCAGAAAGTCGGTACTGAGGGAGCGCTGCACTGTCGGAGGGTCAGTACTGAGGTAGTGGTGCACTTTTGGAGCATCAGTCCTGAGGGAGTTCTGCAGCGTCAGATGGTCAGAACTGATGGAGTGCTGAATTGTTGTTGAGTCAGTACTGAGGGGGCGCTGCATTCTCAGTACTGAGGGACTGCTGCACTGTCAGAATGTCAGTACTGAGGGAGTATCATACAATTGGAGGGTTAGTACTGAGGGTCAGCCATACTGTCGGAGGGTCAGTACTGAGGGAGAGCCAGACTTTTAGAGGGTCAGTACTGAGGGAGAGCCATCCTGTCAGAAGATCAGTACTTAGGGAGTGCCACACTGATGGATGGTCAGTCCTGAGGAAGTGCCAGACATTTAGAGGGTCAGTACTGAGGGACAGCCATCCTGTCAGAAGATCAATAATGAGGGAGTGCCATACTGTGGGTGGGTCAGTACTGAGGGACTGCCATACTGATGGAGCTTCAGTACTGAGGGTGTGCCAGACTATTGGAGGGTCAGTACTGAGGGAGTTCTCTGCTTATGGTGGGTCAGTATTGAGGGAGTATCATACTATTTGGGGGCCGGAATGAGGGACAGCCACACTGATGGAGGGTCAGCACTGAGGGAATGCTACAATGTCAGAGGATCAGTCCTGAGGGTGTGCTGCACTGTTAGCGAGTCAGTGCTGAGGGAGTCTTTCACTGCCAGAGGGTCAGAATAGAGGGTGTGCGGCACTGTCAGAAGATCAGTACTGAGAGAATGCTGCACTCTCAGAAAGTCTGTGATGAGGGAGTGCTGCACTGTCGGAGGATCAGTACTGAGGAAATGCTGCTCTCTCAGAGTGTCAGTACTGAGGGAGTGCTGCACTGTCAGATGCTTAGAACTGAGGGAGCGCTGCACTGCCAGATGGTCAGCACTGTGGGAGCGCTGCATTGTTGTTGAGTCTGCACTGAAGGAATGCTGCACGCTCAGAGTGTCAGGACTGAGGGAGCGCTGCATTGTTGTTGAGTCGGTACTGAGGGGGCCCTGCACTCTCAGAGTGTCAGTACTGAGGAAGTGCTGCACTGTTGGAGAGTCAGCACTGAAGGAGTGCCAGACTGTCGGAGGGCCAGTACTGTGGGCCTGCCGTACTGTCAGTGAGTCAGTTCTGATGGTGTGCCCTTCTTTTGGAGGGCCAGTACTGAGGGATTTCTGCCCTGTCAGATGGTCAACACTGAGGGAGTGCCATACTGTCAGAATGTAAGTACTGAGGGAGTGTTATACAGTTGGATGGTCAGTATTGAGGGAGTCTCATACTATTGGAGGGTCAGTACTGAGGGAGAGCCATACTGGTAGAGGGTCAGCACTGAGGGAGTGCTACACTGTCGGAGGATCAGTACTGAGGGAGTGCTGCACTGTTAGAGATTCAGTACTGAGGGAGTGCTGCACTGTTAGAGAGTCGGCACTGAGGGAGCGCCGCACTGTCGGAGGATCAGTATTGAGGGAGTGCTGTACTTTTGGTGTGTCAGTACTGAGGAACTGCTGCACTGTTGGAGCGTCAGCAGTGAGGGAGTGCCAAACTGTCGGAGGATCAGTACTGTGGGAGTGCCGTACTGTCAGAGGGTCAGTTCTGATGGTGGGCCATTCTTTTGGAGGGCCAGTACTGAGGGAGCTCTGCCCTGTCAGATGGTCAGCACTGAGGGAGTGACATCCTGTCGAGGGGTCAGTATTGAGTGAGTGCTGCACTGTCGGAGGATCAGTACTGCGGGAGTGTCGTGCTGTTGTCGGGTCAGTACTGAGCGAGTGCCGTTCTGGTGGAGAGTCAGCATTGAGGGAATGATGCACCGTTGGAGGGTCAGTAGTGAGGGAGCGCTGCATTCTCAGATTATTAGTATTGAGGGATGCTGACTGCCAGCGGGTCAGTACTGAGGGTGTGCCATACTGTCGGAGCATCAGTACTGAGGGAGTATCAAACTGATGGAGGGTCAGTATTGAGGGAATGCCATAGTGTTGGATAGTCAGTATTGAGGGAGTGCTGCAGTTTTGGAGGGTCAGTACTGAGGGAGTGCCATACTGGTGAAGGATCAGTAATGATGGAGTGCTGCACTGTCAGAGGGTCAGTCCAGAGGAAATGCTGCACTTTCTGGGGGTCAGTACTGAGGGAGTGCCATACTGTCGGAGGGTCAGAACTGAGGGAGTGCAAGACTGTGAGAGGATCTGTACTGCGGGGTGCCATACTGTTGGAGGGTCAGTCATGAGGGAGTGCCATACTGATGTAGGGTCAGTAGTGAGGGAGCGCTGCATTGTTGTTGAGTCAGTACTGAGGGAGCGCTATACTCTCAGATTGTTAGTATTGAGGGATGCTAACTGCCAGCGTGTCAGTACTGAGGGAGCGCCGTACTGGTGGAGGTTCAGTACTGATGGAGTGCTGCACTGTTACAGGGTCAGTACTGAGAGAGCGTTGCACAGTCAGAGAGTCGATACTGAGGGAGAGCTGCACTTTCGGAGGGTCATTACTGAGGGAGTGCCATACTCTCGGAGCATCAGTACTGTGGGAATATCAAACTGATGGAGGGTCAGTATTGAGGGAATGCCATAGTGTTGGATAGTCAGTATTGAGGGAGTGCTGCACTTTTGAAGGGTCAGTACTGAGGGAGTGCCAAACTGGTGAAGGGTCAGTAATGATGGAGTGCTGCACTTTTGGAGGGTCAGCACTGAAGGAATGCTGCACTGTCGGAGGGTCAGTACTGAAGGAGTGCCATACTGTCGGAGGGTCTGAACTGAGGGAGTGCAATACTGTCGGAGGCTCTGTACTTCGGGAGTGCAATACTGTTGGAGGGTCAGTACTGAGGACACAGAGGTGGGAAAGAGGTTTTGGGCACAGCGGGGGAGAGGGAGATGGACATCGAGGGGGAGAGATGGATGGACACAGAAGGGGAGAGATGGATGGACACAGACGGGGAGAGAGGGATGGACAAAGAAGGGGAAGAGAGGGATGGACACAGATGGGGAGAGGTGGATGGACAAAGAGGGGAGAGTAGGGGATGGACACAGAGGGGGAAAGTGAGGGGGATGGTGACAAGGAGGGAGAGAGGGGATGGACACAGAGGGACAGGTGAGAGGTGATAGACACATCGGAAGGGGGAGGGGGTTGGACATTGGGGGATAGAGGAGGGAGATAAGGGGAAGGACGGGGTGGACGCAGACTCCAGAGAGGGGGATAGGAGAGGGTGATGGACGCAAAGGGACGGGAGAAGGGTGATGGACTCTGAGGGGGGACGGGGATGTAAATTGGGGGAGAGGGGAGGGACACAGCGGGAGGGAGGGGGTGGACGTTGAGTGGGGAGAGGGGGATAAGAGAGGGGATGGACCTCCTGCGACTCCAGGCAGAAGTTCCTCCACTATCCCTGAATGGCCCGACCCTCACTCTGGCCATCCTCTTGTTCCTGACATAAGTGTAGAACGCCTTGGGATTTTCCTTAATCCTACCCACCAAGACTTTTTCATGTCCCCTTCTAGCTCTCCTAAGTCCATTCTTCAGTTCCTTCCTGGCTGCCTTGTAACCCTCTAAAGCCCTGTATGATTATTGCTTCCTCAAACTTAAATAAGCTTTAGTTTTAGTTTTAAAGATACAGCACTGAAACAGACCCTTCGGCAGACCGAGTCTGTGCCAACCATCAGCTATTTGTCCCCATTTATACTAATCCTACATTCCTGCCACATCCACACCTGTCCGTATATTTCCCTACCACCTACCTATGCTAGGGGCAATTTATAATGGCCAATTTACCTACCAACCTGCAAGTCCTTTGGCAGGAAACGGAGCACCCGGAGAAAACCCACGCAGACACTGGGAGAACTTGCAAACTCCACACAGGCAGTACCCGGAATTGAACCCAGGTCGCTGGAGCTGTGAGACTGCAGTGCTAACCACTGCGCCACTGTGCCACCCTTTCTTCTTCCTCTTGACTAGCTGTTCTTGTCATCCAAGTTTCCTTTACCCTACCACCCCTTCCTTGCCTATCGGGACAAACCTATCCAGCAGTCGCAGCAACTGCTCCCTAAACAACCTCCACATTTCTGTCGTGCATTTCCCTGAGAACATCTGTTCCCAATTTAAGCAACTCAGTTCCTGCCGAATAGCATTGTTGTTCCCCCTCCCCCAATTAAATATTTTCACATCCCATCTGCTCATATCCCTCTCCATGACTATAGTACAGGTCAGGGAGTTGTGATCGCTATCAGCGAAATGCTCTCCCACCGAGAGATCTGCCACCTGGCCTGGTTCGTTGCCAAGCACCAAATCCAAAATAGTCGCCCCTCTGGTCGGCCTATCTACATATTGAGTCAGGAAACCTTCCCAGGCACATTAACAAAATCTGCTCCATTCACATTATATGCACTCAGGAGGTTCCAATCAATATTAGGTAAGTTGAAGTCACCCAAGACAACAACGAGGAGGGTTTGTCTACTGAGTCAGTATGGGTGGAAGTCAGAAACGGGAAAGGAGCAGTCACATTATTGGGCGTTTTCTATAGACCGCCCAATAGCAACAGAGACACGGAGGAACAAATTGGAGGCAGATTTTGGAAAGGTGTAGATTTTACAGGGTTGTTGTCATGGGTGACTTCAACTTCCCGAATATTGATTGGAACCTCCTTAGTGCAAATAGTTTGGATGGAGCAGTTTTTGTCAGGTGTGTCCAGGAAGGTTTCCTGACACAATATGCAGATCGGCCGACTAGCGGGGAGGCTATGTTGGATTTGGTGCTTGGCAACGAACCAGGCCAGGTGGCAGATCTCTCGGTGGGAGAGCATTTCGGTGATAGTGATCCGAACTCCCTGACCTTGACGATAGTCGTGGAGAAGGATAGGAGCAGACGGGATGGGAAAATATTTAATTGGAGTAGGGGAAATTTCAATGTGATTAGGCAGGAACTGGGCAGGTTAAATTGTGACAGATTTTCTCAGGGAAATGCACGACAGAAATGTGGAGGTTGTTCAGGGAGCTCTTGCTGCGACTTGTGGATAGGTTTGTCCCGATGAGGCAAGGAAGGGATGGTAGGGTGAAGGAACCTTGGATGACAAGAGATGTGGACCAGCGAGTCAAGAGGAAGAAGGAAACTTACTTAAGGTTGAGGAAGCAAGGATCAGACAGGGCTCTAAAGGGTTACAAGGTAGCCAGGAACATACAGAAGAATGGACTTAGGAGAGCTAGAAGGGGACATGAAAAAGTCTTGGTGGGTAAGATTAAGGAAAGTCCCAAGGCGTTCTACACATATGTGAGGAACAACAGGAAGACCAAAGGGAGGGTAGAGCCGATCAGGGATAGTGGAGGGAACTTGTGCCTGGAGGCTGTGGAGGTAGGGGACGTCCTAAATGAATACTTTGGTTCAATATTCACTGGCGAGAGGGACCTGGTCGTTGGTGAGGACAGCGTGAAACAGGCTGATATGCTCGAACAGGTTGATGTTAAGAGGGAGGATGTGCTGCCAATTTTGAAAGACATGAGGATAGATACATCCCCTGGGCCAGATGGGATATACCCAAGGTTTTTACGGGAAGCGAGGGAAGAGATTGCCGCGCCTTTGGCGATGATCGTTGCGTCCTCACTGTCCACTGGAGTAGTACTGGATGATTGGAGGGTGGCAAATGTTATTCCCTTGTTCAAGAAAGGGAATAGGGATAACCCTGGGAATTATAGACCAGTCAGTTTACGACGGTAGTGGGCAAATTATTGGAGAGGATTCTGAGAGACAAGATGTATGATTATTTGGAAAGGCATAGTTTGATGAGAGACAGTCAGCATGGCTTTGTGAGGGGCAGGTCATGCCTCACAAGCCTTATTGAAATCTTTGAAGATGTGACAAAACACATTGATGAAGGAAGAGTGGTGGATGTGGCGGAGACGGATTTTAGCAAGGCCTTTGATAAGGTTCCCCATGGCAGGCACATTCAGAAAGTAAGGAGGCATGGGATACAGTGAAATTTGACTGTCTGGATGCAGAACTGGCTGGCCTATAGAAGACAGCGGGTGGTAGTAGATGGAAAGTATTCAGCCTGGAGCTCGGTGACCAGTGGTGTTCCGCGGGAATCTGTTCTGGGACCTCGGCTCTGTGTGATCTTGATAAATGACATGGATTAGGAAGTGGAAGGCTGGGTTAGCAAGTTGACCGATGACACGAATGTTGCTGGAGTTGTGGATAGTGTGGAAGGCTGTTGTAGGTTGCAACGGGACATTGACAGGATGCAGAGCTGGGCTGAGAAGTGGCAGATGGAGTTCAACCTGGAAAAGTGTGAAGTGATTCCTTTTGGAAGGGCGAATTTGAATGCAGAATACAGGCTTAAAGACAGGATTCTTGGTAGTGTGGAGGAACAGAGGGATCTTGGGGTCCATGGCCATAAATTGCTCAAAGTTGCCACCCAAGTTGATACTGTTGTTAAGAAGGCGTATGATGTGTTGACTTTCGTTAACAGGGGGATTGAGTTTAAGAGCCGCGGGGTTATGCTACAGCTCTATAAAGCCCTGGTTAGACCACACTTGGAATATTGTGTTCAGTTCTGGTCGCCTCATTATCGGAAGGATGTGGAAACTTTAGAGAGGGTGCAGAGGAGTTTTACCAGGGTGCTGCCTGGACTGGAGGGCATGTCTTACGAAGAAATGTTGAGGGTGCTAGGTCTTATCTCATTGGAGAGAAGAAGGATGAGAGGTGACTTGATAGAGGGGTACAAGATGATGAGAGGCATTGATAGAGTGGATAGCCAGAGACTTTTTCCCAGGGCGGAAAGGGATATCTCCAGGTGGCATAGTTTTAATGTGATTAGAGGAAGGTTTTGGGGAGATGTCAGCGGTATGTTCTTTACACAGAGAGTGGTGGGTGTGTGGAATGCACTGCCAGTGGTGGTAGTAGAAGCAGATACATTAGGGACATTTAAGCGACTCTTGGATAGGTACATGGATGATCGTAGAATGAAGGGTATGTAGGTCGTTTGATCTTAGAGTTGGTTAAAGGTTCGGCACAACATCGTGGGCCGAAGGGCTTGTACTGTGCTGTACTGTTCTATGTTCTATGTTCTATGTTAACCCTGTTACTTCTGCACCCTTCCAAAATCTGCCTCCCAATCTGTTCCTCCGTGTCTCTGTTCTTATTGCGGGGGTCTATAGAAAACTCCCAAGAAATTGACTGCTCCTTTCCTGTTTCTGACTTCCACCCATACTGACTCAGTCGAAGAACCCTCCTCGACGACCTCCCTTTCTGCAGCTATGATACTCTCCCTGATTAACAATGCCACTCCCCCACCTCTTTTACCTCCCTCCCTATTCCTTTTGAACCATCTTAACCCCGGAACATCCAACATCCATTCCTGCCCCTGCGACATCCAAGTCTCCGTAATGGCCACTGCATCGTAGCCCCAAGTACTGATCCATGCTCCAAGTTCATCACCCTTATTCCTGACACTTCTTGCGTTAAAATAGGCACACTTCAACCCATCATACTGGCTGAAACGTTGCCCTGTTAACTGTCTAACCTTCCTCCAGACTCTCTGCTCTCTGTATCTGCCTGTCCAACAGCTACCCCATCCACTGATCCGTAGCTCCGGTTCCCATCCCCCTGCCAAACTAGTTTAAACCCTCCCTAAGATCTCTAGCAAACCTCCCGCAGAGGATATTGGTGCCCCTCCAGTTCAGATGCAACCCGTCCTTCTTGTACATGTCCCACCTTTCCCAAAAGGTAATCCAATGATCCACATATCTGAAGCCCTCCCTCCTGCACCAGCTCTGTAGCCACGCGTTCAGCTGCATTCGCTCTCTGTTTCTAGCCTCACAAGAACGTGGCACCTGTATCAATCCTGAGATTACTACTCTGCTCGTCCTGCCTTTTAGCTTCCAACCTAACTCCTATATTCGCTTTTCAGGTCCTCAACCATTTTTCTAGCTATGTCATTGGAACCGATGTGTACCACGACTGCTGACTGCTCCCCCTCCCCCTTAAGAATCCCGTAGACTCGATCCGAGACATCCCTGACCCTGGCACCCGGGAAGCAACATACCATCCGGGAGTCTCGTTCGCGACCACAGAATCTCCTGTCTTTTCCTCTAACCATTGAATCTCCTTTCATTATCGTTCTCCTATTCTCCCCCCTTCCCTTCTGAGCCACAGAGCCAGGCTCAGTGCCACAGACCTGGCCGCAGTGGCTTTCTCCTGGTAGGTCGTCGCCCCCAACAGTCTCCAAAACGGCATACGTATTATTGAGGGGAACGGCCACAGGGGATCCCTGCACTGTGCGCCTATTCCCTTTCCCTACCCTGACGGTCACACAGCTACCTTTATCCTGTAACTTAGGTTTCACTACTTCCCTATAACTGCTCTCTATCACCCCCTCAGCCTTCTGAATGATCCGAAGTTCATCCAGCTCCAGCTCCAGTTCCCTAACTCTGTCTGTTAGGAGCTGGAATTGGGTGCTCTTCTCGCAGGTGAGGTCAGCAGGGACACAGGTGGTGACCCTTACCTCCCACATCCTGCAAGAGGAGCATGCAACTGCCCAACCTTCCATCCCCTCCGCTCTTAATTGACAACAGAGAATAGAAAAAGGGACAGAGGACACGGCAGCGGGGATTTAATTGCCTGTGCGCTGTTAACTGCAACCAGCGTTTACCAAAATGACTGAAGCGGGGTTCCTTATCCTCCTGGTCCAGGAGTCAGCAAAATGTCTGCGCACAGACACCAGTTTCAGTCGTAATAAATGTTGAGTTCCGTGGTTTCCATCCGGCCGCCAGTACTCTGTGACTGACAGCAGGCTGCACGGGGTTCGGCTTTGATTGACAGCTCTCCTATTGCACGGATCTCCCATTTAAGTAAAAGCAAAATACTGCAGATGTTGGAAATCTGAAATAAAAACAGGAAATGCTGGGAATACTCAGCAGGTCTGGCAGTATCTGTGGAGAGAGAAGCAGAATTAATGTTTCAGGTCGGTGACCTTTCAACAGAACTGGCAAATGTGGTTGACGGAGCCCGCAACTGTGTCCAGCCCATTTCCCGCACCTCTACCCTCACCCCTTCACCCCTCTCCCAGAACAGTGACAGGGTTCCCTCTTGTCCTCACTTTCCACCTCACGAGCTTCCACATCCAAAGGATCATCCTCTGCCATTTCCGACACGTCCAGCGTGATGCCACTGCCGAAAGCATCCTCCCCTCCCTTCCCTGGTCAGCATTCCGATGGATCATTCCGTTCACGAAACCATGGTCCACTGCTCCATTACCCAAACCGCCTCGTCCTCTTCCCACGCACCTTCCCCTGCAATCGCAGGAGGTGTAATACCTGCCCATTTACTTCCTCTCTCCTCAGTCACCCAGGCCCCAAACTCTCCCTTCAGGTGAAGCAGTGATTTACATGTACTTTTTTCAATGGAGTATACTGTATTCACTCCTCAAAATGTTGTCTCCTTGAGCGTTGTTGGAGCTGCATCCATCCAGCGATGGGTCAATACTGATGGAGCACTGCACTGTCGGAGGGTCAGAACTGGGGGAGCGCCGTGCTGTCAGAGGGTCAATACTGAGGGAGCACTGCAGTGTTGGAGGTCAGTGCTCAGGGTGCACTGCAGTGTCGGAGGGTCAGTACTGAGGGAGCACTACACTATCAGAGGGTCAGAACTGAGGGAGTGCCGCAATGTCGGAAGGTCAGTACTGAGGGAGAAATGCCCTGTCGGAGGTTCAGTACCGAGGAAGCACTGCACTGTCGGTGGGTCAGTACTGAGGGAGCACTGCAGTTTCATTGGGTCAGTACTGAGGGAGTGCTGCACTGTCAGAGGGTCAGTACTGAGGGAGTGCTGCACTGTCAGAGAGTCACTACTGAGGGAGTGCTGCACTGTCGATGGGTCAGTAGTGATGGAGCACTGCACTGTCAGAGTGTCAGTACTGAGGGGCACAGCAGTGTCGTAGGATCAGGACAGAGGGAGCGCTGCACTGTCAGAGGGTCAATACTGAAGGAGCACTGCAGTGTCAGATGGTCAGTGCAGAGAGAGTGCTGCACTGTCGTAGGGTTACCACTGACGGAGTGCCATACTGTCAGAGTGTCAATTCTGAGGGAACACAGTGGTGTCACAATGTCAGAACTGAAGGAGCACTGCACTGTGATAGGGCCAGTACTGAGGGAAGACTGCACTTTCGTAGGGTCAGTACTGAAGGGGCACAGCAGTGTCGTCGGGTCAGGACTGAGGGAGCACTGCACTGTCGGAGGGTATGTACTGGGGATTGCTGCACTGTCAGAGGGTCAGTATTGAGGGAGCACTGTAGTGTTTTATGGTCGGTACTGGCAGCACTATACTGTCAGAGGGTCAGTACAGTGGGAGAGCTGCACTGTCGTAGGTTCAGTACTGACGGAGTGCCATACTGTCGGAGGGTCAGGACAGTGGGAGCGCAGCGGTGCCATAGGGTCAGCACAGAAGGAGCAATGCACTGTCATAGGATCAATACTGAGGGAGTGCCTCAACGTCGTAGGGTCAGGAATGAGGGAAAACTGCTCTGTCGGAGGGTCAGTACTGAGGGGGCACTGCAATGTCATAGAGTCAGTACTGAGGGAGTGCTGCACTGTCAGATGGTTGGTACTGAGGGAGCACGGCAGTGTCTTATGGTCAGTACTGAGGGAGTGCTGCACTGTCAGAGGGTCAGTACTGAATGAACATTGCAGTGTCATAGGGTCAGTACTGATGGAGCACTGCACTCTCAGAGGGACAGTACAGAGGGCATGCTGCACTGTCTTAGGGTCAGTGCTGAGGGAGTGCTGCACTGTCATAAGATCAGTACTGGCGCAATGCCATACTGTCGGACGGTAAGTACTGAGCGAGCACAGCGGTGTCATAGGTTCAGTACAGAAGGAGCACTGCACTGTCGAAGGCTCAGCACTGAGGGCGTGCGGCACTTTCGGAGGGTCAGTAGTGAGGGAGTGCTGCAGTGTAAATGTGTCCGTACTGAGGGAGTGCTGCACTGTCAAAGGGTCAATACTGAGGAAGCACTGCACTGTCAGACGGTCAGTACTGAGGCAGTGCTGCACTGTCACAGAGTTACTACTGAGGAACCACTGCACTGTCAGAGGGTCAGTACTGAGGAAGTGCTGCACTGTCAGAGGGTCAGTACTAAGGGAGCACTACAGTGTCATCGGGTCAGTACTGAGGGACTTCTGCATTGTCAGAGTGTCAATACTGAGGGAGTACTGCAGTGTCAGAGGATCAGTACAGAGGGAGTGCTGCACAGTCGTAAGGTCACTACTGACAGAATGCCGTACTGTCCGAGGGTCAGTACTGAGGGAGCACAGTCGTGTCATAGGGTCAGTGCTGAAGGAGCACTGCAGTGTCATAGGGTCAGTACTGAGATGGTGCTCCACTGTCAGAGGGTCAGGACTGAGCGAGTGCTTCACTGTCGGAGGGACAGTACTGACTGAGCACTGCACTGTCAGAGGGTCAGTACTGAGGGAGCACTGCAGTGTCATTGGGTCAGTACTGAAGAAGTGCTGCGCTGTCAGAAGGTCAGTACAGAAGGAGCACTGCAATGTCGGAGGGTGAGTACTGAGGGAGTGCCGCACTTTCGGATCGTCAGGACTGAGGGGCCACTGCACTGTCTAAGGGTCAGTACTGAGGGAAAACTGTTCTGTCGGAATGTCAGTACTGAGTGGGCACTGCAATGTCATAGGGTCATTATTGAAGGAGTGCTGCACTGTGAGATGGTCACTGACGGAGTGCCGGACTGTCGGAGGGTCAGTACTGATGGAGCACAGCGGTGTGATCTGGTAAGTACAGAAGTAGCACTGCACTGTCAGAGGCTCAGCACTGAGGTAGTGCCGCACTGTCGGTGGGTCAGTACTGTGGGAGTGCCACAATGTCAGATGGCCAGTACTGGGGGAGCACTGCACTGTCGTAAGGTCAGTGCTGAGGGAGCACTGCAGTGTCAGAGGGTCAGTACAGAGGTAGTGCTGCACTGTCGGAGGGTCAGTACTGTGGGAGTGCCACAATGTCAGATGGCCAGTACTGGGGGAGCACTGCACTGTCGTAAGGTCAGTACTGAGGTAGCACTGCACTGCCAGAGTGTCAGTAATGAGGGAGCACTGCACTGTCATAGGGTCAGTACTGAGGGAGCACTGCGATGTCACAGGATCAGTACAGAATGAGTACTGCACTGTCGGGGACTCTGCACTGAGGGAGCACTGCAGTGGCAGAGGGTCAGTACTGCGGGAGAGCTGCACTGTCAGTTCTGAGGGAGCTTTGCAGTGTCATCGGGTCAGTACTGACGGAGCACTGCACAGTCAGATGGACAGTACAGAGGGCGTGCTGCACTGTCTTATGCTGACTACTGTCGGAGTGCCGTACTGTCGGAGGGTCAGTACTGAGTGAGCACAGCGGTGTTATCGGGTAAGTACAGAAGGAGCATTGCACCATCAGATGCTCTGCATTGAGGAAGTGCCGCACTGTCGGAGGGTCAGTACTGAGGGATTGCTGCACTTTCGTAGGGTCACTCCTGACGGAGTGCCGTACTGTCGGAGGTTCAGTACTGAGGGTTTACAGCGGTGTCATAAGGTCAGTACAGAAGGAGCACTGAACTGTCGGAGGCTCAGCACTGAGGGAGTGCCGCGCTGTCGGAGGATTATTACTGAGGGAGCACTGCGGAGTCATTGGGTCAGTACAGAAGGAGCACTGCACTGCCGGAGGCTCAGCACTGAGGGAGTGACGCACTGTCAGAGGGTAAGTACTGAGGGAGCGCTGCACTGTCAGGAAGTCAGTACTGAGGGAGCACTGCACTGCCAGAGGGTCAGTACTGAGGGAATGCTGCACTGTCAGGAAGTCAGTACTGAGGGAGCACTGCACTGTCAGAGGGTCAGTACTGAGTGAGCACTGCTGTGTTATAGGGTCAGTACTGTGGGACTGCTGCACTGTCAGGGGGTTCGATACTGAGGGAGCACTGCAGTGTCAGATGGTCAGTACTGAGGGAATGCTGCACTGTCGGAGGGTCAGTATTGCGGGTGCGCTGCACTGTCAGAGTTTTGTTCAGCCTTGGCGAAATCTATGCTGGCTATTCTTAACTAACTGAAACTTCTCTGAATGTCAGTTGATATTTTCCCGGATTATTATTTCTAAAACCTTACCGACCACGGATGTTTATACTAACTGACTTTTACTTTCTAGGACTGTCATCACACACTTTCTTGAATGAAGGTCTTACATTTAGCAGTTTACAATCTTCCAGCATCACACTCGCATCCAGCAAAGACTGGAAGTTTACAGCAACCTCGTCTGCTATTTCCGCCCCCATCATTTTTAATAACTGGGGATGCAAGCCATCCAGTCGAAGTGCCTTATGTACTATAAGCCATCCTTTTTAGCACCTTTCCAGACCATTTTTTGTATCCGGCTCCACGATGTCTACTCACTCCACTTCCACTGATATTTTGTCAGCCTCCATTCCTCTGGTGAATACTGATAAAACGTAGTCATTAAGTGTATTAGCATTACCCTGCACCTCTAAGTATGTATTACCCTATGTGTCCCTAATAGGCCACATTCCTCCTTGCACAACTCATTTAATAGGCTGTCATTGCATTCTGATATTCTCTCTTTACTGGTCTTATTTTCCTCCCCACCTCTCCTCTCAACTTACTGCCACTGGCCTGGCTCTCACTTGAGTTCACCTGACATGCATCACGTGCCTTGTTTTTTGATTGTTTCATCATCATCTATATCTCCTTCATCAACCAAGGTGACATGTTCTTCATTACGCTACCTTTCACCCTTGGTGGGATAATCCGAATATGGAACTGAAGCACCTCTTCCTTAAATATAACCTATCGTGCTGATGCAGATCTTCCTGCGAATCTTTGGTTCCATTCTTCCCAACTGGATCCCTTCTCATTTTTTGAAATTAGTCCCCTTCCAATCAAGACACTTTCCATTATTTTGTTCTTTGCTTTTCCGCATTACTAGTCGAAAACCTATGATACGATGATCACTCTTACCCAAGTATTTCTGCATAGACGCCGGGTCCACTTGGGTTAGCTCATTTCCCAACACCAGAGTTCGCAATTCCTCTTTTCTCGTTGGCTGAGAGCATGCCGATCAAGAAATTTCTCCTGACACATTTTACAAATTCCTCCCAGTCCTTAATCTTTAATCCAAAATCATATCAATCAACTGTTTGGTCATTAAAGTTCCCAAATATCACCAAACTTTAGTTGTTGCACATCTCTGTGATTTCCCTGAGATTTGCTCCTCTACCTCTTTTGTACTATTTGGAGGCCTGGAGAATACCCCGAGGACAGCAATCATGCATATTCTGCTCCTCATCTTGGAATAATGGATTATGTACTTGCCATGTCGAAGCACGTCCCTTTCCAGCAATGAAAAGTCTTCCTTAGTTAGTACTGCCACCCCTTTATATCTTTGTATCCTTATATATTAAGGGCCCAGACCTCGTTTCCATTATTTCCACTACTTCGCATTCCCATATTTAAACATTCGCTCACCGACCTTAAACACCACACTTTGTGTGTTCACACATGTATTGTACTCCCGTCTTTGAATTACTCGTAGTCCTTCTCAGTCCACTGCCATCTAATGCAGACTCACTTTCCTCACTTCAAATATCTATTTTTTATATTATGCATACATGGCTTGTGGGCGTCATTGGCTTTTTCCAGCATTTATTTTCCATTCCTAATTGCCCTGGAGAATGTGGTGGTGAGCTGCCTTCTTGAATCGCTGTAGTCCATGTGGGGTAGGTACATCCAAAGTGCTGTTAGGAAGAGATTTCCAGAATTTTGACCGCGCAGCATTGAAGGAACGGCTATATAGTTCTACGTCAGAATGGTTTGTGACTTGGAGAGGAAGTTCCCATGCATGTGCTGACCTCGGCCTTCTAGTTGGTCGAGATTGCCTGTCTGTCAGGTACTGTCAAAGGAGCCTTGGTGCATTGTTGCGGTGCATCTTGTAGATGGTACACACTGCTCTCACTGTGTGTCAATGGTGGAGGAATTGAATGTCTGTGGCTGGAATACCAATCAAGCAGGCTGCTTTCTCCTGGATGGTGGCGAGCTTCTTGAGTGTTGTTGGAGCTGCACCCATCAAAGCAAGTGGAGATTACTTCATCAAACTCTTGACGTGTGCCTTGTAGATGGTGGAAAGGATTTGGGGAGTCTGCAGGTGAGTTACTCGCCACATGATTCCTAGCCTCTACCTGCTCTTGCAGCTATTGTATTTATATGGCTACTCTATTTTACTTTCTTGTCAATGGCAAACCCCAGGATGTTGACAGTGGGGGATTAAGCGATCGTAATGCCATTGAATGTCAAGGGGAGATGGTTAGATTCTCTCTTGTTAGAGATGGTCATTGCCTGGCAATTGTGTGGCGTTTATGTTACTAGCCACCGATAACCACAAGGCTGTATATTGCCCAGGTCCTCCTGCGTTTCTACACGGGTTGCTTCAGTATCTGAGGAGTTAGGAATGGTGCTGAACATTGTGCAATCATCAGCGAACATCCCCACTTCTGACCTTAGGATTGAAGGAAGGTCATTGATGAAGCAGCTGAACGTGGTTGGGCCGAGGCCACTACCCTGAGGAACTCCTGGAGCTGAGATGATTGACCTCCAACAACCACAACCATTTTTATTTGCGCTCGTTATTACTCCAACCAGCGGAGAGTTTTCCCCCGATTCACATTGACTTCACTTTTGCTAGGGCTCCTTGCTGCCATACTCGGTCAAATGCTGCCTTGATGTCAAGGGTAGTCACATTTACCTCAACTCTTGAGTTCAACACTTTTGTCCATGTTAGGACCAAGTGTGTAATGAGGTTAGGAGCTGAGTGGCCCTGGCGGAACCCAAACTGAGCTTCACTGAGCAGGTTATTGCTAAGCAAATGCCGCTTGATAGCTTTGCTGATGACACCTTCCATCACTTTACTGATGATTGAGAACAGACTTATGGGGCAGTAATTGGCTGTTTGAACTTGTCCTGATTTTTGTGTACAGGATGTACCTGGGCAATTTTCTACTTTTATAGGTAGAGGACAATTTGCAGCAGTACTGGAACAGCTTGGCTAGGGGTGTGGCAAGTTATGGAGGACAGGTCTTCAATTCTATTGCCGGAATATTGTCAGGGCCTATAGCCTTTGCAGTATCCATAGCCTTCTGTCGTTTCTCCATATCATGCAGAATGAATAAAATTGGCTCAAGTCTGGCATCTGTGATGCTGGGGACTTCATTAGAAGGCCGACATGGATTATCAACTCGGCACTTCTCGCTGGAGATGGTTGCAAATGCTTCAGCCTTATCTTTGCACTGATGTGCTGGGTTCGCCCATCATTACGAATGCTGATATTTGTGGAGCCACCACCTCGGGCTTTTTGTTTATTTGTCCACCATCATTCACAGCTGGATGTGGCAGGACTGCATCTGATCCATTGGTCATGGGATCGCTTAGCTCTGTCTATCGCATGCTGCTTACACAGTTTCGCACACAAGTCGTCCTTTGTTGCAGCTTCACCAGATTGACACCCCATTTTGAGATATGCCTGGTACTGCTCCTGGCACGCCCTCCTGCACTCTTCATTGAACCAGGGTTGGTCTGCTGGCTTGATGGTAATTGTCGATTGGGAATAAGCCAGCCATGAGGTTACAGATTGTGGTAGAGTACAATTCTGCTGCTACTGATGGCCCAAAGCGCATCATGGATGCCCAGTTTTGCACTGCTAGATCTGTTTGAAATCTATCCCATTTCGGACGGTGTTTGTGCCACACAACACGATGGGGTTTATCCTCAATGTAAAGGCATGCTTTTGTCTCCACAACGACTGTGCGATGGTCAGTCCTACCAATAGTGTCATGGACAGATACATCTGCAGCAGGCAGATTGGTGAGGAAAGGTCAAGTATGTTTTTCTTCAAGTTATCCTCATAACTGAAATTCCTCATCACTGGAATCATTCTCATGAATCTTTTCTGTACTCGCTCCAATGCTCTCATGTCTTTCCTAATGTGCCGCTTCCAGAACTGGACGCAATGCTCGAGCTGAGGCTGAACGAGTGTCTTATCCACGTTCAGCATAACTTCCTTCCTCTTGTGCCCTATGCCCATATTCATGCCCAGGATACTGTATGCTTTATTAACTGCTCTCTCAACCTGCCCTGCCACCTGCAATGACTTATGCACGTATACACCTAGGTCGTTCTGCCCCTGCACACTCTTTAGAATTGTACATTTTATTTAATATTGTCTCCCCATGTTCTACCGACCAGCATGAATCACATCCTATTTCTGTGCATTTCACTTCATCTGCCACCTGTCTTCTCATTCCACCAATGTAGCTATCTCCTTTCGGAGTTCTACACAACCCTCCTCAGTTATGTTATGTGTGAACAGTTATTTTAAGACTGCATAAGGTATTTAGTGGGGATCCCCAGTGGTCAGTGTTGGGATGCCTGCTTTTCATGACCTGCATTAATGACCTAGACTTTGTTGTGCAGGGCACAATTTTTCAAAAAAAGTTGAGCATGAAAAAGGACTTGCTAGTATTGTGAACCATGAGGAGGATAGTGATAATCTTCAACAGGATATAAACAGGCTGATGGTATAGGCTGACAAGACAATAACGAGGAGATTTGATATCATGAGGGGTCTGGACAGAATATACACGGGATACGGAGAAATTCAACGATTGGCTCAAGGATCCAGGACTAGAGGATCGAGAACAAAAGAAAGGCGACTTAATGTGAAGTGCAAAAGATGAAGCAGTGACATGCGGAAAACTTTGTTTTATGGAACAAGTGCTTAGGATCTGGAATTCAGTGACTGGCAGTGCGGTAGAGACAAGTTCAATTGGGGCCTTCAGAAGTGTACTGACTAATTATCTGAAGATTAATAAAAACAATGAATGGCTACAGAAAAAAAACAGGGGAGTGGGACTAGGTGAGTTCCTCTTTAAGAAAACGGTCACTGACACGGCTTGCCAAATGCCTCCTTCTATGCTGTAACCATTCTATTATTCTTTGACTGTACCTTAGTCTGTCCCCGTTGACTGTATCAAACATCTCGGAGAGATCTACAAAAGAAGAGTACATGCCTATGTTGTATTCTCCACTTTTCTCCTGGACCTGTCTCAGCACAAAAATCATACCTAAAGTTCCTCATTGGGTCTGAATCTTCACAGACTCTCACGGATCCTCTCTGCATCTATTGTCGGAAAACGTTTAGTTCGAATCAAAATGGTCAAGATTTTGCCTGCAATAGACAGTAAACTTCCGTAGTTTGAATAGTCAGAACTCTCTCCCTTGTTTCTCTTTTTGTTGTTGAGGCAGACAGTCACTGCACCTGGAAGGTTCTGAAGCAATGTACTTTTCTTCCAGCATGCCGAAAGCCCATCTGTAAGCCTATCAAGGTTCACATATCTTCCCTGTTTATAAACCTTGGCAGGAATCCCATCTATTCCAGGGGCTTTAGTGATTTTAATTGTGCTGCAGCGGTCTTGATCTTTTCATGTGTGGTGGTCCATCCAGCTCGCATTTCACTTCCCTCTTCGAGATCATTGCGATGGACGTCTCCTACACCATCTGAGTGTCATCAAATAGGCTCTCATAGTAATCTGACTACTTGTTGCCAAGATAACATCAGTGTCTTTGGGCATTGTTGTTCCATCCGAAGACTTTAATGGTGCCTGCACATGGTGGAAGGTCCATATACAGATCTCAAGGCTTCTGAGTAGAATTTCATATCTCCCGTAGCTGCATACATCTGTGCCTTCTCAATGACCACTGTTCGTGAATTTCTTTGGTTGGCATGGAGGTTGGTTTGCAGAGGGATGCAGGCTTCCCTATATGCAGCTTTTGTAGCCTGCTCATCAATACATGCAAGTTATCGATTGAGACAGATGTGTTTCTTCTGAAGAAGCTCTTGGATTTCAATATAATTTTTCTCGAAAATAATCTTGGCTTCATCTGGTTGAGAAGCCAACCAGCTCTGCAGTTTCTTTTCAACCTTAAAGGACGGAGTTCAACTGTCCCCACTGCTTTGCTGGATTAATATCACTATCCAGAGTCGCTGCACTGCAGAGGCTCTGTTCAAGCTTGCTCTGGGAACGGTTTTCCTCCTGTAATTAGAATTCATGGACTTGCGTTTTCCTTGTTTGTGGCTCTTTTTTTCTTTTGGGCAATGGTTTGATTGTGAAGGCAAGATTGAGTCGAAACAGTATGTGGCTGCTATCGCAGTCAGGACTTGGCGTCACACGACTGTGTAGCACGTCCCATATTTTTCGTTGCTGCACCAGAATATAACCCAATAAGTGCTCGTGCTTTGAGCCTGGATGCCTTCAGCTGATTTGAAATCCGGCTTTCTGATGGAATCAGAATTAGTAAATCTGAGTCCAGACTCCATACATAATTCCAGCATAATTCGACCATATTTTCATTACATTTGCCAATACCATATCTTCCCCAGACAGTTTGTCAATGCTCTTGGTCAGGCCCAACTCATGCATTGAAATCTCGAAATCTGGTGAACTTATCATTCGAGTCAAACTTCAGTAGAAGATTATGCAGTTCACCGTAGACGCTTTCTTTCATCACCATATCGGCTTGTAGGGTCGGTGAATATATGCTGATAATGGTAGCGAATTGATCGTCCTGGACTGATAATCGTGAGGATATGAGGCGTTTAGAAAAGCCCATGGGGAGGTTCTTACACATGCTAGCAATATATGTTTTAGTCACAAATTCCTTAAGAGGGATCACTCAACTTTAATTTTCTCTGCCCAGAAAAGCCTGCGCCATTTTCTGTTATTGATCCCTGCTCTGTAAAGTAAACTTCACTGAATGATGTGATGTCAATGTCCAGATGGGCATGCTCACTGGCTATTCGTGTGGAAGATCTTTCATGGAGTCGGTAATCATCTTAATCTGACATTGTGTGAATAATCCAGCCCGCAAGCTTCAAGATTTTTATTTCTCATTTGCTTTTTTTTTTTGCATTTATATGTGTTACTTCATTCTTTTGCACTGCTGTACGAGATGCCCGTTGGCTACGGTTCGCCAACAAGGCGAGTTGAGACAAGGATTGTCTGGGCCATCTTTTTAGGCCCATCCCCATTCGGAACAAGCAGTATTATTCCGAGAGAATACTGCTTCGTCACTCAGAGTGTTGCCAGATGATGTTGTTGTCTCAGCTCAACAGTCAAATAACTCATGATGCTGAACCACTTGCATGCAGAATTGAAGCTGAATCTGCCAGTGCCACCTTGCACCTACCATTGTCGCCTCTCCCCATCGCTGTCTGGTACACTTCCTTACTGTGGCAACTGTTTAAAGTGGAAACCAGCTAGTGCAGCCGAATCCCATTCTTCAGGCTGTGTCATTCTATTCAGTGTCGCAGCAGGCTGAAACAGCTGAAGCAATTGAAAAGATGCATTTGCTGTGGCAGAGGTGCATTAGTGTTAAATATGATGGTGGTTTATTGCTGAAACTTGGGTTCAATAGAAATACTTTAGTGCTGATTTTTGGGGGGACGGGGCGGCGGCGGTGGGAGGAAGTGAACAAGTGCTGCAAGATGGCGATGGCAAAGAAGAAGCAAAGTCTGTGGATGTTGCTGTGAGCGGACGAACCACAACCCTACGCAAATCTCAATGGGGCCTGCACTTTACTCCATCAACTAACAGGTAGAGGTTAGCACTGAGATTGTTTCAGCAGAAGGTTATGCCTCAGGTTTGGTGACTGTTCGGATTAAGGTTGTGCTTTGTTTCATAGTTAGTGTTACATTTAGTGTTGCGGTTAGCAGAGAGCTCGATTTAGGGTTAGGTTCAGTTTAGCAATTTGTGTTAAGGTTCTGGTTTGCGACTGGTTCAGTTTACAGTATGAGTTCGGTTAGTTATAGCGTTAGGTTTAGATTAGGAATACAATTTGAGTAAGGGCTAGATTTAGCATTCGGGTTAGTTTGAGGTTAGTCTTGCAGTTAGATTTATGGTCAGGTTGACAGTTTGGTTAAGCATTGATTTGAGGTTCAACATTATGGTTGCACTTAGGCTTCGGCATACCGTTAGCATAGAGTTGTTATCTCTGGGTTGTTGCCCGTGCCAGGTGCTAGCGAAGCGAGGAATAGGGAGAGGGAGGAGGTGAACACGTGGCTGCAGGGATGGTGCAGGAGGGAGGGTTTTGGTTTCCTGGATAATTGGGGCTCTTTCTGGGGTAGGTGGGACCTCTACAAACGGGGTGGTCTTTACCTGAACCAGAGGGGTACCAATATCCTGAGGGGGAGATTTGCTAGTGCTCTTCGGGGGTTTAAACTAATTCAGCAGGGGGTTAGGAACCTAAATTGTAGTTCCAGTGTACAGGATGTTGACAGTAGTGATGTCAGGGATAAGGTTACAAGGACGCAAGAGGGCACTGGCAAGCAAGAACTTGGTTGAAAGTGTGTCTGCTTCAACGCCAGGAGCATCCAGAATAAGGTGGGTGAGGTTGCAGCATGGGTTGGCACCTGGGATCTCGATGTTGTGACCATTTCGGAGACATGGGTAGAGCAGGGACAGGAATGGATGTTGCAGGTTCCGGGATTTAGATGTTTCAGTAAGAACAGAGAAGATGGTAAAAGAAGTGGGGGGGGGGGGGGGAGGGTGTGGCATTGTTAATCAAGGAGAGTATTACGGTGGCAGAAAGGACGTTTGAGGACTCGTCTACTGAGGTAGTATGGGCCGAGGTTAGAAACAGGAGAGGAGAGGTCACCCTGTTGGGAGTTTTCTATAGACCTCCGAATAGTTCCAGAGATGTCGAGGAAAGGATAGCGAAGATGATTCTCGACAGGAGCGAGAGTAACAGGGTAGTTGTTATGGGGGACTTTAACTTTCCAAATATTGACTGGAAATACTATAGTTCGAGTACTTTAGATGGGTCAGTTTTTGTCCAGTGTGCGCAGGAGGGTTTTCTGACACAGTATGTAGACAAGCCAACCAGGGGCGATGCCACATTGGATTTGGTACTGGGTAATGAACCCGGCCAGGTTTTATATTTAGACGTAGGTGAGCACTTTGGTGACAGTGATCACAATTCGGTTAGGTTTACCTTCGCGATGGGCAGGGACAGGTATATACCGCAGGGAAAGAATTATAGCTGGGGGAAAGGAAATTATGATGCGATTAGGCAAGATTTAGGATGCGTAGGATGGGGAAGGAAACTGCAGGGGATGCGCATAATTGAAATGTGGAGCTTATTCAAGGAGCTGCTGCTGCGAGTCCTTGATAAGTATGTACCTGTCAGGCAGGGAGGAAGTTGTCGAGCGAGGGAGCCGTGGTTTACTAAAGAAGTTGAAGCGCTTGTCAAGAGGAAGAAGAAGGCTTATGTTCGGATGAGACGTGAAGGCTCAGTTAGGGCTCTTGACAGTTACAAGCTAGCTAGGAATGATCGAAAGGGAGAGCTTAGAAGAGTGAGGAGAGGACACGAGAAGTCATTGGCGGATAGGATCAAGGAAAAACCTAAGGCTTTCTATAGGTATATCAGGAATAAAAGAATGACTAGAGTTAGATTAGGGCCAATCAAGGATAGTCGTGGGAAGTTGTGTGTGGAATGAGAGGAGATAGGGGAAGCGTTAAATGAATATTTTTCGTCAGTATTTACAGGAGAGAAAGAAAATGTTGTCGAGGAGAATACTGAGATACAGACTACTAGGCTAGATGGGATTGAGTTTCACAAGGAGGAGGTGTTATCAATTTTGGTAAGTGTGACAATAGATAAGTCCCCTGGGCCAGATGGGATTTATCCTAGGATTCTCTGGGAAGCCAGGGAGGAGATTGCAGAGCCTTTGTCCTTGATCTTTATGTCGTCATTGTCGACAGGAATAGTGCCAGAAGACTGGAGGATAGCAAATGTTGTCCCCTTGTTCAAGAAGGGGAGTAGAGACAGCCATGGTAATTATAGACCTGTGAGCCTTACTTCGGTTGTGGGTAAAATGTTGGAAAAGGTTATAAGAGATAGGATTTATAATCATCTTGAAAAGAATAAGTTCATTAGCGATAGTCAGCACGGTTTTGTGAAGGGTAGGTCGTGCCTCACAAACCTTATTGAGTTTTTTGACAAGGTGACCAAACAGGTGGATGAGGGTAAAGCCGTGGATGTGGTCTATATGGATTTCAGTAATGCGTTTCATAAGGTTCCCCACGGTAGGCTATTGCAGAAAATACGGAAGTATGGGGTTGAAGGTGATTTAGAGCTTTGGATCAGAAATTGGCTAGCTGAAAGAAGACAGAGGGTGGTGGTTGATGGCAAATATTCATCCTGGAGTTTAGTTACTCGTGGTGTACCGCAAGGATCTGTTTTGGGGCCACTGCTGTTTGTGGTTTTTATAAATGACCTGGAAGAGGGTGTAGAAGGGTGGGTTAGTAAATTTGCGGATGACACGAAGGTCGGTGGAGTTGTGGATAGTGCCGAAGGATGTTGTAGGTTACAAAGGGACATAGATAGGCTGCAGAGCTGGGCTGAGAGATGGCAAATAGAGTTTAATGAGGAAAAGTGTCAGGTGATTCACTTTGGAAGGAGTAACAGGAATGCAGAGTACTGGGCTAATGGGAAAATTCTGGGTAGTGTAGATGAGCAGAGAGATCTTGGTGCGAAGGTACATAAATCCCTGAAAGTTGCCACCCAGATAATAGGGCTGTTAAGAAGGCATATGGTGTGTTAGCTTTTATTAGCAGGGGGATCGAGTTTCGGAGCCACGAGGTCATGCTGCAGCTGTACAAAACTCTGGTGTGGCCGCACCTGGAGCATTGCGTGCAGTTCTGGGCACCACATTATAGGAAGGATGTGGAAGCTTTGGAAAGGGTGCAGAGGAGATTTACTAGGATGTTGCCTGGTATGGAGGGAAGGCCTTTCGAGGAAAGGCTGAGGGACTTGAGGTTGTTTTCGTTAGAGAGAAGGAGGAGGAGAGGTGACTTAATAGAGACATATAAGATAATCAGAGGGTTAGATAGGGTGGATAGTGAGAGTCTTTTTCCTCGGATGGTAATGACAAACACTAGGGGACATAGCTTTAAGTTGAGGGGTGATAGATATAGGACAGATGTTCGAGGTGGTTTTTTTACTCATTGCGTAGTCGGGGCGTGGAACGCCCTGCCTGCAACAGTAGTAGACTCGCCAACTTCAAGGGCATTTAAGTGGTCATTGGATAGACATATGGATGAAAATGGAATAGGGTAGGTTAGATGGTTTCACAGGTCGGCGCAACATCGAGGGCCGAAGGGCCTGTACTGCGCTGTAATGTTCCATGTTCTATGTTCATACATTTACGTTTAGGATTAGTTTTTGTTGTTAGGGTTACCGTTAGCGTCAGAGGAAAGGTTAAATTAGGGTCACAGTTAGGTTATAGTTTGAGGTCACAGTTCGGGTGAACTTGGAGAAAGTGTTGTAGTCATAGCTCCGCTGAGGGATAGGTTTGTAGGTTGGGCTATGGTTGGGGTAAGAGTTAGCAGTAAGTGCTGTGGTTACGTTTGGCTTATAGTTAAATTTAAGTTTTGGTCGGTGTTAGAGTTGCTGTCATAGATAGTCTCAGGATTACAGTTAGTTTTACGGTTATTGCCATGGTTTGGGTTAGATTTATAGACAGCGTTAAATTTATAGTTAAGTTTAATATCATGTTTATATTTATGGCTAATGCTCAGGTGTGTTTTACATTATATGTTTGGGCAAGGCTTAGTGTTAATGTTAGTGTTGCAGTTCGGTTGAGCTTTCGGGTTAGCGTATTGAATATGGTTTTGGTTATGGCCAGGGGTTACTTGAGGTACAGGTTTGCAGCTCGGTTCAGGGTTTGGTTTGCAGTTGGAGATCGGTTTAAGGGTAAAATTAGCTTTAGGGTTTGGGATTAGTTCGGTTTGCAGTTAGCAGTAGGGCGCCGGTTACCATCAGTTCTACCATTGTGGTCATTGTTGGGATTATGGCTGGTGTTACTGTTATGGTTATGGTTATTGTTAGGACGATGTTTAATGCTAGGCATGGAGTTAAAGCTATGTTTCCATCGAGTTTTAGGGTTAGGTTTATGTTTGCAGTTTGATTTAGGGTTTGCATTAATGATAAGTTTGCACACAATCCTGGAGCAAAATTAGGGGGATAGTTTGGATTCGGATTACATTGAGGGTGATAGGGTATGTTATCATTAGTGTTAGTATTCCATCAAGGTGGGGGAGAAAGCATGAGAGAGAGCTAGATAGATAGAGATCGAGAGGTAGAGAGAGAGACAGACAGAGAGAGACAGAGAAAAATAAAGATACAGCGAGAGAGAGTGAGGGACAGACAAGAACTTATGTTTTAATGGTGATTTTACCATAACAAGAACAAAGAACAAAGAACAAAGAAAATTACAGCACAGGAACAGGCCCTTCGGCCCTCCAAGCCTGCGCCGGTCCAGACCCTCTATCTAAATATGTCGCCTATTTTCTAAGGGTCTGTATCTCTTTTCTTAATGCCCATTCATGTATCTGTCTAGATACATCTTAAAAGACGCCATCGTGCCCGCATCTACCACCGCCGCTGGCAACGCGTTCCAGGCACCCACCACCCTCTGCGGAAAGAACTTTCCATGCATATCCCCCCTAAACTTTTCCCCTTTTACTTTGAACTCGTGTCCTCTGGTAATTGAATCCCCCACTCTGGGAAAAAGCCTCTTACTATCCACCCTGTCTATACCTCTCATGATTTTGTGCACCTCAATCAGGTCCCCCCTCAACCTCCGTATTTCGAATGAAAATAATCCTAATCTACTCAACTTCTCTTCATAGCTAGCGCCCTCCATACCAGGCAACATCCTGGTGAACCTCCTCTGCACCCTCTCCAAAGCATCCACATCCTTTTGGCAATGTGGCGACCAGAACTGCACGCAGTATTCCAAATGTGGCCGAACCAAAGTCCGATACAACTGTAACCTGACCTGCCAACTCTTGTATTCAATACCCCGTCCGATGAAGGAAAGCATGCCGTATGCCTTCTTGACCACTCTATTTGCCTGCGTTGCCACCTTCAGCGAACAGGGGACCTGAACACCCAAATCTCTCTGGACATCAATTTTCCCCAGGACTTTTCCATTTACTGTGTAGTTCACTCTTGAATTGCTTCTTCCAAAATTCATCACCTCGCATTTGCCCTGATTGAACTCCGTCTGCCATTTCTCTGCCCAAGTCTCCAATCTATCTATATTCTGCTGTATTCTGACAGTCCCCTTCACTATCTGCGACTCCACCAATCTTAGTGTCGTCTGCAAACTTGCTCATCAGACCACCTATACTTTCCTCCAAATCATTTATGTATATCAAAAACAACAGTGGTCCCAGCACAGATCCCTGTGGAACACCACTGGTCACACGTCTCCATTTTGAGAAACTCCCTTCCACTGCTACTCTCTGTCTCCTGTTGCCCAGCCAGTTCTTTTCTCCATCTAGCTAGTACACCCTGGACCCCATGCGCCTTCACTTTCTCCATCAGCCTGCCATGGGGAACCTTATCAAACGCCTGACTGAAGTCCATGTATATGACATCAACAGCCCTTCCCTCATCAATCAACTTTGTCACTTCCTCAAAGAATTCTATTAAGTTGGTAAGACATGACCTTCCCTGCACAAAGCCATGTTGCCTATCACTGATAAGCCCATTTTCTTCCAGATGGGAATAGATCCTATCCCTCAGTATCTTCTCCAGCAGCTTCCCTACCACTTGACGTCAGGCTCACCGGTCTACAATTACCTGGATTATCCCTGCTACCCTTCTTAAACAAGGGGACAACATTAGCAATTCTCCAGTCCTCCGGGACCTCACCCGTGTTTAAGGATGTTGCAAAGATATCTGTTGAGGCCCCAACTATTTCCTCTCTCGCTTCCCACAGTAACCTGGGATGGATCCCGTCCGGACCTGGGGACTTGTCCACCTTAATGCCTTTTGGAATACCCAAAACTTCCTCCCTCCTTATGCCGACTTGACCTAGAGTAATCAAACATCTGTCCCTAACCTCAACATCCGTCATGTCCCTCTCCTCGGTGAATACCGATGCAAAGTACTCGTTTAGAATCTCACCCATTTTCTCTGACACCACGCATAATTTTCCTCCTTTGTCCTTGAGTGGGCCAATCCTTTCTCTGGTTACCCTCTTGCTCCTTATATATGAATGAAAGGCTTTGGGATTTTCCTTAACCCTGTTTGCTAAAGATATTTCATGACCCCTTTTAGCCCTCTTAATTCCTCGTTTCAGATTGCGCCTACAATCCCGATATTCTTTCAAAGCTTCGTCTTTCTTCTGCCGCCTGGACCTTATGTATGCTTCCTTTTTCCTCTTAGCTAGTCTCACAATTTCACCTGTCATCCATGGTTCCCTAATCTTGCCATTTCTACCCCTCATTTTCACAGGAACATGTCTCTCCTGCATGCTAATCAACCTCTCTTTAAAAGCCTCCCACATATCAAATGTGGATTTACCTTCAAACAGCTGCTCCCAATCTACATTCCCCAGCTCCTGCCGAATTATGGTGTGGTTGGCCTTCCCCCAATTTAGCACTCTTCCTTTTGGACTACTCTCGTCTTTGTCCATGAGTATTCTAAAACTTACGGAATTGTGATCACTATTCCCAAAGTAGTCCCCTACTGAAACGTCAACCACCTAGCCCGGCTCATTTCCCAACACCAGGTCCAGTATGGCCCCTTCCCGAGTTGGACTATTTACATACTGCTCTAGATAACCCTCCTGGATGCTCCTTACAAATTTTGCTCCATCTTGACCTCTAACACTAAGTGAATCCCAGTCAATGTTGGGAAAATTAAAATCTCCTATCACCACTACCCTGTTGCTCCTACAGCTTTCCATAATCTGTTTACATATTTGTACCTCTATCACACGCTCGCTGTTGGGAGGCCTGTAGTACAGCCCCAACATTGTTACCGCACCCTTCCTATTTCTGAGTTCTGCCCATATTGCCTCACAGCTCGAGTCCTCCATAGTGCCTTCCTTCAGCACAGCTGTGATATCCTCTTTGACCAGTAATGCAACTCCTTCAATACTTTTACCTCCCTCTCTATCCCGCCTGAAGCATCGGTGTCCTGGGATATTTAGTTGCCAATCATGCCCTTCCCTCAACCAAGTCTCAGTAATAGCAATAACATCATACCCCCAGGTACGAATCCAAGCTCTAAGTTCATCTGCCTTACCTACTACACTTCTTGCATTAAAACAAATACACCTCAGACCACCAGTCCCTTTGCTTTCATCATGTGCTCCCTGCCTACTCTTTCCCTTAGTCACGCTGACTTCATTATCTAGTTCCTTACAGGCTTTAGTTACTACCTCCTTACTCTCCACTGACCTCATTTGGTTCCCATCCCCCTGCCACATTAGTTTAAACCCTCCCCAACAGCGTTAGCAAAAGCACCCCCAAGGATATTGGTTCCAGTCCGGCCCAGGGAGGGAGAGATTGAGTGAGTGTGAGGGAGGGAGAGAGTGAGTGAGTGTGAGGGTGGGGGAGTGTGTGAGTGTGTGTGAGTGGGAGGGAGGGGGAGAGTGAGTGAGTGTGTGTGAGTGGGAGGGAGGGGGAGAGTGAGTGAGTGGGAGGGAGGGAGGGAGTGAGTGAGTGTGAGTGGGAGGGAGGGAGGGGGAGAGTGTGTGAGTGGGAGGGAGGGGCAGAGAGTGAGTGAGTGTATGTGTGAGTGGGAGGGGGAGAGCGAGTGTGTGTGTGAGTGGGAGGGGGAGAGCGAGTGAGTGTGTGTGTGAGGGGGAGAGTGAGTGAGTGTGTGTGAGGGGGAGAGTGACTGAGTGTGTGTGTGAGGGGGAGAGTGAGTGTGTGCGTGAGGGGGAGAGTGAGTGAGTGTGTGAGGGGGATAGTGAGTGGGAGTGAGGGGGAGAGTGTGTGGGAGAGAGGGGGAGAGTGAGTGGGAGGGATGGTGTGAGGGGGAGTGTGTGTGAGAGGGGGTGGGAGAGTGTGTGAGAGGGGGAGAGTGAGTGAGTGTGTGTGTGAGTGAGAGGGAGGGGGAGAGTGAGTATGTGTGTGAGTGTGAGGGAGGGGGAGAGTGAGTGTGAGGGAGGGGGAGAGTGAGTGTGTGAGGGGGAGAGTGAGTGTGTGAGGGGGTGGGAGTGTGTGTGTGAGGGGGGAGTGAGTGTGGGAGTGTGTGTTAGAGGGGGAGGGATTGAGTATGGGAGAGTTTGTGAGGGGGAGGGAGTGAGTGTGGGAGTGTGTGTGACGGGGGAGGGAGTGAGTGTGGGAGTGGGCGTGGGGGAGGGAGTGGGCGTGGGGGCGTGAGTGGGCGTGGGCATGAGCGTGGGAGTGGGTGAGGGGGAGGGAGTGAGCGTGGGAGTGGGTGAGGGGGAGGGAGTGAGCGTGGGAGTGGGTGAGGGGGAGGGAGTGAGCGTGGGTGAGGGGGAGGGAGTGAGCGTGAGAGTGGGTGAGGGGGAGGGCGTGAGCGTGGTAGTGGGTGAGGGGGAGGGAGTGAGCGTGGGGGAGGGAGTGAGCGTGAGAGTGGGTGAGGTGGGAGTGAGCGTGGGAGTGGGTGAGGGGGAGGTAGTGGGTGAGGGGGGAGTGGGTGAGTGTGGGAGGGAGTGCGTGTGGGAGCGAGGGAGTGGGTGGGGGAGTGGGTGAGGGGGAGGGAGTGGGGGAGGGAGTGGGTGTGGGAGTGGGTGAGTGGGAGGGAGGGAGTGTGTGAGGAGATGGGAGTGGGTGAGAGGGAGGGGGTGAGTGTGGGAGTGGGTGAGGGGGAGGGAGTGAGTGTGGGAGTGGGTGAGGGGGAGGGAGTGAGTGTGGGAGTGGGTGAGGGGGAGGGTGTGAGTGTGGGAGTGTGGGAGGGTGTGAGTGTGGGGGTGGGGGAGGGAGTGAGTGTGGGTGTGGGTGGGTGTGGGAGTTGGGGGAGGGGGTGAGTGTGGGAGTGGGTGAGGGGGAGGGAGTGAGTGTGGGAGTGGGAGTGGGTGAGGGGGAGGGAGTGAGTGTGGGAGTGGGTGAGAGGGTGGGAGTGAGTGTGGGAGTGGGTGAGGGGGAGGGAGTGAGTGTGGGAGTGGGTGAGGGGGAGGGAGTGAGTGTGGGAGTGGGTGAGGGGGAGGGAGTGAGTGTGGGAGTGGGTGAGGGGGAGGGAGTGGGAGTGGGAGTGGGTGAGGTGGAGGGAGTGGGTGAGGGGGAGGGAGCGGGTGTGAGTGGGGGAGTGAGTGGGAGTGAGAGTGGGTGTGGCGGAGGGAGTGGGAGTGAGTGTGGGGGTGGGTGAGGGGGAGTGAGTGTGGAAAGGGTGAGGGGGAGGGAGTTGGAGTGAGTGTGGGAGTGGGTGAGGGAGTGGGAGTGGGAGTGAGTGAGGGGGAGGGAGTGGAAGTGAGCGTGGGAGTGGGTGAAGTGGAGGGAGTGAGCGTGGGAGTGGGTGAGGGGGAGGGAGTGAGGGGGAGGGAGTGAGCGTGGCAGTGGGTGAGGGGAAGGGAGTGAGCGTGGGTGTGAGGGAGTGGGTGAGGGGGAGGGAGAGGGAGGGAGTGAGTGTGGGAGGGAGTGAGTGTGGGAGGGAGTGGGTGAGGGAGTGGGGGAGGGAGTGGGTGTGGGAGTGGGTGAGGGGGAGGGAGTGAGGGAGTGAGTGTGGGAGTGGGTGACGGGGAGGGATTGAGTTTGGGAGTGGGTGAGGGGGAGGGAGTGGGTGTGGGGGAGGGTGTGGGAGAGGGTGTGGGGGAGGGAGTGGGAGTGGGTGTGCGAGAGGGAGTGGGAGCGAGTGTGGGAGTGGGTGAGGGGGAGTGGGTGAGGGGGAGTGAGTGTGGGAGTGGGTGAGGGGGAGGGAGTGGGAGTGAGTGTGGGAGGGAGTGGGAGTGAGTGGGAGCGAGTGTGGGAGTGGGACCGAGTGTGGGAGTGGGTGAGGGGAAGGGAGTGGGAGCGAGTGTAGGAGTGGGTGAGTGGGAGCGAGTGTGGGAGTGGGTGAGGGGGAGGGAGTGGGACTGAGTGTGGGAGTGGGTGAGGGGGAGGGAGTGGGACTGAGTGTGGGAGTGGGTGAGGGGGAGGGAGTGGGAGTGAGTGTGGGAGTGGGTGAGGGGGAGGGAGTGGGACTGAGTGTGGGAGTGGGTGAGGGGGTGGGAGTGGGTGAGGGGGAGGGAGTGGGAGTGAGTGTGCGAGTGGGAGTGAGTGTGGGAGTGGGTGAGGGGGAGGGAGTGGGAGCTAGTGTGGGAGTGGGAGTGGGTGGGAGTGAGTTTGGGAGTGGGAGGGAGTGAGTGTGGGAGTGGGTGAGGGGGACGGAGTGGGAGTGAGTGTGGGAGTGGGTGAGGGAGTGGGAGTGAGTGTGGGAGTGGGGGAGGGGGAGTGAGTGTGGGAGTGGGTGAGGGGAGGGAGGGAGTGTGGGTGAGGGAGTGGGTGAGGGAGGGAGTGGGTGAGGGAGGGAGTGGGGGAGTGTGTGAGGGAGGGAGTGGGGGATTGTGTGAGGGAGGGAGTGGGTGAGTGTGGGAGTGGGGGAGGGGGAGTGAGTGTGGGAGTGGGTGAGGGGGAGGGAGGGAGTGTGGGAGTGGGTGAGAGGGAGTGGGTGAGGGGGAGGTAGTGGGTGAGTGGGTGAGGGAGGGAGTGTGGGAATGGGTGAGGGGGAGGGAGGGAGTGAGTGGGTGAGGGAGTGAGTGGATGAGGGAGTGAGGGAGTGAGTGGGTGAGGGAGGGAGTGGGGGAGTGTGTGAGGGAGGGAGTGGGGGAGTGTGGTAGGTAGTTAGGGAGTGGGAGTGGGGGAGTGGGTGAGGGAGGGAGTGTGAGGGGGTGGGAGTGAGAGATATTGTGTGAAATGATTGAGCATTCACTGACTCTTTTCTTCTGTGTGTTGAGAAGGTGCCGACGCACTGTGTACTGCATGAGTGAAGTGGAATTGTGCCGAGCTGCCTGGGGCCTGGTCAGTGAGGTGAGTTAGAGACTGTAAAGATATGAACCTGCACCTTCCCCCTTCTCCTCTAATTCCACAGTCTGGCCTGAGCTGGAAGGGGTAAAATAGTCAAGGTTCACCAGTTCACCCCCGTAATCTTTAAACTGTTTAATGTACCATGCATTACAGTGCACTGTTCCCTTTAAATACTCGCTATTCCCACTTACACTATTCTCTCATTCTCTTCAATTTCAACCAGTACCCATACTCACTCATCTCCCTTTGATTCTCCTTAAATTCAAAAACTACTCACCCTGTCGGTCACGCAGAGGTGTCGGTTCCCATGTGTGCAGATGATTAACTCCGTCCGTAGTTATCCTTGCACGTCTATGACAACGATTGACACAGCTCTCCCCCACCCCCCCCACCCCGTCCCCACCCCTTTTATTGTAACATCAATTTTGTCTGTTTCTGCAATCTGTAGATCACTTCCACATCATGAGTCCTTGAATAGTCCATTAACACACAAAGGTGTTTTGATGGGAAAAATTCTGGGTGTATCAGCCTCATGGGGTTCACCTTGAGATGAACATTTCCAAGGGAT